>NW_028185650.1:579101-593737 GCF_003343005.1 Rhea americana
TTTCATGGAAGGCCTTATTCTGATAGTTTTGCTCCTATTTTTGTTGTGAACAGGATTGTTTCACATATTTATTTTCTGAAAAGCTTGACTGTTTTCTTGATGATGCCAAAATTGTTTGCAAATTCAACTGAGTGAATGATTTATGAAGGGTTTTTCTTTTTTGATGTTTTCATTTTGCCTGAAGTATTCAGTAAATTTCATCACAACTTCCTGAATGCATTGGATTAACTGAAAACCATACTTTTTAGCAAATAAGCTATTTGCCATAGGAAAAAAAAGTCCAGTGTTATTTTGTTGAAAGCTCTCTACATTTTCCTCCCACTAGAGAGGCTGTGAAGGGTGAGATTTCTAAGGGAATAGTACTAGCTGTGAAAGAAATATAAAGGTATTAAAAAATTTTAATCAGAAGGCTATTTAAGGTTGCAGTTGCTGAAATGAATGAATCGGACAGTAGCACATTAATCAAAGTTTGTTTCTTTTGTCAAATAGCAACAAATAGTCAAGAGACTAGATCTTTTAAAAAGTGATTTATATAGTTTTGCACTGAAGCATCACTTATTATTTACTTCATTTCTGCATGGATCTTACCTTAGGGATCTTTTCCTTTAAGTAGGAAGAGTTGATTTGACTTTAGACCTCCAAGCAGTATCAGTCAAGTCTGTGACACAAGTTGGTAGCTTCCTTTCTTGGATTGCTCTAAGATGCACTTGGTGAAGTCACATGCGTAAGTCACATGCGTGGAAGTTGAAAAGGTCCAAAAAATTGAACCTGTAGTTGTTTCAAAATGAAGTTGTTAGTATGTCCTTTGTTCATAGATTTTGGAAATTCTCTTTGCCGCAACAATTTGGTGTGCCTGGACTCTGTCGTGCTCAGTGGGAGYTGAGAGTTGTCAGGTTGGACAGTGCATCAGTGCATTGACGTGCCTGGTAATAAATAATACAGATGAGAAGACTCACACTTCTAGTTACACGTCCTTAAAATTTTGTAAGCGTGGTACAGATTTGTAGTGGAGGAGAATGCTGATGGTGGATGGGCAAAGGCRGGACAGAGACCTTTGCCCAGGATGCTGATCCACACAATATCTTAGAGATTAAGGCTAGGAGAGGTCATGGTGATCCATCAGTTTGATGTGGCTTGCATTCAGCATCCCTACCTCAAGTCCTCTTTAAACCTTTAGATCTTCTAGAAAGGTATCCAATATAAAAAATGCCTAGGTTGAAGAATCTTCAGTAACCTTTAAAGAAGTTACTGCCACCTTTAAAAAAAATGGTAATAGGCAAAAAGAAGTTCCTCGCTCCTGGTTCCAGGCCTTGGATTCCTCTTGTGCTTCTCCTCTAAATTCATTCTAATTTTGTAACAACCTTTTTGAATAGCAGGCACCAGAACTGGCCAAAGTATTCCATTAACTGCTGCATTAGAGCCAAGTGCAGCAGTAATATAACCTCCCTCCCTGATCCTGCTCCACGACTACGTTCACCTGTAGAGGTGGCGCACCACCCTGAAGGCTCATATTGCCACTTGTCTACTGGGTGAAAATTCACAAGAACAGGAAGAAGTCTATCAGGAAGGGGCCTGAAAGCATTCTGTTACCTTTAGTCTTATCTCTGTTATATGAATGAATGAATTTCCACTTTTCATGTAGTATGTCAACATATTTCAGCACCATTTCTGTCAATGACTTACTGTTTGCTTGTTCGCTATTCAGCTTCTGTTGTCAGCAGTGGTCCATGAGCATYGGATTCAGAAAAGTACCCAGACTTTGAGCATTATTTCATATCTTAGCTCCAGGAAGACAACATGTCAGCATGTTACAATCTTTCTTTGCAGACTGTTCTTCCCATTCTTAGCTTGTATGGGTTTTCCCATGGGGACTGTCTCACTCATTCTCAGGTGACTGAAGACCTGTTTGAGGATACGCCTGATTTTTGTACAGGATCAGCTAAGCAGACCTCTGTGAGTGTATCACCCTATATTTGGGTGCTTTTATTTAAAAAGACAAAGAAACTTATTTCTCTGCAGAATACAGTCCGCCCCTCTGGAGAATAGCCTAAGGAAAAATTAAAATAAATGCAGCCAGAGCTTTGTTCTTGGAAAGTGCTGTATTTTTTTTCTAAAGCTTCTGTTCTTAATAGAAAATAATATTTTTACTGATTATAGTTAGCTTTGACAGGCATTCTTAAATAATATGTTATAAACATTTCTATTATTAATCTTTTTGCTAGCTTGGGACTTGGCTACAGAAGCTTTTTCTGTGCGTGAGCATAAATAAACTCAAGCCAGTACGAYGTTCAGAGTTTGTACTTTTCTCCACATTTTGCATTTTTCTTTCCTCAGGTACTTTTTGGAAATAAGTTGACCCATTAGGCAAGTGCAGAAGGRTTACCATAGCCAGCAACATACATAAGAGCAACCTCCTTCTGGCTCCTCAGTCTGAATAACTGAGTACACGCTGGAAGCAGGTCAGCTGGGGACAGACTTGAATCCAAGGCAAAGCCTGAACTCTCACCTTTCTAATCTATAGGGAAGCTTCGTGGCTGCTTCAGCATTCCCTCAAAGTTCACAGATGAGGCTATTTACATAGTTACACTGTACTGCCCTTCTCCCCTCCCCTTTCCTGGCAAGCTTGTTAGCATTATGTAATTAAAGCTGGGGAAGAGATCAGAAAAGTATCTAATATAATCARGGCAATGAAGAGCTGGAAAGGATCTCTTGCAATCTCTTTACTGTATCCAGTTAGACTGTTTCCTGAGTCCTGTGCAAGTTAGATTCAAGTATAACTTCTAATTAGGTATCTGGGTCAGGTTTGACATGGTCTCAGTTCAGCACTGACGTTTCTGTGCTCCTACTTAGTTCTAAATTTGCCAGCTGTTTTCCTTAAATACTTCCACCCTTCCATTAAGGGACACTGTGTCTTAGTAATTACACCACAGCAGTATAAGGGCGTTTGTAGGGACAAGGAGATAGAAATAGCGTATACTTTYCACCAGCCGTTGCATTCTTTAATTGAAATATTAAAAGTTGGGTTCCCACCTCTATCATGACAAGGTTCTCTAGCACTACTGAGCTCTCATKTATAATGTCTAGACTCCCTATCAGCTTAGCCACAGCTCTGGGAACAGCTGCCCTTTGCGGTGTYGATTCTTCTCATCATTACCTTTCTACTGTTTAATCCAGAAGTGCTAAAATTAAGTTCCCTTTCATAACCTCTTTTCAGCAGTTAGAAATTATTAACYGTTTGGATGGATTTGGGAATGGTTGCATAGATTTCCCTCAGAATAATCTCAGGCTATGAATCATTTTCCAGAAGCAGAGATAAATGGTATGCAAATCAAAATAGTACCAGCACTATAAAAGCAGACTGCTGTAGCTCTGGAAAAGTCAGGCTAAGGTATAGAGTACTAGACTAAAACAAAACGTAACAGAAAGAAAAGCTTTGAATGTCGTATGTCAGGCTGAGGGTTTGTCAGTCTGTGGCTGCTGTTAGAGTTCATTCTGCTTGGGCCTATGCTGTTGAAAGAGATTGTTTGAAAATAGCCTCTGTTTTTGTTACCACTCACTCCTCTTTTCTGGGATTCCTGGATTAGTATTTTCATGCTTAAAAYGTTCTAGGGACGGAGTACTGTGGCATCTGTGCCACAGTAGATGCCTTACTAGCACCTTTAAAAAATGCTTCTTTTTAAAATGAAGAAATATGCCTCTCCTCCCGATTAGCTCATCAGTCCCTCTCTACCATTTCTGCGCTCATGCAAAGTTTCTCCCACCCATCGTGCACATTCTGCACAGCCTCTTCCACTGGAGCTCGCTACAAGCCCACAGCCCTTTATTCATTTCATTCTGCACTGCCCTGGCACTCGTTAAAATTAACCTCCACCCTCACTTGGTGTCCTCTTTCTCCTCCCTGATTCATACTTTCTTCCATGCCAGTTCTTATGGCTGGAGCAGCAGCCTCTCACAACTTGCATACCAGGCACCTTGATGACTCCCTTTCCGCATYTCTGTTCAGAGCCTCTTCCTGTGAACCCTTTCCTACGCCAAGCACACCAGTGAAATCTCCACTTCTAACACTTTGTCTAGGTTACATGCTAAAGTCTCAGCAGGATGGAGGCCTTCTCTTCTAATGTGTGATGTTACAGTGTACTTAYATTCATGGTGCAAAATGTACATGAGGACCGTAATATAGGTATCAAGGTTGAAGACACTACTGACTTACCTTTAAAGAAAACTGATTGTAGGTTTGTGCTTAACYTACAAGCTTAGAGAAATATGGAAAATGATGCTTTCAAAAAGCCTTCACGTGTCTTCGGTGCCCATTATCCAAGGATGAAATCCTCTATTAACCACACTAACTTACCAATGAAGAAGTTAAGACAGGTCAGACACCAAAAGCTGGGCTCCTTACCTGTGGTTTCCTATGGGCTTTTCTGTCTATATACATTGCTAAACTGTGYGGGTTGACTGTGCCCTTCTAAGATTTTATTGTATCTGTTCACATAGATAGTAAAGATAATGAAAGAGTAAGTGACAGTGTTAGATAAGAAGGCTGCAGTGCAAACAAACACGAGGACTTAGGCACAAAACCTTTCTTTCCTTGCTGTAGCTGCTCACTCCTCCCTGCCATCTACATGTAGGTAGTCATAATCTCCATTACCACTACGGGGTGGGGTTGGAAAGAAGGAGGAATAATGGTTCTCAGATAAACTCAGTGGCTTAATGCTGGCTTCTCTTCCAATTTGTGCATTGTTCATCAAAGTGTGTGTATTAACCTTGTGCTTAGAAAGCTTGCTGATACAGACTGTGTCTCAGGTGGGATGTGGTAGGCTATACCTGCTGATCTAAAGCAGCTGCAGGAGGTTCACTGTAACAGGCTTGTCAGAGGACACTTCTGAATTCAATCCTAGAGATATAGAAAGATGRAAACATGGCAAGCAGGATCCTGGGCAGAGGCTGATTAAAGTAGTCAATGGTAGACAGGTAGACAGGTTGATCTCTGGGCAGATATGTGTGGCAAGATGCACAGAGGAGTAGGAACTTGAAGGGCGTGTGAGGAGAGCTTGAGAAGCAATYATATCTTGACTGTTGTGGTTGCCCGTGGTTGCAAATTTTCATTACAGGCTACCTCTATGTAACAGTGATTGTTAATATGGGCTTGGAGGTTTGCGCTGTAGGTTGGAGAAGAGGCTTCCTTAGTAGGTGTTACTGAGAGAGGTATGTTAATATAGTGCCACAGCAAGAGCTGAAACACACAGTTGGCTCTGTGTCATGTCTGCGTTGGTCTGTTGAGCCACCTTGCTGGCATTGCTAAATTAGAGGAAAGTAGCATCTGCTCTTTAGCTGTGTTGCTTGGYGGGTCAGCAGTGCCTAATCAGCCTAGTTAGTCTCTGAGCCCTCTTCTGCCTCTCTTTGCTAAGGGAAGGAGTTACCAGCAAAGTCCGTCTTGTTTTGTCTCAAAGTATAGCAAATTTGATTTCTTTAAAGGTATTACTGAATTCCACTGCCCTATCTCTCTAAAATACTAATGAAAACTTGTATAGACTTGCATGTTAACATGAAGGACAGCTGCATTTTGTTTGGTCATATAAACTTAATTTTTTTTACTGTTAAGCTTTATGTATACAGTGTTGAAGAAGGAAATTTCATGATATGGGGGCACAGAATAATGTAAAACTACTCTCTGCAAATAATTAAAACTGAGGAGTGGGGCTGTAGTAGTGATGATAATATGCAATACCATATTTTTGTGAGGAACTTGCTGAAGAAGCTTTGAAGACTAGACAGGCTTTGCCTCATTTACAGGGAATGCCCCGTAAATATTCTGAGGTGAGTTTCTGCGGGAGGGTTGCATGAGAGAGACTATCTAGGACCTCTGCTGACTTTGGGACACTAGTTTTCTCAAATGTCAGCTTCAAATGAAGTCAGGCTCCTGTGGATGTTTATGCATAGCTACCCTTTGAACACTTATAGTGGAGATGATACCTTTGCAAGCTCCCTGTAGGCCTTGGACAGGGCAGAAGATAAAGCATATCCTTTTCGACTGTGTCTGTCCTCTCCTGGTTCTGCCTGTTCCCTCATAATCTGCAGATCCTGGAGGGACTGATCTCACCTAACGATAAATGAGCATGCAGAAGATTTCTTTGAGGTGAGACTCTAAATAATGTGGAGCAAGTTTTATCTGCCAAAGGTAAGCTCTAAATGACCTACAGAAGRTTGGCCATTCTGAGCCAAACCAATGCCCACCTACGTTCTCTCTAACAGTGACCGGTAGTGGGTACCTAGGGTAGCATATAAGAAGTGCAGTAGCATACAGCACTGTTGTGCTGATACATTGTCTAGGAGTCTGCTGCCCAGGGTTTTGGTGGGGGCACAGTCAAATGTTTTGTCATTGTGTTTAAATCGATTTGTATATTCATATTCAGATGCGCAGAATGAATGTTTTTATATCACAGTAAAGATAGAAGGGCTTMTAGGAAATAATTTGGAGTATGATTACCATTTTCACAGCATGCTGTGTTGGCATATGAGACGTGCATTTTATAAATGTACATATAACATACATTCTACTTTGCATATACGACATATACAAAAGTAGGCTTTCACAGAGCTGGATTCAAGTGTTTGATCCAAATGATATTCAGGTTAACATGTAGGTTTTCAAAATAGCCCCTTGCTTTTCTAACCTCACCAACAACCTGCCTAACGCAGTAAGTGATAGGTAACCAACTCAGCTACGTATTTGAAGACGAAGAGGCTGGCTGAGAAAGTGGTTTTATACCTGGAGCTAACGGCAGTGCCGTGGAGCACAGCCTGCCAGGAGCTGGAAGGTTCTGGGCTTATTACGCTGAATAGTCAGGACATCTAAGCCTCGGTGTGTAGATGTGCAGTAAGGTTTCATCTTTTCCCGTAACTTAGGGAAGTGTTTTCCTTTCTTGTTCCAACACATCCCATCTGGACCCGCTTGATCTGTTCTGCTGCGCTTACCTTGTTTGTGACTGGCCGTCCACCCCGTTTGCTCTTCTCGTCTCTGGGCTGTGCTTGTGTCGTGCAAGCAGCTTGACCCTCTTACGCTTGACTGGGGTCATGCTGAATGGTACAATGCTTGTTAATTTGGTTTTTAGATTTAAACATGAATTTAGAGATATACCTGAAATGTACAMAAATCCACAAATACCTTCCAGGTTCAAAAATGTGTAGCTTAAAGTTAGTCAAATATGTGAACTATGGAGTGTTTTGCCCCTTTAATGTTACACAGTGAGTACATTCATGAAAGAAATTACCCAGTTAACATTGATGGACAATGTAGATACATACCATTGGTTATTCTAGATGAAATTTTTGCAGTACTGGAAGGCTGATGTGAATTACATTGCTATTTACTTTGCTGTATTTGAGCCAAAATATGCACTTTTTTTTTTTTTTTTTTTAAGTATAATTACCTATGCAAGCATGACTGTAGAAAGAATTGTTCTGGGTTTCCCAGAAATCTTCATCTGTTTTACAAAGTGCTGGCTGCTGAATTACAAAGGGAAAAGAAATAACCCAGTGAATTATAAAACTTAATTTGGGACTACATGTCATCTTAAGAAAGCTGAATGCTTGTTACCAGGAATAACCTCCTCCAGAGTATCTACACGGCTAGGTCCAGAAACACTTGAAGTACCTTTAAAAAAAGGTAAATCTGACATGACAAATGTTTGTACATCTTTAYGAAAGCCAACAGGGTGCAGACTGCTAAGGGCTTTTCAGTTTTGAAAATGAAACAAAGGATCCTAAGTCATTTTGGCACTTTTGAAATTTGTGTCCAGCATCTTCTTTTAAGAATATGGAAAGGCTCTATATATAACACCTCTTCATTGCATTGAGATTTTGTCAGGGGTTGGCATACTTTACAATCAAAAAATGTAGCAAATCTGTCTAGGAGAAATTTTAGAAAGTATTCTGCCATGACCCAATAACAGTCAAAGAGAAATGTCCATCCCTCTGTGTGTTGAGGGAGGCAGAGGGGCACAAACAACTATRGAGAAGGAGAGGAGAAGCAGGCAAAGAGGTACATACTGTTTTACTTTCAGAATTATTACTTTAGCCAAATTGCAGACAATATACAAATACCACAAAACTGAGTTTTGTAAAAGGGAGCAATCTAAACCAGCATAAACCATATAATCATTCTGAAATAAGTTTAAGACAAAAATAACTTTACTTGCACTTAATAACTAGATGATAAAAATACCAAGATCTTCATGGGGAAAGAGGAGAAAAAAAAAATCTGAATCTAAGCCAGCTGGGAACCTATTTGTCTCCTTTCCTGATAGCTGCTGATTATTCCTCCTGCAGAAAGGACAAAAGCAAGATAATAAAAGCCCCTGTTTGTTGCTGCTGTAGATCAACTTTTCTTACATCCTTTTAATACTAATGAAGCAATTAAGTCYCATCAACAATGTGGCTGCTTCATTAGCATGTACTTTGGCAAGAGGTGTTGTGGATTTGTAAATAGTCTCAGTCTCCTCTGGGAGGAATTCGTTAGTGGTCAAATTGGTCTGCCTTACAGGTGGTTACGTTCTTCCCTAATACAAGAACTTAACCCAACCAGCTATTGCTCAGCCAGAACAGCTTGATATGATGAAGGGTCAAAATGTGGACTGGATAATAGGATTGTGCCAAAAGACTAGAGTCCAACTTTCTCACCTCCGAAGGCACACTTTATAAGCCTCAGAAAAGTGAAAATTGGAAGAGCAGTTTACAGGTGGAGGTGCCCATGACGGAGGTACCATGGGGACGTGGTACTCAGCTCCCTAGTGCTGGATGGCTTGCAGCCAGCTCCGATGACAATCCGGCAATGCGTGCACCCTCTCTCCTGCAGTCGGGGATTTAGATTGCCTGGAAGCCCCCATGCAAGCAGAGGTAGTCATGAAGCATGAGTCTCCCAGGATGGGAACCTCATTTGAACCACTCGTGAATACTGTGTGGCCCAAAAGCCATRAGCTGGTCGTCCCTGCAGTAGTGCTTCAGGGGTATGCCCTATGTGTTTATGTTTTGATGTCACTGCTCTGCTTCCTGGACTTGATTGTGTACAATGAAAACAGCCAGTTTTCTGCAAATTTAGATTTCAAATGATCATGAAATAAACATGTTGGCTTTACCATTTTGTGTTTACATTTCAAATGGTGGAAGAATCTGTTCTTCCTTGGCATACCTATTTAGATTGAGGTGGAAAGTCCTGCACTGAAGGGAGAGCAGGAAGAGCATTTTAACCATGTTAAAATAACTGTATTGTATTTTTTTAATTACGATTTTGCTATTCTGTTCTGCTAATGGCCTGCTCATGAGATGCATAATGTCTAGAGAGAGGTCTCAAGTCTGTAGGCATTTTTCATATTTTTTTGTAGGCCTCTGTGCTATCCCTCTTGATTGATGTATCTAAGCATTTGTTGTTTACCAAGAAGCAATGCCCTCATGTGATCCTTGCAAGACTAGCTGTTTCTATGAAGCCAGATATTTGTGAGGTCCAGATCTACTTGGGCAGCCATGTCTGCCATGTTGCATGAGAGGCACAGAATTGAGGTTTTTGTAGGGTTTGTATTTAAAGTTCAAAACAAAATGTTCTTTCTAGCAAGCAAAGACTTTATATTGCCTGTGTCCTCAGGCAGCTCTAGGTACTGATGAAACTTGATGCAACAGAGCAAGAAATAAATCTGATACTGATTGCGCRTTCCAGGAGGGTTGATGCAATCAGACCATTTGTAAAAATCATTGATCTCTTTCAACCTGACTTTTTTTTTCCTTCTAAAACTCTTCCTAATTTTTCTGCTGCTTTGCTCTGCTACAAGTTGCAGCTATAGCTGGCTTCACTGGAAAAGTAAAAATCAACAAAATGGCCAAATTCATTCTTGATGTAAATCCATGGAGCACAATTTTTTTTTTTTCATTGACCGTCTCACACAAGCCGTTTCACCAGGAAAGAGAAAGTACCCTCACCATCATAAACATCAATGATCTCTTTCTTCCTGAGATCGTGTGTAACAGCCCCTTCCTATGGACGATGAAGCAGTGAAAGTGATAAGCTACAATGACGTTCATTTTTGTAAGTAATCTGTTTGTAATCTTTTGATTACTGGTTCCTTAGTGCTGATCATCTTCAGAATACTGTAAAAATGTATAAAAGTACAACTGAGCGAATCCAGTGGTACTTTAAGAGTCAAAGATGGGCAGTGTGCACTGTAAAACCACCCGGGAGCTTTCCAAGTACAGGCAAGCTCTATTTGCTTGGACCACACACGAGACATGCAATGATGTGCTCCACAGGCTTTATCAGCACAGATTTGGGATGGACAACATGCCCTGGAGTGGTGAAGTTGCGAGTTGCGCATGTCCTCCCAAAGGAGCTCTGATAAAAGTTTTATAACACATCACTGCCCAGTTCATCCAAAATACACATTGTACACTGTTACAATKTCTCTCCCTGCCAAAGCATCGTGTGTACAAGAGCCAAGGGAATAGATACCACCCTCCCCAAACCCCATGTTTGTAATGCATTTAATAAAAATCGAAAGGTGAATTTTCTCTATATGAAGAAATACTGATTCCTAGGTTTGCTGTGTTAAGGTCTCCTAAAAATAAGAGGAAGGACTATCCTCTGTTATAAAAGGTAAGAATCTTTCATTCCTATGGCTTTAGCTGTCTGTTTCTACCTCTGCAAAATAATAGGTAAAACAGTAAGATAAAGAGAGTAAAAGTCATTATATCAAAAAGTGACCATATCAACTGTGCACAGAAACAGAGTCATTTGGCTGGAATAACATTCTGGGGTTTAGTAGATAAAATTTGAAGGAAAGTTGTTTGTTTGTTTGTTTTTCCCCAATGCAACAGAAAGGCGTTTTGAAATGCTGATTGTGGCTTGCAATGTTAGACACAAGAAAGATGTGTTAAAAGGAGATGTTACTGGTGTGAGAAATGTTTTTACAGCATGAAACAAAAATGTTTTCTTTCTGTGATTTATCATATTACCTCCATATACATGATGCGCCTCTGTGTACGTTTTTAAATTTAAGGGGATAGAAGACCCTCATGACTTTCAGAAGCAAATACAAACTCTTGTTTTATTCTCTTCTCTTTTCACAAGACCGGCTCCTGAAAGCACTTTTCTGGTTTAGCTGTGATCTAGCAGCCTTTGCCTCAAGTTTGCAACACAGGTGATCACAGTGATGGATTGAAGCTGTGTTAGCTAATTAGCTCAGACTGCAGCCTTGAAGCATGGTAATGTTATGAGGAKAATAGGTCAAATAGAGGACATGGTCTTTGGCTGAGTGATCTTAGCATCTGTGGGTCCTACAAAAGGCATAGTATAAAAGGGGCTCAGTATAAGGCAGTACACAACAAATGCAGAATAATACCTTGTCATTTTAAAGTTACTTGATTGGAATCTGGATTTCAAGCTTGTGTGGCCTTGTCTTAAACTGGCCTTATTTGCATAGGGCTGTTTGTGAGTAAGTTGGCAAGAGAACCTAATTACTGTCTTTAAATTAGTTCTTGCAGCCTGGAAGCAACGTTCTGAGCTGCCTACCTCAAGACCTCTCGTGGTTTGCTCTGGGCACAATGCAACCGTTATTTGCAGAGCACTGACAGATTTCAGTCTGTGGAAATAAAACCAAAAAAGAGCATTCACAATGGAGAAATTCTTCATGAGAGAGTAGAATTGAGGAATTCCTYTGGCAAAAATCAGTATTAATGAGTTGTGTGGTGTTTTATGTTTTCAAAGTGCTATGTAAACATCATTAATCTTTACAATCCTGCTGAGAGATGTTTGCATATTGTTAGTACAATTTTTCAGCCAGAGAACTGACCTGCAAGTACATTGTATGATCTTTCAAAGCTGTGCAGCAACATGTTAGAAGTCAAGAGCTGGTCAAACTTTAAAGTCCATGATGCCAAGCTGCAGTGTGCTGAATGAAGAAATCTAAATATAATCAGTAGAAGAACATYCTTTGTCGCCTTGGATATTTCTGACTCACATTTTCAGGGTTTTGCTCTGAGAAATTTARCTTTGAAAATGTTAGCCTTGAATGGGAATGCCTGCAGGTAGCTGGGAACCAGGATGTTAGCGTGGATCCTTTGTAGCGGGTGCAGCACGTAACTGTGGACTCCTCAGGGTTCCTGTGTAAGAGATGGAAGGAAAGAGGCTTCTGTAGAAGTTTATTCAAAGTAGGTGGCTAAGAGAGGTGTCTTGTGGAAGGATCACCAACACCATGGCTGACYGTGGAGAAGTTGTTACACGAGTAAGCAGTGCGGTACGTGATTCAGGACACTGAAAGCTGAGCAGTGAATCACTAAACCTAATAATGAATCAGTTATGATCTCGGTGACTAGCCTATTAGCATAGGTTCATTTGAGGTAGTTCTACATATCTTGCTGGTAACAAAAGAAGAGAAAATGGAAGTTCATGCGCTTTTAAATTGAGGCTGTATGTGGGGGACACCCCTATACTTCAGGGGAAGGTGCGTTCACGTRTTTCAGAGTAGTATTCGGGCTCTTTAGGTTTTAGAAATGTAATTTATTTTTGTGTATCTAGGCAACATTTTGAGAGTGCATCCCTGGATTTAAGACAAAGCTACAAAATGCTGGATTCTCTTTGTAGGGTACAAAAGGCTTGGCAGAAGCCTAGTCCGGGAGAGGAGGAACATATACATACTTAGCAGGCTGATGCTACTAAAGTAACAGGGTTGATGAAAGAACTAACTTTTAATAATGCCATGGGATCAGCGGCAGAGAGGAGCTGTGTGAGCGGACACTAATGGAGCTGTAGATGTCATTGCTTTTGGCACCTAGGTTCTTGTTCCTTGGGATTGGTTTTTACATGCATGTCCTCTCACTCCTGCTCTTTCTCCAYTTGCTACTATTCTTTCTCTTCTTACTGCAAGGGAGGAAAAAACCTGAACTGGCTATGGAGAGTATGCAGTTGTGAATCATATGCTTCCTAACTGAGGGGCTGCAGCCCTGCTCTTTCCAGGGCGGCTACACTTATCTCAGTGCATGCAGCTTAAACCACTTCTGATAAGAGAGTGAACTAGCTAAAAAGGTTATTTTGGAATAAATCACTATGTTGCATGGAATCTGCTCAGCTTGTGAGATCCTGCAGTCCTAAATACTGACCACTCACCCTTTAGACTGGCGTATGGAGACTAGTGACAGTGACATGAGCAGTGCAGTTGATACAAAATACAAAATGCTGGCTGTAGCAAGGGAAGAGACGGGACATCCAGCACTGGCTGGATTGTATTTGCATTTGGCTGAAGAAACTTCGTTTGCCATTTTTGGCCAAGGAATATGAAGTATGGCCCCTGGTTAGTCTACATAAATAACCATAAATATGATTAGTCTACATAAATCACTAGGGGGAAGGAGGAAGAAGAAAGAATGAAAGAAATYGGCCTTTCTAGAATATTTTCTCTCAAAAGCATTTCGTAGTGATGAGGATTGCCTGTGTGTGATGATCTATGGATTGCAATTTGACTCCGTGTGGAGAAACTTTTACATCACAAGAAATCACAGTTGTTGGCACCCTCTTTGGCAACGTTAAGTGAGCAGGGAGAGGAATAAGTGATCTGGAAAACTGAATTCCCTCCCAGTCTCCACATGGTCCCTCCAGGTCAGGATAGTGTGGAAGAAGCTTACAACTTGCTATCTGTACTTTAAATTCTGTCTCACCCTTTTTTGTCAATGATAAAATATAAACCTGACGGGGAAGAGAGCAGAGGAAGAACAGCCAAGGCCAGCTGAGTTTCTCAAGAAGCATAAAAGCCTGAATTTTGCCTTGTTTATACTTAGCTTTGACATCTTTTGTGATCTAGATATCTAGCCTGGCAGCACTGAGAGAAGAGATCCAGTAAAAGCTTCCCAACAGCACACACAAGACAGTTCTTTCCCAATATGACTGCTGTTTTGGGACCAGTAATTGTACCTTTTTACAGCACATGCAAGGCCATTTGGGAGGCCTTTGCTATATCAGAGTTGATTGGATTTGTGATTTTTATATTGCATTTGAAAGCATATTTAATACTGAGATATATATATATATATAAAATATTTATAACATTAATATATCTATTCAGTGTTGTTATGCCTAATCACGTCTTACCATTACTGAGTTACTTTGCTTTTGTACAGCAAGATTTCTGGTCCCATTTCTCCAACACATTAAGTTGGTGCTTTTTCTTGCAGCAGAGACCATACAATGAGGAATCCAGCAAATTGCTCACTGACCTGTGCTCCTCAAGCAGGGTTGTATGGGTATAAAGAAACCTAGCCATGGATTTCTGTATTTTCATCTCATTTTTATTGCCTGCCTTTCTGTCTGTGTGAGAGAACATTTTGTATGGTAGAAATGACTTTTGTCTCATTTTTTTCCCTTCTGTCCTGGATTTAATGTTTTCTTTTGGAACTGACTTCTTGTTTCTATTAGTGTGTTCTTCAGAGAAATTTACTGTAGTGTTTTCAAAATATTTTTCTTTAAAACTTTTATTTGTCTCAGTACATTTTGTATCTTTCACTGCTTACATTTCCCCTCTCCTGCATGATTCAGCTTCATTTCTAAGGTCACTGCTTGAAATCCTGTGCTGGGTGAGTTTAGTTTTTTTTTTTTTTTTTTT
>NW_028185650.1:594767-619610 GCF_003343005.1 Rhea americana
ACTTGCAAAACTCTGACCACTGATGGTCTTTTAAAACTCCTCTCCCTTAAAATGTCAAAATTTCTGATGAGTAGAAATAATTTTCAAAACATTCTAAAAAACTAATATTGTTAACTTGGAAAAAAAATGGTGTTATATAAAGAGGACTTGGGGGATTTTTACATAATTGAAAACTGCGAGTGCCAGAATGTGCTTTGTTCCATTGTAAGGATATTTTGTGCAAATTTGCGCAGGCGTATGGCGTCTGCTGGGAAATGCCGTCAGGTCGGAGCCTGTTGCTGCCTTGCTCGCCAGGACGCAGACGAGCTCCCAGAGTACCAAGGTGCCGATGTGCCTGGCATCACTATTTATAGAGAGCGCTAGCAAGCTGCGTTTCGTCAGCAGACGATCAGCGGTGACAGCGGATGACTGACCCTCGTGAGATATCAAGAAAGCACAGGGCAAAGCTGCTGGACCTCGAACCAAGGCTTTCTTGGCTGGAGTAGGAAAGTGGCAATATAGTCTGGGCTGCTAAARTATTGCTGGATGTTCCACCACAGAGCTCTCTGAGGATCTGTTTTGAACTAGACTGATTCTTCAGTGTGTGATGAAGAGCGCTGCGAAGGCTGTGCTCTGYGCTCACGTGCTACCAAAGAGAGGGAGCAAGGACATGAGGGTCCTGATACAAATCCCTGTCTCTCGCTGAGCCCATCCCGGATTCAGGGACTGGTACTGTAGGAAATCTTGGGTGTTTGCTTTGAGCAACCAGTAAGCTTTTGCAATTTACTTGGAAAGGGACTTGATAAATGCAGTTTTTAAACTTTTCAAAAGGAAAAAAGAAAAAGAAATGAATACGTTTTACTAGTTAGATTCACTCTGTCTTAATATGGAAAAAAAATGCCTTTTAAAAAACATACACATAGATACAGATATTCTGAAGTTCTAAGCTACATAATGTTTTGATAGCAGATTCAATTACTTAACTGAAGAGTTTCTGCTTTCAGTTTTTTCAAATGCTTCTTACTTTCAGAGGTTACTTGGTGAAATAAACTTGGGAGGCTATCAGGTAGGAAAAGCAATTTTACTATGTAAGGATTTAAGAAAAGTGGATTGTTGGTTCTACTGCTTTTATTTTTCTGAGGTCTTGTGAAATCCGTCAGACATGAGAAGGAACAAATAATCTACCTGCTTTGAGCTTGTTATTCTGTTATGAATACTAACAGATTTGTGCTTGTTGATTGTTTCAGTGTTATCATTAAATTGTCTAGCATATTTAAAGCTCACACTGATATAGGTCTCTGCCCAGATTTGAAATGCAGGAACTCTGCTGTTGCCAGCAAAATAAACTAGCTGCTTCTTGCCAGTATAAACACCTCTAACTCACTATTTTAGGAATGCTGTTTAAAATATGGCCTTTAATGTTAGTGCCAATGTTCTCTCTTTGTTTAGCATGGCGTGAAATAAATTGTCAGCACTTGCTAAATGATCATAATTCATATGGAGTTACCTTTTGTCTAAAAGAAATTATGTGTGCAACCTCAGCCCTGCTGGAGAATTGTCCCTCTGATGGACTGCTGCACCAGTGTAGAGGTCCAGTGAGGTAACTGGACTCCAGTGCTTTGTATATGATTGAAATGCCTAGGACAGAAAGGGAACAAAAAAGCTATACAATATATTGGTTGTTTCATTTCAAGACAACCAACTCCTGGAGGCAAAAAAGCTGGAGATGTTAGGTTTATTTTATTTTCCGGGCAATGTAACTGATACTGCATCACTGCAAACACCGCATGTGATTCTCAACCTTTCCCAAAGAACCAGGGGGAAGAGTGTAGCAAAAGGTCAGGATGGAGTAGGTTTCTTAGAGAATTTGGTGATTGTATTCATCCTTATCGGAAATAAAGAGAGCGGACAATAATGTTGTTGCAGTTAACATGGCAGTATGTGATCTTGTGAAAGATCAGTCAGGACTAGAGCTCCTAAGGAGGTTTAAAAATTGAGTGCTTCTGTGAACAGAATTCCTCTTGAAATCAATAAGTATCTGGCTTATGTGAAGAGTGCAGGGTCAGATCTCCTAGAAAATAAATTTAATACCAAAAGCATTAAAATGCTATAGCTCTTGGAGGACTTTACTATCTGGCACCGGTCAGCGTCATTTACACCTCTGCAAAGAAACTGTGTAGCAGTGGTGAGGGCAGGGAATATCTTGATTTGATAGCATTTGAAAACCACTTTGTATATGAGGGCGCAGGGTCAAAGAACCTAATAAYTGCATGCTGAAGAGTAACATAAGTTGTATGCTTTATCGATCTTCTCATTTCCTTGAGATGAAAACATCCTATTAAAAATACTAGCATTTGATTGAAATGACAGAAAGATGGCCTTTTATTTAAAGACAGTGTGCATGAACTGCGTGGTAGTAAAACTGTCTCAGCCCTAACAAGCTCTGACGCTGGAATCTTCAGCCCCTGGTTCCAGCAGCGGCTGTAGTCGCCTGCCTTGCTGTTTTGTCACTGCATKGTGCTGTGAAGCACGAGAAGCAGTGTCTAAACAGTACTGTATGGCAGAAGGCCAAGCTGTTAAGTTATACAAGCCACTTCCAGTAGTTTATGTAATGTAATGGCAGAGCAGCCTGAAAAGCGACTGTAAATTTATTGTAAATTGTAGGCGTGAAGGTACGTCTTGAGACACCTGCAGTTCTTAACAGGTTGTAGGTGGAGATAACTTCTGATGTCCCTGTTAAATGCTGCAACTGTTGCTGCTGGAAGATCATGACAGCAAAGTTCCTGCCTCTTGTGTACTTAGGGCTCTTAAGGCTGTGTGCTTGTTTTCTGAGGGTTTCATAGCGCGGAACGGATAGATGTTTCTGTCAGACAAAGTATGGGATTTTTTTGTTTCGTTTTCCAAATTCTTCCTGTAGTTATAGTAACACAGCAGGTTGTTCACTGTTGCATTTGAGGAGGTAATGAGTTTTGGGCACAGGTCACAAAATACGTCCCTGGTTTAGAGAGAGTTCGAACAGTAGCCAGGCGAAACCGGGGCAGGGAGGTTTGCACGGGGCTTTGGTTACGTTCCCTGGTGTGTCGTTTATTGATTTCCGATTAGCTAAAATCTGTCCCTGGTGGTTGGCCTTGTAAAGAGTGTGGGCGCTCTAGTAGTCTCACCCCGTCGACAGGAAGGCACGAGTCTCTCCAAACTGCGGTTCAGAAGAAAGAGATGTTAAGTGGGGGAAAAGTAAACCATGAATTTAGCTTTGGAGCCCCTGTGTTGTTGATCTGTCCGTTTAAAACACATGCAAGATATGTAATATTGTAATGTTATATGTAAGCTACGTGTTGGAAAAGAAGATCAAAGTTACACTGCAGTGTTGAGGGTTTAAATTGTAAAGTTGCAGCCTGTTACTTCATAGGCTAGTTGGAAATATGGCAGCACTGGGTTGCCTGAAATTACTGTTCAGTTCCCAGTTACAGTGCGCGGGCAGCTCGGTGGCTCCAGGGCGCTGWCGTTCACCTGGTCTCGTTCACTGAGCTGGTTGAACTGCTCGTCTTCTTTCCCTCTCACATGATTACAAGAGTCGGTGGCATTTTCTTTCTCCTTGGAAGRTTATCTCCTGTTGCTTTTCCTCTAACACAAATGTCCATCAACACCTTGCGGTACAGCTGAGGTCTGGGCTGTCACCCCCTTCTTGTGAGAGAATTTTTCCTCCATTAATAGGCGCGCTTTTAATTTTGCTTCAGGGCCCGGTGTCAGGGACAAGAACAGGCAGGAGGGAGTCAAACATTAGAGCTGTTCATTTTAATAGGCTTTCAGTAAATCTGTGCTCTGATTAGCATACTGTTTTGCCCRTACAGATATGGGCACTCATGCGACAGAGATAGTGTGCTGCCTGCGTTCAAAAGCAGCGCAGGAAAACCTGTGATTAGCATTTAGTATGGGACTCCTCTCTGAAATATTGGTGTTTGGTACAAGTGGACAAGGATACTGAACTGTTTCCTGTAGATAACGAAGAGTATAAGAAGGCAGAGGAGGGATGAATAAGCTGTTGGAATGGCGTATCAGTCCAAACTGTGATAAATAACCCACACTGATGTCCGGAAAACGCAGCAGGTCTGGCTATTTTTGTCCTAGGAAGTTTACAAATCACCTGTCCTTTCTGTTGTTTTACCATCCTGGAACGCCCGAGGGCAACTGAGCTCCRTGCGCCGCTTTCCAGCTTGTAAACAAGCTGTTCTCTTGCTGCACGATTTCACTTTTTTTTTTATTACAGGAAAAGTACATTCAAGTACTGAAAAGTTATGATGAACAAAAATGAAGACTTCTTAGAAAGAAACTTTAGTTGCTTTGATCAGAAAGGGGTAACAGTCCTGCTGCTAACGATTGTTAATAATTTACGAACAAGATTTAAAGTGAATATAAAGGAAAACTGCTATTGCTAGAAGCTCTAAGCTTTGATGATGCTCCTTGCTGACACTGAGTGGTGCAATTACCACATGCTGACGGAGGAGAGCTACAATTACCACATTTTCCGAGTAACTGCTGGGAATTTTTTAGTTGGCATTGGTATTTATTTATGAGCTTATTGTAGGCAAATTCTGTAAAGTGCTTCCCTATATCTGTAACACAACAATAGTGAGAAACCTAGAGATTTCTTTTTATTCCCTTTTTCTCCTACCATAAAAAATGGAGCTATACATTAAATCCCTACTGCGAGCATGATTCCGTACTTCCATCCTAGATGAAATCACTGTGGGAGTCAGTGTGGGCTCTGAGTAAGAAAAATAGCAGCAGGGAATGCTAAAGGCCTTGAGAAATGTTGTATGAAATAGTTTTGCCCTTTGTCATAGATGATGTTCATTTGTTTATATTTGCAAGTCTGGTGGTAATAGCATTGGCAGGTAATTAGCTTGTTGTTCCTAGATTTGCCAAGGAYCTAATGCTGTCTGGAAAAAAACCCRTATTATTTCCATATATTACTGGGTTGCCCTGACTGGCAGAGAGAAGCAGCATGAGTGGCTGCTTATACTCATGTGCGCCTATTCTTATAAGTCATTTTGACTGCTTGTGATTTTTTTCAGTCTTACTTTTCACAAATATTTGATACAAATACTTTAAGCTTGGTCCRAGTTCAGAAGCAAATTGTTTGGAAAATCTGGTGCAAAAATGGRTTCATCTGTTTTGAAGAATGAAGTGACAGGAAGGAGAACACGTTTTCACCCTTGCATCAAAAATATTGACTGAACCTTGAGTTTGGAGATGACTGACAACAGAGGCTAGGTATGTAGCTTGTTTGTTCGTATAGTGTATCACGGAGTATGTGGATACTGCCTAGGAAAAAACAGAACACTTCAGATTTTTCATATTTCTTCTGAAAATACTATGGAAAAACAACATTAAAATGTCATTARAATATGTTCAGAGAATATTAGGGTTATACTGATAAAAGCCAGGMAATAACCATAACATTTTACGTCTGTTCCATGTGCATATGACAAATTCTTTCATAACATAACCAGGCAGTATCTTTTCTTAAGACTTTGCTTTGCTCAGTGTTAATRTTGGTCAATGTGAAGTGAGACTGTGTAGCAATCTTGGATCCAGAGCATCTCACCTCATCAGCTATAGTGGCTGGATGGCATCCAGTGAACCAGGCTCAGCTCAGCAGCTCCCATGAGAAAGGACAAATTTTAGTCCTTGATCACTTGACGCCACCTCTGAGTAATACAAGGCGTTATGTGTCAAATTGCCATGGAGCTACTCTCCACAGTGTTCACTAGCTCTCCCAGCTCAGGATATTCAGCAGAAATAAAGGTTTTATGTCCTTGCCTGTCTTTTCAGGCTTTTGTTAGTCTCTCCACTTAAATTTAGATTTCTTATAAATAAAGGCAGTTTTTCTATCAGGCCTAAAAAGAAATGAAAAGAGCACATACGTGTGCTGATATCTTAGAAATACTCTAGTATTTATATATACATATATATATATATATATATATATATGTATACTTATACACATATACATATAGATAGATAGAGGTATAGATAGATACATAACTTGTTAGGAATGGACCTAGTCCACTGGATAATAAGCAGACCCCAGTGGTCCCAGCTCCACTGCCCAGAATCAACAGCATGTTCTTTATTCAGCATATTCTCAGCATATTCTCTACTCTAGATAGTAAATCTTTGGAAATTGCTGGAGGAAAGTGCATCATCCTTTGTTCCTTTGCTGTTTCCCATAGTGGAGAAAGGATGGGTGAATCCCATTACAGGTAGCCCTGGATTTCCCAAGTTCCTGTTTCYCTGGAAGAGGAAGAACAATGTAGGTTGAGTAAAAAAAGGTATCATCAGGTACAGAGGTGGTGACTCACCTCATTAAATGCATCTTGCCTGTGGTCTCACAACATGTGAACTTTTTTTCTTAATTTATCTTTCCATGGCTGGCTGGTCATTTKTCATGTTGACAGGCACTGACCTTCTGAAAACAGGAGATGTTTTTGTCAGATYATTGAGGCCTAATGGAAAATGGGTAAAATGGCAAGAAATAGAAAACTGCTAGCCTGTCTCTAAACCAGGTGGGTAGATGAAATGGTCATTGTGATTCTGTCTGAGCACAGAGATATAACTATTTTGTTGGTACTAAGCAAGTTCATCAACTGCAGCTTCAAAGAACAGCCTAAAGCAACAAGATATTTTTCATGATAGGGGAGGAGGAAGTAGGTGTTCACAGACTGTTGACTATCCTTGAACTGAACATACTGACTTGGAGGAAATATATATCAAGAGGAACGTAGAGGAGATGGGAGACATTTCTACATGTAGCAATACCTTCTGTCATGAAAACGTATCCAACTGTTTGTTTTTGGAAGAAATCAAATGCCTCATTAATGTTTAGTGAAAATGTGGCAGGGTCAAGGGTTTCCCTCTGTTGTCCTCTGAAAGAGCTTGTGAAACATGAACTCTGTAAAMCAGCCAGAAAAGATTTTCTGGGAAAGGTTAATTATGTGGGGACCAGCAGTAGTGCCTGGCATACAGGAGAGGATTAAGATGACATTTTCTGAAAAACTTARAGCAATCTGTGTCTTGATTGAGAAGATGCTCTTGTAAAGGATTCGCTTACATCTTCACTGCATCATATAAGGATAAATCTGAATTTGCTAATTTAAGAAAGGCCTTACACAATGTTTTGTAGGTGGGCAAAAGTAGGCCAAAGTGAGAGAAACAGCCTCAAGCAAAGGCAAAGCCAACATGAGAGTAACCCTGAAAATTGAAGGTATTATGGTAGATGGCAGTGAGGAGTTTTCATTATGATTGAATATTAATTAGTGACATGGCTATTAATGATGACAGTAATTAACAGAGGAAGGAAAGCCATGTCAGTGTCCCAAGGGTGAGTAATCAGTCTTGGCAGGTGATAAATAATGGTTCAGCAAACTCAGCAGAACGATAATCCGCCTGCCTCAGGACAACTGGAGAACAGCTATAAAATCTTCCAGRCTCTTGGCAATATTCAGGAATGACTTCATATTTTTAACAGAGACAAATTAAAATCCATGATCTCAGGTGTTCCTTATACTCTGGAGTGGCTGATCACAGTAGTTCTGGTTGAGTCAATGCTTTCAGTTTACTTGTGACTTTAAACCTCTCTTTTTTAATCTTAATAACAYGAGGAAAAAAGACTGGTGAATCAGCTTTTACTACTACTTGGATTTTTCACTGTAGTTTTATGAAAATTGAAGAGATTCCTCAAAAGGAGAGTGAAATTGGGGGCATGACTGTTCTTTGTAAAAATGGAGTGAGRCTTAATCCTGCGGCAAGTATTTGTGTGCCTGTGGAGAGGGATCGCTTGGAACGCCCTTCCCCTGCCTCACTCTTGAGCGGGCAAGAAGCTCCTCTTCTGGAAGACTGTCAGAGCTGAGCTGTCGTGCCACTCGCCAATAAGGTGACTAAAAGATAACTGAAAGCCCACTGGCTGTAATGTGAGATCAAAATCTGGACAAATAGCAGATTTTTTTCAGTTTGGCAGGTGAACAGGAAACACAAGAAAGATTCTGGTTTAGCCTGAACCAAAACAGCATTTTGTTTTTGTTTTATGCATAACAGCAGAGAAGTGCTTTAATTTGAATCTTCTTGAAATGGTTTTCTAACCCCAAATGTTTTGCTTGGCTGTACTCGAATCTTAGCTATGTAGCCAGTGTAATGGTATGTTTACATGGTATTTCAGAGGTAGCCATAAGCTCTCTGAACCTGTGCTCCTATCTGCACAGTCCTGTGCCTGGGTGCAGCTCTAGAGTACATCTCTTCTGAGACACAGGTGGTCCCTATCTGGCTGACTCAAAGCATAACTAAACAAGCTTGTGTCTGCCAAAATAATATCAAGAAGATATCCCGTATATTGAAAGCACAGAATGCTGGGCATTGGTAAGTCAAGACTCRCTAAAAATTTGACTTAATGCACTAGATAGCAAAGTGTCACAATTTATGATGAGAATCACCRTGGTACTCAACTATGTAAAGTAATACTATTTTAATGGAAAAATGTCTGATTTCTTGGCTACTTATTGTTTGTGCAATTGTGGCTTATGCAGGGTATGAGAAAATGAGCTAAAGTTGTCAGCTAGGATCCTTGAGACACGTACAGCTCTAAAGCAGTTCGGATGTGCTCTCCTGATGGGGTTATGGTATGTGGCAGAGGACTGGCAGGTGATCTGAGTACSCAAGTGCTGGAAGAAGAACAGAACTGGAAGGGGTCACAGAGCGAGAGACACCGCCAGCCCAGCTGTGTGGAGCAATGCATCCACTCCTGCCTATGGACTAATCTCAGAACTCCTATTTTCCAAAGTTTGCAGTGTTTGTCCTGTGGCTCTTGATCATATCTTTTATATCCACACTTGGTGTGCCAAGCACTGTGTGGTCACATAGAGAGTGTGTACAGCRTTGTGCATACACAATCCACCGCCTGGCCCCAAATGAAGACTAACTTTTACCAATCCTGAGCTTATCTTCCCATCTGAAAAGCATGGCCCTGCCCCATCAATTCCAAGGAGGGTAGATTGTCATGTAGGAAGAGTCTGATAATATTTGTTAACTGGAGAAATAGAACTAGGGAAAAATAAAACTGCCCATGTGAGAAGTAAACCTTTAGGGACTGTTGTCAACAACCTTCTCATACAGCAAATAATCTTCACTTGGAGTCAAGAGCAAAGASGACTGTATGTATTGATCAGTGATAGGATAACTATGAACCATTAATATTACTTAGCTGTGAAAAAAACTTAGCTGATTTTAGGATGTGCCTGGTAGGCTGTTTTTCAGTAGAAACAGGAAAATGTTAGTATCGTTGCCAGAAGCATTGRTTAGACCTTCTACAAGGTAGTGTGTGCAGTTCTGGTGACCCCAGTTCAAACAARTATAACTTAAATTTGAAAAGGCGCTGAGAAGGAGAGTAAAATAAATGGAGAGTCCATCATACAAAGAGATGAGAAGAGTTTGGTTTGTTTAGTGAAATGGAGATAGGGAGGCAATTTGTGAACCCTTTCTAGAAATATTCAGGAGCAACAATCAAGGAAAAATAATTCTTTAAGTTAAATGATAAAATGGGTATGATATTAAATGCATTATTTATATGCATTTATTATAAATTGCATATTAGTCTAGAAGTTGCAAGCAGAGTTCTATCCTCCCCTCCGCCCCCCCCAAAAAAAAGGGAGTTCTGGAAAAATTTTCCAGATAAGATAATGGCAACTAAAATTGCTTTTAAGTGAAGTTTGTAAAAAGGATTGATAAGAGTATCAGAGTGATCCTAGCTGAGAATACAGGCTTGTGAGATAGGCCCTTTAGGGTGTGATTTGTTGATACCTACAAGGCAGATTGAGACAATGTCCAGCTGCTGCTTGCAGGTCTTGTCCTTTTGCCCATTATTTGAGCTAAAGCAGATGGTGCCCTGATCTTCAGGGGTACAGAAAAGTTGTTTGACTTGTCTTATGGGGATGGAGGTCCATATTCCCCCTTGCCTCTGAAGGCTGACAGTGAGAAGAGAGGGTGCTGGGTGGGGTTTACTGGTGCTCCTTGTGGAGCTGGGGGGCAGCTTAGATTGTCAGGGGGGAGCAGGGGATGCCCTTCACTTCCACGTAGGGTATGACCTGCTTTCCAATGGGAATTTCAACTCTATGGGAGAGTCACCCAGACCTACAGATGTATCAGGAAATGAGGACCCTGGCAGTGCCGATATCTCTCTCTGTGGCTCATTGTAATTGTGACTTTTGGGTTTTGTTGTATTGCAGATTTGCTGAGGGGATGTGAATGTCCTGGGCCCGTGGCAAGTGGGGACATATGGYGCAAAATGTTCTTTAGACATTTCTGGAATAACAGTCATATTGGTTATACTGTTTCTTGATGTACTTTCCATGTGTGAACTCAGAAGTGCTCTATATAAATGTGATCCTGCAGGGTTCGTTTAGTCAGGCCAGACCACACGCTGATCACTTTCTGTCATTTGCTTTTCTTCAACTGATGCATCACAAAATACCGTGCTAACAATTATTGGGGCTAGTAGCCTCCTGTGRGTGAACGCAAATATTTTTCAACAACTGAAGGTATGTCGAGAAGGGCTTGATGTGACGTCTGCATCCAGCCATAGCGTCGTTGTGCTGCAGGCTAGTATAACTTAGATACTTCCTTGCTACGTTGCCTCTGACTGTTTGACGCTGGGCAAGTCACGCTGGCTGGCTTTACGCACTGGAGGCCCAGTCACCATTACCTTTCCTTTTAAGCTTAACTTTCTGAGTATGAAGTTTGACCAAATTTTGTTGCCCCCATCATGTCGTATTTTGCCTTAGCTTCTAATGAACGAGTTTTCTACTTCTCTTAAGTTTCATGCAACAGAGAGGTTGTATACATGCAGGAGATCAATCCTAGAGATCTTTACACTATTTAAAAGATAGCAACAGCCTTTGAACTACCTGAAGGGGACTGAAAAGCTAAAAAAAAAATTACCTCATGGGCCTTAATGACGCACTTCTGCTCCTGGCCACTGTATTGCTGATGAGATCACTAGCAAATGACAACTCAGCAGTGGGATGGTTCCAGGCACACTTAATCCCACTTTTTTCAYGAAGACATTGCTTGTGTCATTGACATAGGCTTTTCTCTGTCTTTTTTGACTGATAASTCAGTTCCGCACTTTTAGATTATTGCCTCTAACATTAAAGATGAAATATGCCAGTAGAGGGCTCCTTTGTCTCTTTGGTAGATAGTGCTTTCAGAATCGTAACTCCTTGTATGCTGATTTGAGAGAAAAACGACTGGGAGAGAACAGCTTAYGTGGAACTATTAGGGTAGCATTTGACTTGAAGTATATCAAATCTCTTATCGCACAGAATACTTCTTGGGACTTAGTGGCACAAGGAGGAAAAACATTTTGAAACCTCCTGTGGAGATTAAAAGAAAAAGAAAGAAAATGAATTAAAATTCATGTCAGTTCTTTTGTATCTCATTTCAATATGATGTCTCCTCAGGGCTTTCAGATACTCTGTGGTCTTCAATGTTTAATGTTTTTTCCATTTTTATTGCAGGTGCTGACATTGTACAGTGGCTGGTGAAGAACCTCAGCATTGAGGATCCAGGTAAGGGGGCCATGGCTCGGGATGAAAAGGTACTCCGTCTGTATTCTGTGTGCCATTACACAGTAGGTACTATTTTGCTGCAGAATTGAAAATACTAGTGAAACAGCAAAATTGTTCTAAGCATTTGGGAAGAAGGAGGAAAAGAGATAAGAATCAGCATCGTAGTTAAGTCTAATACCTTACACTACAACACACACAAAGCCCTTCGTAGGAATCACAGCCTGTCTGTGAAATAGTTGCTGCCTAAGAAAGGCTAGTTTATTTTAAGGCTGTTTATGGACCTAGAAGCCAAGGTGATAGATGTGCATGGTTAAGTAGGGAACGACAGTGGCAGTGTTTCATAGTGTGGAGAAAGGTATCCATGACTGATAAGACGTTCTGGTCAAGGGTGACATAGACACTGATGAGATCAGATGATGGCTGCTAATTTATCATGGCAGATAGATGTTTAGGGAGTAAACTGTAATCAGTGCACAGGCACAGTCCATCACCAAATTGTTCATTGTTCAGAGCCACAAAAATCACTTTGGCACAGTTAAGAGCTATTGAGAAAAGAGGAAGAAAAGATCGTTTTGCAGCTTCAGAAGTTTCTTCCCTTCCTAGAAAGGCAGAAAGCCCAACATCTTACCTTCAAGCGTTTTCTTGATGCATACTGGCCTTCAACCCTTCTCAGGGCTTACTAACCTCCTATCAGATTTCTAACATGTAAGAATTGGCCTGTGACTATTTGATCACACCAGATCCCACAAGGCATGATCCGTACCACGTGGCTGCACAAAGCGTTTGTCAAGGCTGTGACAAGCTGCCAAGTTACATCTCTCTTCAGCCAAATGAAACTGGCAAGTTCTACCTAAATTCAGGCCTATAAAGCCTTCTGCTGCTCCCAGTGTGTCTTTCACCACTTAAAAAGTGGAGAGAGAGGCAGCATGGTCTCACTGAGGACATCCCTATACACACATCCCTTCACATGAGTCCAGGCAAGCCCCAAGCCTGAATTTCAGCTGCAGACAGTAGCTTTATTATTGGCCTGGGGGTGCACAATCAGCTAACGGGTGTTTCACAGCTCTGAGAAAGTCAAAGCAGCTTTGACAGTTGACATCAGCTGAAAATCTGTGCAGATGTACCTCTGATGTGGTGAAGGGAAAGAGACAAGGTTGTCCTGGCTGTGCTAGAATATGCACTCCCACTTACCTCAGTGTCTTTTTATTTTAACAAATGGCAATCCTCCAGTGTCTTTATGAATAAAGATGCTGCTAATGACCCGGTGTTGCACATTTATGTCTGATTTGCAGGGGGAAAGTGAGGTTCACTGGTGGAACAAGCTTCTTGTCAGCTGTCACCTGTGGCAGATAATGTGCTTTGAACTGAATTTCAGACTTGGAGTTGAATAGGTGTGGGTTAAGCRTCAGGTTAAGCATTTGTGCAGTGTTGCATCTCTATTGTAAGGCTGATTTCTGCCCTCCTGTTTTGCATGATTTGATTGGAAGGCAGAAGGATGCAGTGTGGTTACAAAGTGCYGTATATGTGCTGGGTCTTATTGTGAGTTGTCACCAGATCTGCTGCTGAAAGCAGAGAAGTATGTGATCCRCATCTTTCTGACACATCCCTGCTGTTTTCTTTTCTTCCTCATTCTTTCGCAGTGGAAGCAATACACTTGGGAAGTCTTATTGCTGCACAGGGCTATATCTTTCCAATCTCAGACCATGTCCTTACCCTGAAAGATGATGGGACATTCTATCGTTTTCAGGTTGGTGAGCCCTCTGCCCTCCATGTGGCCCCTTTTACTATCCCTGTAGCAGTACTACTGAAATCCACACTCTCTTTATTCCTAAGCAGTGGTTAGATCCATAAAGCTGGCAGATTTTTTTTTTTTTTTTTTAGGGATTGCAGCTATCTTGGTAGAGGTCTCAGGAAGTTCTGAAGTCCCAACTAAAAGGTCTGCTTTAGAATCCCAAAGCACCCTCTTCGGCTTTCAGGTCCACAGTTCTTACATAAATGAGTAAATATGTCCTGTGATTATTTTTGACATGTGATTTCAAGTCTGTTATGTTCGAAGTTGAACTAAATCAGTAGTGGAACACCATCTTGTATCTTGAAGAAAATGATTTTCAGCTTCTAACCTTGGTGGAAAATTGAGTAGCCATTTTCCTGTGCAAAATGGACTAGGGCAAACTTTGGAGTTGAGCATTCAARCTCTGGCACAACAGAAAAATTCACATTTTTATCCCCTCTTGGCTACAGATTCATTTGTAAAGGCACAAGTTACTAGCTTTGGCTCTTCTGCTGAGGATATGTAACCCTGGCAAAGTCACCTAAACTGGGACACCGCTATGCCTCAGTGTCCTTGTGTTCCCAGATGTGTTGAATTTTTAAAGCATGCTCTGCTTGGGTTCCATGTCTTTTCCAAGATCTGCTGCTATGGTATTTCTGGCTAATTGAATGCTTGTGCTGCAAAAACTCCTTTTAGATAGAGTGTTTAACTTTGAAAGTAGCAGTAATTTCATACCTAGAGTCCTGCTGCATAATGTTCCTGGCTGATGTTTTTTTTTTTTTTTTTTTTTTTCTTGTTACATGACCTGTGTTTGCCCCTTTTTCTTTCATGTGACCTTTTTTCTGTTTATTCCCCCATTCCTCCTTTTTCTTTGTAGTTCTCTTTTTTTAGTTTTTATTTGAAAAGCCTGTTTTTATCTTGGCATCTTTACATCTGATGTCACTGCCACTCATACCCACTGTCTTGCTGCTGATGTGGTATTGCTACGATATGAGACCTGTGAGACAGTGAGGGGGGAAAAAAGAGGAGATCACAGACTTCCCTTTATCCCTCCTCACCCTCTGGTTACCTGCCATCTCTCAAACTTAAATTTTTCATGACAGTTCCCTTGCTTTTCAGAAGGCCCTTCTCCTTTCATACGGGACCTGGCAGAAGCAAGGGCAATACCAATTGCCTATCTAGTTGTATTTTTCTCCGTTTTCAAAGAAAGACCCCATAGGAAGGGAAATTGTCAAGTTATCCTTTGCAGCTCTTAGAAACCCTGTTTCAAAAGTGTGGTATAATTGAATTCTTTTTTCTTATTTTTAGCCCATGTAAACCAGATCATCCAATTACCTTGACTGCTCATTGACTTTCTTTTTCCTCCTCTTATCTTTTCCTACAACTTTGACTTACTCTTTGTCTGCTGTCGCTTCCTGCAACAATTCTCCTCAGCCGTTATCTATGAAAGTAACCTGATAGAATCATGTCTCCATTCTATTACCCTGTTCTTGCCACTTTCTGCCTCAACATCCATCCATCCTTTGACAGTAGCTCATCATCTCTTGAAGTTACATATCAGTGAGAAGCATTGAACCATATACTATTTGATCCCTCTATGTTTTCTCACTGTACTTTGGTGCAAGGAATGGTCTTTGTATACGTGTGTAATGCCCAATGCTCATTTATGGCATTACATCACTAATGCAAAACAGTGCTCTGCAATTTGTGTAATCACAAGGACATTATTTTTCATTTATGTTAAAAATGAAATACAGCCACCATGTAATAATATCTCATAATTAGTTGTGGCAACCACAATATGCAGACCTGGATAGGAARCAAAAACAGTAAGCGTAGCAGGACTTCTGCTTTCTAAACGACTCTAATCAGCTGAGTTCCGAACTCTGCTGTCTGGTTTATTTAAGAAGTAAATTGTTTTGTAGGCTGCCAACCACACTGGTGGTTGCTCCAAAAAAACAAATGGTATGTAGTGTGTACAAAAAGCCACAAGGCTTGTTCTCACGCTTCTAAAARAGATTCAGGGTGCATGTGAATTCCTGGGGAAAGAGGAGATTCAGGGTATAGAAGATAAACTACCTATATTCAGATGAGGTGGCAACAGTACCTAAAATGTCATCAGGAGACTGTATGTCCTGAGTCTTTGTTTCAGTATCTCTATTTACCTGCAATGGTGAATGCTAAAAATGATACCTTCTTGGGAAGCCATCCTCATTTTTATTGAAATCTGTAGCAATATCTGTACAGGGACTCAGACTTTGTGATTCTTCCTTTTGTACTTGTTTATTCTGCGTCTGAATTCCTTTTCTTTTCTTAAATTATTAAAATAACGTGTGCTGTTTCTTCAGGCACCATACTTCTGGCCTTCAAACTGCTGGGAACCAGAAAACACAGATTATGGTGAGAATATAATTATTGCTTTTTAGAAAGTGCGGAAARTATGTGATGGAAAACATTGTCCTTGAAATAATTTATTGGTCATCTAAACCATTCAACAGCTCTCGCTTCTGCAACATAGGATGCAGATTTTTGGTAGCCTCACTTGCATGAAATGAAATCCCAGATTCACTGAAGCCTATGGAGTTTTAGCTGTGGGGCCAAGATTTTACATAGTGTTACCTCTGCTCTCAGACAGCTCTGTTCATTTCAGCAGGATGGGAAGCAGACTATTGCTCCTTGGGAATTTTAAATAATACCAGTACTGCTTCTGTGGGGGAACATCCTCTGGTCTGTAGCTGCATTTGTCATGTTCATCAATAAGAAATTATCTTATCTGGGCACTCATCAGGCTGATCAATAAAGCAGCATCTAACTGATGGCAACCTATAGTTAAGCTGCTCTGATATATGACATCAGACAACCTTTTCCCAATTTTTTAGGATTGCCAGATGAAAATTGGTAAAAAGAGAAGACTTAGCACAGTTTGTGAGCTGCATTAAACATTTGAGTGGCTGCAGATGATGATGATACATAAAGAGAATATGTCAGTGGTGTTATCCTTAGCTGTCTCCATGCAGTATTGCTGTTTCTTCCAAAACTATCCTTCTTTCTTAGTTAAGTGATAAGATCAATTGTTTTATCCTGGCGTGGACTGGAAGTGGAAGTGAATCCATGTCTCTGCTTGTAAAACGGGAACTTTTAGAAGTGCTTCTTTTGAAATATCTCACAATCTAAGATCAGGTTTTAACCCCTCCCCAAATAATCATTTTTTTTTCTTTCCCAGACAATAATTACTCATCATTATGGATTCTGGAAATTATTGGCAGGGGTGGAGGAGCTGCCTGCAATGGTGTCTATCGTGTGATAGTTCCCTCGCAGCCCTCATCCGCAGTGGAAGCTAGTGCAGTCTTACATGTTCGTCCCAATGAGGGACTGCTCAGGAGAAAACATGGAAATGTTCATTAAATGGAAAATAATTTCCAGRGGTTTTACAGACAGCCCTCATATATAAACATGCTGTCTGAACTATACCAGAAGTATTTTCTGGAAATATCAGAAGAGCAATCTGAAGATGGAAGTTCTGTTGTTTCCTATAGTGTATGATAAATAAGGGAGTTTCACAGTTAGGTTGTGCTGCAAAGACATAGAGTGAACAGCACACCTCAAAATAAAGCCCTATTTGAGCTGACCCACAGCTGGAAAAGCTGCAGCTACATTCACTCTGAGCCATGTAGTGACAGATTTTCACCTATCCTAGAAATCTCTAACATATGTTTATAATCAGTGTTTGTATATTAGCTGGTTCTGTGCAGATGGGCTCTTCTCAGGAATTAATCCCAAACTAGCAGTAGACCCAAATAAAACTGAAATGCTAGCAGCTTTTCATACTTTTTTTGATTTGCATGGATCCGTTTACAGGACAGGAACTGACTTGCTAATGACAGGTCACTGCTTAGCATGAAGAAATACTGTGAGATGACTATCACTTAATTTGATGTTGTAAATGACTTACAGATGAAACTACTCTTGAGAAATATAAATACAAAGGAACAGAAACACATGAACTGATGAGCTCTGGTCACCATGCGTAATTTTGGCCTATTATGTGAATATTTTATATAACACTGTTTTTTTCGTATATTTTAAATAGAAGGCTAGGTTTCCAATGAAAAACATTCATGAAAGGGTCAACAAATTGCATTTATCACCAAACCTCATGGTTTCCAAAGAGAAGATGAAATTTTCTGAAAAATGTTTGTTATGGAAGAAGTTTTCTGTAGATGATACTCTGCCTTCTGCCTAGCTCCAATATGGTTGGACAAATTATACAAAGCAAATTATACAAATTATACCTGGCACATGCTAGTTATACCTGCAGCACAAGAGAGAGGGAAAGATCAGGAGTTTTTAAAATTCRCACCCAGATTCATCCCAAAATGAGAGCGCTGCATCTCTCTATGTAGTTCAGATCTAAATCTGTACCCGGGGTGTTCTGGGGATCCTTGTGTTTCAGTACATAACAGAAGCAAGGTGAGCTAGCAGTTCAGCAAAGACCTGATGTGCCGTCCTGCACTGGGCTCATCTGGACCCCCAGAATCCAGAAGCATATCAGTTTCTCCAATACCTAGCTATGGTGATGCATGCAAGGACCTTTCCTTTAACCATGTATTTTAAAATGTATGGAACAAGAGAGTGGAGCATATGAAGGAATGCTGGTATCAAACCTTTAAGATSTGGCCCATGTTTCTGCTTTCATGTCAAGATTTTGAAATTATGTTTTAATAAAAGGGGAAAAGAAATGCAGAGATAGAGAGAGCTGCTCACATCAGCAGGCATATTCCCAAAGYGTTGAGGGGAACAGGTTGCTAATGCTAAATCTTCTACCAACACCAGATGCAGCTGTGCATTTCTGAGACTCCTTGTTAGGTCCTCACAGCTACTCTCAGCACTTTTAAATGAGGTGTCCCAGAAGTTTAAGGCCTCTGAGAACATAGCATGAAACATCAGGTGAGYATTCAGCCCACTCATTCCTTGGCTCGTGTTGCTGTCTGATGTGGATGAACAGTTCATGCACCCCTTTTTCCTTAAGATCTTGTGCTAGTAATCTGTTCTGTAATTGTTTTCCTTTCTGTTTTTCCTTTTAGCCATCTATCTTTGCAAACGGACCATGCAGAACAAAGCGAGGCTGGAGCTGGCGGATTATGAAGCCGTAGGTACACTGCTGCTCGAGTTTCAAGGGGGGCACGAGTGCTTTGTTCACTGACGGGATGCTGCCGCCTTGTGCTTCGGGGTCAGCTTTTACTGTTTTTTCTTTAGTCGGAATTGTGTAAAAGTTGCTCTGGAGAGAAAATCAGGTACATGAAGGGGGGAACGTCCCTCGCATAGACTTTGCAGTGTCTCAGAGTATCTGCCATGTACCCATGGAGACAGGCAAGTTACATAGAAGTTTACATCGATTTCTGTCTCCAGTTAAAAGTTCCTGTTTTATAGCTGATACCAACACACTGAAATGATGGATTTTCAGTGCATTATTGGGCAATTAAATCCTGATGACCCATTAAGTACTGCTTCAGTACTACTTAAGACCTTAGAAGGAAAGACCTGCCCTATGCTTTCAATATACCGTATAAAAGTTMTTCATTAGGCTTATTCAGTGAGTGTTTCACAGTTAATAACTGCGAAGTAACTGTTAATAACTGTTATGCAGTTAACGCACTTAAAACTGTCCCCAGCCTTGAGTTCAGTTGCACAGAGTTTGGGTGGAGAGGGATGAGAAGATGGAGGTAGGAGAGGCAGGRTTGTTGTGAGTCTTTTATTTTATTTTTTTTTGAATGTACGGGCAGCATAACAGACTGGCCAGCTGAACTTCTATTTCTTTCATATTGACTATGTCTTGTTTACTAGCTCAATAGTGTAACAGCTGAATAACAGCTGAATTTCAAATGCAGAGTTTTTCAGTGGAGCGTTAGTTTATGAAGCTGGTTCTAGTGGCCTTGTGTGTTCATGTTTATTACATGAACATCATGTTTATTATGAAAACATTTATATGGCATATATATTGTGKTTTTTTTCCAAGATTTTTTTTTCCTTTTATCTTACCTTCTGCATTTTGGGGCTTCTGGATGCATGGACAAATATACATCTTTTGGTGCTTTCAGTGAAGAGCTTGCAAAAATTGCCACTTATCTAGTCCATCCTTGAAATGTATGCATGGTTCCCAAGACTTCCAGTCTTGAAGTGTACAGACATAAAGTAAGAAATATAAAACCCCCATGCATGTATACATTCTTTTGCTGAATTGTTCCTTCTGCATATTTTTTATTTCATTATTAAAACAATTAAAATTGCTCACAGCAAACCAATTAACTGTAAGTACTCTAAAGATCTATCAGACAGCAACAAAAGGCTGTTCAGCAGCACACAAACACCCACACACATGCAGTGAGACTGTGCCTAAGTACTTTTGCGCATCGTTGTCTACTGAGAGTAGCAATGCTTCAGTGATGGCAATAATTAGATCTTGGCAGTCTCTCATTTTTCCTGTGAAGATTACATTGCACAGCTAGAGATGGCTTCTGCATTCAAATTTTGCTCTCTTAATTAGAGACAATGAGATAAGAGTGGCACCAACTCTTCCTGTTCATTATGAGAGCAGAAGCGGGCGCAGCAATGGAGAYGTACGCTGAGCGCAAGGAAGAGAAGCAGGTTTACGGGAGTGGGAAGGAGTCCCATACATTTAGTATGCATTTTTGCAGACATARCATGAGGATGCTTCTCCACAAGTATCAGCACTGACCTGCACTTTCCCAAGAGGATCTGTACAAAACAGCAGAGGGCACATCTCATTTTAGTTGCTTCTTGTGTCATTCATAGACTTCTAGATTTCTCCTGGTAAAACAGTACTCTTGATTATATGATTGAGCTCATATAATTGCATTTAATTTTGTTTCTTATTGGCCAAACGTAAGCCTGATTTCAGCACTGCTTCAGTTGGTGATGTTGCATTGGTTTCAGCATATTTACTCTAGAGGGCACATGTGAACATACTTTCAAATAAAAAAATCAAGTACAGAAAATTGCTTTTGCAGATATTGCAAGTAGTTCTTCGCTGTGGCAACAGTTAAGGAAATCATCATTGTTCAGGAGAGCTATAAATCATTTGTTTAACTGTTTTTCTCTATGTATATGGACTGAAACTCCCATGTGGACTTGGTGGTAGCAGGCTCAAGCTTTAAGCCTTGTGTTTTACAAGAGGTCAGAGTAAATAGTAGGAAGATTGCTTCTGGTCTTGAAATGAATGTGCTTAAGCACTTTCTTGAAATGGAGAGAATAAGTATAAGAGGCAGTAGAACTAAYAGTGTCTTATCCCTTAAAAATTTTGCAACACTTGAGCCAGCTGTAATGGATAAGAGAATCAAGTTCATAGTTTCAAATGCCTCCTTATCAGAGTGTGTGTGCATGTGTGACGTTGAGGTGCCATCTAGGAGTTAAGTCTGAAGATGGCCATGAGCCTGAAATTCAGGCCATGCCACGAGTTCAACCTTAAACTATGATGAAGTCAGATCCACCTCCAAATTTTCAGGTCACAACGCTCTCTGTAGTGGAGCTGGACGAGAGCTCTTRCTCAGGTTTAGAGCAAGGCTGCATCTGGACCTAGTCGTTGCAGTTAGTTATTTTCATTGTTCAGACAAGTAAGTTATTTCCTTTTATGAATCATCCCGGCCGTTCCCGGAGGTGCTGTGCAGCTGGGCGATGCTCTCAGCGGCGACTAGCCCTGCCCACGGCGAGGGATGCTCAGCCCTTGCACCTCAGCGAAAGCCCCGAGAGGAGAGAGCTGCGGCAGTGGAGGAACGGAGAGTGGGGGTTCGAGCAGGAAACGTGCAGGTGGCAGCCATCTGCTAGCAGAAATGAAAGTCATCAGTTTCACAAAGCTGCTCGGTATTATCTTTTGGAAACAAGTTCATCACTATTTTATTGCTAGAGCTCTGGCTGTCTTCATCGCACTCCATTACTTCTCCCTGACAGGGTCCTCTTGGCTGCAGCTATGGGGAGGCCGGAGAGGATGTGTCACAGTCTTGCTTTGACGACAGGGGAATTCACTGAAACCAACACTAACCATGCCTTGAGTTTTCTAGGTTAAAGAAAAGAAAGAAAAAAAAAAAAAGGAGTAAAATAGACACCCAACATGGTAACTGTGTTCCTAAGCCCTCATTGTAATTACCAAGAGTTAATTATTCTCACTACTTTCATCTCTTGTCAGGAAAACTTAGCAAGACTTCAGAGGGCATTTGCACGAAAGTGGGAATTTATCTTCATGCAAGCTGAGGCCCAAGTGAAGTAAGTAATCCTAGAGCCCTGAACTGCACCAATATTTAGAGCTGTGCAGGGATTCTGTGAAGATAAAATTTCTCTGTCAAGGGCTTTACTGCAACTAAACTCAGAAGGTATTGGTAAATTTTAGTCACTGGCAGGCTAGAAACAATAGAGAGCTAATTCTCAAGGTTTGTGGCAGAGACTGAAAGATGGGTTTAATTATCTGTACGTACCCCAGTGAGTCAGGAGTTCTTGAGCTTGGTTCCTTAATATCCTATTGATTCATCGTGTGAGCTTGGGCAATTTGCTTGCCCATTCTGCTTCAGCCTTTGTGTAGTATTTTTGTTTTGTATAGCTGGAAAGAAAAAAAACTTTGTCCTCTGTGTGTGTTACTCTATGTTTGTAAAATATTTCAAAAATTAAAAATACTGTCATTCCAGCATGCCTAGAAGGGTGGCATTTCCAGCAGATTCTATTTGTTTTTCTTGTTTATACCAATMCCCAGTCAACTCAGTTGTACCTGGACTCTCTGCAATCCCGTTTGTGCTACTAAATTAGTGTGGAAAAGTGGGTACTACTCACATGAAACTTATCCGGTCTTAATATTGTTTTTTTCCCCATCTTCTACTTGCAATTGAAATATACAACTTTTCCCCTCTTTCTCTGTGAAAACAGTTTGAAGTCCSTTCTTAGTGTGTTGAGCATGTTGTCATTATTGCTGCAAAGTAGGTGTGGTCCAGTGTTAGTAGACTAGTGTGCTTAAAAGCCTACGTGTCCATTTTGTGGATCTAATTGTCACCTATAAAAATTGAAAGTTAGTAAAGGTGATACTTAAGAATACCAATATTCTGTATTACTATGAAGAATTTGCACTTTTAGCATCAAATGCTAAAAAATTCAGAGAGACTGTCGGCTTTTCAAGCCTGCTGTGGAGACAAAGGTGGTTCCTCCTCCTCCTTGCCTCATCCAGTCTCTCTGCAGGTAGATCCTGCAAGCCAAGGGCACTTCTGCTGTGCTCGTGTGTTGAGCTGAGCACACCAGTGAGGCACCAGGCATATGTTACTGGTTGCTCTTGCTTGTTCAAAGCAAGAGTTGCTTTGAACAACCTCCACTGGCCTTTGATGTGTGTGTTTTGAGAGAGCTGATTTACGGCTGTATCAAGGCTGAATTTATTGAGTTACGGCTGTGCCAGGGCAGTCAGGTGGTTTTCGGATGAGCGCTGGTTTGCACGCGGCCGGGACAGCGAGCTCAAGTCTTGCTCCGCTGGCCAGCACTCGCGCTGCCCCCTCGCTCTGCTGACTCCATGCTGTCCCCGTGTAGCCAGACCCTGTCCTTGCAGTTCTTGAGGACGGTGGCCACATGTGCCGCCCTTGCTGTTGCAGCCAGTAATTCCCCGGGCAGCCATCCCTGAGGAAACTGCAGTCACAGYGCTGGCCCTGCTGGGGTGCAGGGGTGAAGTTGGGAGATGCCCAACCTGGACCTCCAGCCGGCRCAGGCTGCAAACTTAACTTGGAGCAAACGAGTCCCCTGTGGGTCCCCTGACATAGCCAAAGCCAAACATGAACKTCACCATTCTGCCAAATCAAGGTCTGGCAACAGGAAAATCCTTTTTGACACATTTTGGGGTAAACATCGTTGATATTTTGTTCACGGCACATGGCTTTGCAAGCAAGAGTGAGACATCTCTGAAAAATCAGTTAATATGTTGAACATTTTTGTTATAGTGTTAAAAACCCCAAGGAGCAACTAGCAAAAATGAAAGCATTAGTTGAATGCTGACTTACATCATTATGCTTCTTTTTTCAGAATCGACAGAAAAAAGGATAAAACAGAAAGAAAAATTTTGGACAGCCAGGAAAGAGCATTCTGGGATGTGCACAGGCCTGTGGTAAAGTTATTTTAAAAAATATGAGACTGTCCATGTTCTGACAAGGCTTTAATGCTAGTAAACACTGTGCCATGAGCTGCATAAAGATGAGACTTTTAAAGTAACCATGTGCATTTTTCCTGTGYTTCAAAAAGTCAAGTTTCTACAAGATTGTCATAGACATTCTAGATTTGTGCRTGCAGGGAACTACTCACTTGAAAATACAGGATAAATGTGAGATTTGGGGGATTTTTTGTTGTATATATAAAGAAAAACAATTTGACTAGTTTGGCTCAGACCTTCTTAAAAAAAAAAAAAAAAAAAAAAAAAAGAAGAAGAAGAAGAAGACGACTCTCTTCTTAGCTGAGACATTTCCTTTTGGTGCCAAAGTTATGAGTAAATGGATTTGATGCTGAGATGCCAACTTCAGCTATGTGTGCTCTCCTGTTTAGTAAGCAKAATTTATGGGACACAAGCTTAAGGAAAGAATTTTTGAAGAAGTTCTAATCATATATTTCAGAAAGGTAAGGGAGCATGYTGACTGTAAACAGTAGAGAGTAATATTGTTGCCATCTCTTTTCAGCCSGGCTGTGTGAACACAACAGAAATGGACATTAGAAAGTGTCGTCGTATGAAAAACCCACAAAAGGTCAAAAAGGTCTGGTTTTGTTTTGTTTTGTTTTTAATATGAATCGCACTTAGCACCTAGAGTATATCACATTTTCCCTATAGGGATGAAAAAAAAAAGATTTTGCAAATRCCAGTTCAGCTTTGTTCTAATCAGTAAATTTACTATGCCTGTTTTCCAGGTGGAGAGGGACCAGACTGAGTCACTAGTAGACCTGAGAACAGCGGTAGGGAGCTCAGTGCCCCAGACATCTGCTGGCTCAGACTCCTAAAATTAAAATCAATTGGAAAAAGTAGCTAGGTCCCATTTTCAAAAATTTTGGGGAGACAGATTTTTCAGAGCTATTTGCCTGATTTAATCATTGCAAAGGCTGGGTCATTAACAAGTTGGGTGCTTTCGGATTCCAGCAAGTTCTAGCTTCTCTGTGTATGTGTCAGTTTTGGAGGTGGCTGGTGACTCCTAATTTCCATCGGCAGTTAATTGCAGCAGAGCCATACACATGTCCCTTACAAATATTAAATAAAAAGCAAACATACTAAAGGAAAGGATAACTGGTACGACTTTCAGTGCAGGTCTGTGTCCTGAAAATAAAYGACTACAAGTCAGTCTGCAGGATTTCATTTAGAGAGGTTCATGTGAACTTGACCCACTGACACCCAGTTAAGCTTGTTCCTTAATGTGTAGTTTTATGACAAGAGATTTAACTCAAGGGAAGAAAATGACATAAGAT
>NW_028185650.1:619645-624524 GCF_003343005.1 Rhea americana
GTTGTTTTTTTTGTTTTTTTTCCTCTCTGTTTGGTTCACCACAGTGACCTTTCCCAGGGCTCATCCTGCAAACATCGGCACCCAGAGTACGCAGAGCTCCTGAGAATTATCAGGTGCATTTTAACATTCAGAACAAAACCTCTCTTTTACTCACTGTGAATCAAGCCTGTAGGCTGCAGCAGTGCAGAGTGGTCACCTCATACCTAATGAGAATGTTTTGGGTATGAGAGTCTTATTGGAAACAAGGCCACGCCTGAAACCCCCAGGTTTTGGTTAACATTTCTTTCCAAGTTGCAGGCATTTACAAGTGCAGTCTGATTTGTGAATTTTGCTCCAGGCTAAATAATTATTCACATACTTGGAAAAAAACAGTAGGAAATTGCTGACTTGTTACCTTACTGGTTTATGTATTGCACTTTTCCTCATTGCATAACAGAGAAAAAGGTAGTAATCCCTTCTGTTTGTGTGTTGGTTCGTTGCAGTCAGTATATGGGGTTACTGAGGAATCTCAGCCCCAAAGCCCTGTACACCTGCCCTCCCAACCTGTACGCAAAACCACAAAAGAGGATTTCCGAAAACAAGTAAGTAAACAGCCTTACAGCATCTTTTCTGAAACTTAAGTCTCAGAGTAGCATATGAAGTTATTGAATTATCAGTAAAACCAATTTATGCCTTAGCTGTTCTTGATCTGTGCATGCTTTATGTGATCAGTCAGTATTTACAGATAAATATTAATTGAGCTGGGCAGTGATATGTATTGCTGGTACTATTGACCTTCTGATCTAGTATTACTCTGCTGGTGGGCCGGTAGGCAGATTAACCTCCACAAGTGAGCGGTGACGAAGGCCAGGGAAGTAGGCAGCACACCAGGGCATGGGCTTTCAGGGATCAGGAAAAAAATCATTTGCACAGTACGTTCAAGGAATGGCCACCAACTTACACAACCGTGCTGCAGCCCAGGGGTGTCGGGCTCCCGGTTGTGTTTCCTGCAACAAGCAGCGCACAGTGAAGTGCAGGAAAGAATCACTAAGTTAGCATTTAAGAAAAGGCAGCTCTTACACCTGCTTCTTAGGCAACCAGTTCTAGGGTGAACTTCTGAACTAAATCTGAGCACTACATTTCTTGAGCTTTTTCCATCACAGACAACATACGCTGCAGAGTATTGTTAAGAACTAGCATAGCAAAGTATAAATGTGCTATAAAGCCATTATTCATCTTGTGATGGCAGTCAGAGTTACAGCCAGAAATGGAGGAGGGGAGCATGGAGCAAAAAGGAGGAGATCACATTGTGCCCTGAGCAGTCTAGCAACCTCAGCCCCCCATACATGCGTGTTTCCTTTCCTACTTTTAATTATTTCTTCTGAAGCTTCCTCCAGGGCTTTGCCAAATGAAATGGAAACTCCTGCTGGAAGCAATTAATAAGCTTCTTCTAATACCTAGGGAAGGGTCCCATTTCCTTCTGAGTTATCTGCAAGCTGTTTGGAATGAGAAATCAATGGTGTGTTGGGATATGATCAATGCATGCTCGAGAGCTCCTAGATTGCTAATGTCCTTGTCATCTCTCTCCTCAGATAAATTTTCTGAACCTGCAGATAGACAGACACTGTTTAAAGATGTCCAAGGTAGCAGAAAGGTGAGTGTCTCTGTCTGCGTGGTTTCCCGTATTTCCTCATCTCAAATTTGGTGCTTCCAGAAGCGGAGAGCTCACAGCCGCGCACAAAGGCCGGTGCCGTTTCTGTGCAGCAAATCCTTCTCCGTCCTTGACCGGCCGCGCTGCCTGTCTGCTCACGCTCTTCTGCCCTCCCTCTCTGGGGAGGGAGCTGTGTTTGCTTCTTGTTGCATGTTGTTCATGTCCATGTTCATATCTGCATTTTAGGGCAAGTTTCTGCTCCCACTTACCCGTATAAAACCCTGTGGGAAGTACTAGGTTTGTGTCTGTGCTACCCAAAGCACTGTTTTAAGAGATGAAATGTCTCACAAAGGCAAATCARGGCACAATTTGGCTTGCAGAATGTTTATTGCTGGTAGGAAAGTAAGAACAAGAAAAGAACAAGTTCAAATTTAACTTTTTGTGAATGACRGCTTCTTTACTCTTGCTTCTAACTTATGCACATTTACAATGAAATGACACGGACAAATTTAGGGATCAGCACACTCTTTTGCACCATCACCTTTTAGAGCAAAACTCTGTCGAAGATGATGTACATTATAAGGGCAGGTACCTTGTAGAGAAATAATAAATGAATTTTTATTGAAACAATTTAAAAATATTACTCTATGAAACGTTCTTTGCAGTGCCTGCTCTACTAATTAGTATGTGTATACTAAACTAGGCAAATTAAATGACAAGAGCCCAAAAGTAAGTTCTTTTAGACTCATAAGGTTTAACAATTGAAATGAAAATTTGTCCAATTAAAAAGAACATWTTCAGAGGATTCCTGAAATCCTCCATGTGCTATTTTGTACCATGAAATTACCACATCCATATTTACGTTTTGGGCTTTCTAGTTCTGTTCTCCTTTTTTTTATTAAGGAGAAAATGTTCTACTTTACAAAAAAAAGGTGTTATTTTGTACTGAATTTACTTACAAAGACTATAGTGTCCTAAGGCAGTAATAATTTTCAGGCTGGTAATTTACAGGGAAGCAGATCTATCTTTCTTGAAGAATTTTTGCTAGATTTGTATTTATTCAATGAGATTGACTCAGTAAAAATCATCCACTGTGGACATTTGTTACTGTCCACATAACACTCTGTTGTTCGAGTGTATAAGGAGTTACTAATAGCATAAATACATATCATCAATGCCCAAAATACCAATCTATTAGTATGTAGCAGAGCTAGATAGGAAACAATGTTCCTGATCTGGAAGGACTTTTTTTTTTTTTTTTTTTTTTTTTTTTCCCAATTGATCCCAAACAGCTATCAAAAGTTAGGCAAACTGGTAATCTTTCACTTGTTTTGAAAAGATTCATTCTGATTTTAACTTTCTTTAATATAGATATATTTTAGTATAAATTCACTAAGATGTGAGAGGAAGAAATTTTTAAAGCAACAACCAAAYGTTTGGCACAAACAGAAGTTTGTAATGTTGAAAACATACAGAWGCTAACTGACAAATTTGAAGTTAAAAAGAATGTAACTGAACCCATCCTTTAGTGCAATTTATTTTTAACTCTCTGGTTCCAACAGGAAAAAATTTATCAGGAAAGTTCCTCGCCAGCTCGAGGTTGGGGAGCCTCTGCTGTTGACTCTGCACTTGTATCTCCTTCTGTGGGTTTGAGTGCCAGGAGGTGCTAAAAAGGRTGTTCTGAAAAATCAGCTCTTTTACAGTGCCTAAGGCCAGGTCGTCAAAGTCATTACCTACATTGGAAGATTTTGGCCTAATGATGCAATAGCAGGAAGTTTCCTGATGACTTACAGACAAGTAGATAGCTAAAGCTTCTGTTCTGAAGGGAGGAACACTCTCGYTGGATTTTATGTCAGTATGTGTATTATTTTTAACTTAAGTAGAATTGAGATATRACAAGAATTCTAGCTGGAAAGAAAAGGTCACATGTGAGAGTCATGGAAAAATTCAAGAAAAAAGAGACCTTTTCCTGGCCAAACTGCTGCTCAAAGCGAGGCCAACTTCAAAGTTAGATGAGGCTCATAACCACTTTGTCCAGCAAGTTTTGAAAATCCACAAATTCGGATTCCACAACCTGTGCCCATGCTTACATCCTTCCCTTCTGAATAATTTTCTGTTTGTGAAGAAGGATGYGCTTAAGTGATGATTTGGGGTGCCCACGTTGTTGAAGGGTCATGGGCTCTTGTGTTGGGGGGCTCGGGCTGAAGAGCAGCAGCAAAAGTCGCCCAAATGGAAGGGCTCTAAACGCCACCAGCAAAGGCAGCTGCAGGAAGAGAGGATAAGGGCTTGATAAGTCAAGTGGCTTGACAGGAGGGTTGGGTGAGGGCGAATGAATTTAGATGACCTAAATTGAGCTATTGCTTAAAATAAAACCTGTACGGCCTGAAAGCAGCACGTAAAACACTGCACACACATGCTAGGAACAAATCTGTTGAGTAAGGAGATGCCACTGTGAGCAGGCCACTTCTCAGGCTGGGCCCCTGCTGCTGGGATTACCGGAGCTGGGATTACCGGAGCTGGCCTCTCAGCGCCCTCCTTTCCCCAGCCAGACCCTACAGCAGCACCTCCTGGCGTGTCCTCAGGGTGGTGCAAAGCCACTTTGGGACAGGGGGAGGGAGATCACGAGAAAGAAATAACTTGGGAAGTGGTGGGGGAAACGAGAGCAAGGGAATATAGACCTGAGTGTAGTGCAGCTACTCAGCTGCTCCCCTGGACCTTCTAAGGTAACGTCATCGGCAGCTGCAGTGGGAGAGCCAGCAGTCAGCCACTTCCAAGCTGAGCACCCCAGTCCGAACTAAGTTATGGTGATAACGGGGAAGAGGAAGAGATCGGTGCCTTGTGGCTCCTGCTGACAGTGCTGGGAGTTACAGACCCATTGCTCTGCTGCAGAGTTTGAGCCAGAGGTAAAAGAAATCCATAGCAGGTGCTAGGAGTGGAGTTGTCGCTGCACAAGACAGATAGTGATTAAATGGCTCAATTTTCAGACAGTTAAGAAAGTAAATAAGGAATATAATAGAAATTACTTTATTAGTGTTTGACTGAGTGCATAATTTTCCATAAATGTGTGATATTCTATTGTAGAGTCCTTGCCTAACTGTAGAAGGGGAGTAGAATGACATTTGAAAAGTTATCCTCAGCTCCTGTTAAACAAATGCTCACTACTGAAGGTATTCCTCCTCATCCTACCTTTTCTCTTTCTGGAAGCAGATCTGCCCCGATTTTTTTTTTTTTTTTTTTTTTGTTTTCATT
>NW_028185650.1:624564-672830 GCF_003343005.1 Rhea americana
TTTTTTTTTTTTTTTTTTGCATCAATTTCTGCACCGTTCTGCGCCCGTTGAGAAGCAGGCATCCTTCAGCTGCTGCATGCACCTTGGAAACTGTTTTCCCATTTTTTCTTCCCCATCTTTTCTTCCTGTTTGGGACCTGTGCGCTCATGGCTTTAGGATTTGGCACAGAAATTTAAGAACTACTGAGCAAAACTATCAATAAATTCTACATCCCGCTTTCCCTGACTGCGTCATTCAGCATTGCCCAGAGAGGTTGTGGAGTCTCYTTCTCTGGAGATATTCAAGGCCCGCCTGGATGCAACCCTGTCTACCGTGCTGTAGGTGACCCTGCTGAGCGAGGATGTTGGACTAGATGATCTCCAGAGGTCCCTTCCGACCTTACTGATTCTATGATTCTATGATTAACGAAAGCCCGTCATAATGTGGTATGTAGAAAAGGCTGAGGAAAATCTGAGTGTCTTCCAACCAGCAGCAATCTCAGCTTGCTAGATGAAAGTCTGTAATGAATCTGTATTATCCTTTCAGTTTTCCAAAGTTATTGTGAAGGCTCAGCAGGCCTCCTGAATACAAGACAGGTAGAGACTCAATTCGAGCTCTGCAYCCTTCAGAGAACCATTACCACTGCCTCTCCTACCACAGTTACATTGCATCRCCTGAGAGGCCAGAAGTCCGGGTTTGCATTTGGACAGAAATGCTTTCCCATAGGGTTCACCCTGTCTTATAACTTTTGTTTACAATCAAGCAATGATTCAGCTGCTGTAATTATGCTGAATCAGCAAGATGCATTTAGCAAATCCTCCTTTGTTTCGTTTAATTTAGGGGAAGTTTTTTTTGTTTCTGCTAGTCCTTGTGGCAGCTCTGATGCCTTATTATTATTTTATTAGGAGCAATTGATGTTTCACAGCAGATAACTTCTGATTGATTCTTTTTTGTTGGCTTTGTTTTGATCAACCCTCTCATTGATGTCTCAGGGATTGCTAGTGCTCTCTGAAATTGGACGCTGCTCCCTCCTCCAACCCTTGACCCACAGCAGTCATGAAATGTAATTAATGAAATGAGATGAGACAGCCCTGAGTGCCCTGAGGGGCAGTGGGAACCTGCTGTGGTTACAAAAGTGTATGATTTTAATGCTTCATGATAAGAGCTTGGACAAACAAAAAGAATAATTACTGTAGAGCAGGTCAGGGAAACTTTCTGCCTTTTGTGACCCTTTATTTCACAGGATCTTTTAATTCTCTTGCCTTGYTGAGGGATGGAAGACCGAGATAAAGTTTAGCGTGGACAGGCACAGTGAAAGTAAATCATTTGTTCAGTATGAGGAGACTCAATTAACTTATTTAATTAGATGAAAGAGTCAGGCAAAAAATGCAAAATGTACCATAGAGTGTTTAACGTATAGACTAAGACAAATTTATTTTGGTTTCTTTTCATATATGCTGTCTCCCTTTTGTAAAAATTTCCCCCCTCTGCCCCAGCTCAGGAATTCCTGAATTGTTTCTTCGAGCAATTATTTCCCCAGGGAGTGCTCTGAAACTCCTCCTAGTAAGGACTAGGGGCTGCTGTTGTCTGACAAGTCGTGAAACAAACTGGCATAAACGCGACGTGTTTTTCCAATATGCATATCGTTTATTGTATTTTAAGCTAATTATTATAAATCACTGTTAAAGTCTATCAGGCTACTGACATTGCGCCAGGCAGTGTACCGCCATAACAAAATCATGATCCATAGTCTGAAGATCTGACGCTCCGAGTTGTGATCCTGTGAAGATTTAAGCATATGCTTAGCTRCAGTGCATGACCCTCCTTAGATGAGTTACTCAAAAGGCGTGAAGTTAAATGATGCAAAGGACAAGAGGCTACAGCAGCATGGAAGGAATGAAGGGGGAAACAGAAGGTTCATGGTCATCCCATTGCTCTCTGGGAGAATCATACCATGTCAGTCCAGTTGCTGCCTCATCAAGCTTTTTGCAGGCATCTCAACAGAGCCAAGCTTGAGGAAAATACTGTAGCGAGTTGGCAGGTGTTTGCAGAGAAATCCTTCCAYGCAGTGTCCTCGGGGAAAGGGACTTCTATGGCTATTGAGGCATTGATCCAAGTGTATGTAAAGAAAAAAGCAGCACAAAAAGAAAAGGAAAAAGAATAGCTGAAAGCTATAGCTTCTGATATATGACCAAGCATTTGGGTCCTGATTCTTTTTCTTTTGTCTATGTTTATTTTTATCTGTCATAGTTTAATAGCCTACTCAGAGCAATATGTGGAATACGACCCCTTTATAACTTCTGCTGAGCCTTCCAATCCCTGGATAAGTGATGATGTGGCTTTGTGGGACATAGAAATGAGGTAAGAAGTGGTTTTTAATTGGTAAATTTAAGTAAACCTAAGGTAGTCCTGCTATTTTGTCTGTATCCTCTTCCCACCTCCCTGTTYGGATAGGAAGTTGGATGTCTGTAAACTTGCAAGATACAAACACATAGCTACAAGTTTAAAAAGGAGCTTAAATTTTATTTCTTCTCCTGTGGGTTATGCAGCCCTTCCACATCTGTATCTCTTGATAGGCTGGACAGGACCTATTACCTGACTTACAGAGTACCAGATATCAAGCACGTGCAGAGTCAGGTCTAAGAGTTCACAAATATCGGATGCTGCTAAGGGATATTTGTTGCAGCACACCTCCTTTGACCCTCCAGCACTGCTGGTGCTCAGCAGCTTCTCCTTCCATTTAGCTGTTGTTGTTCTTCAGCATCAAATCTGAGCTGAGAGTTCACGTAAGCAAATCTCTGAGAAGAGTGTGCCAAAGCTAATCAGATCTGTACTTTTGTAAAAATGTGAAGTCTAAGATGCTGTCAGCCCAAGAAAGCTAATCCACATGAAACAGTGTCCTAGGAAAAGGGCAAATTATTTCCCTGTTTAAAACTCATGTGACCTGGGACATGAAAGGTGTTTTTCATCAGCATCTCTGGAACTCATAGAAATCTGTAATCTATTACTTAATCTTAGCCCCTCTTCACGTAGCTGGATATTTCTGATTTCTGTTCTAGTCAGTTTCTCTCATCTTCTCCATCCCTCCCTAACAGGTTTAGAAATGGATGCAACCTCTGCAGAATACTTCTCTGGATGAACCGCCATCCATGGGGTATCTAGGCATCCATTAATTCTGATCTGCTGAGGTAGCTGGAAATCCCCCAAAAGATTTTTATGTCCCTTAGCAATACAATTTAACCAGACATCGTGGCTTTTATATGAATTTTAGAAAAATGCTTGGCTCCTACTGTGATCTCGGTGTTAAGGAAGGGGTTCTCCTGCCGATGAAAAAGAGAAAACTGTATTGTTATGAGACAGAAGAACAAACAGCTCTGTATTTCCATTTTATTCTCTCTTATATGAGAAATCACTGCATCTGCATCTAGTTCCAGCTTGCATGAATARTTAAATGAACCCCAAGAGCTGTGGTAGCCCCTWGTGTTGCCTACAAATCTGTTTCCTYGGTTAGGAAAGCAGAGCCCTTATTCAGGAAAACCAAGCTGGTAAAACCCTGTTTATCTGAGTATGGAAAGCACTGTGCCATTGCAGTTAATCCTTCATGGCACTTCAGGAATTGGGAACTGCCACTAAAAAACTTCTATTTTGGACAGCACTTTGGCCTTTTCAGTCTATGTGAGAACGAGGCACAACGGCAGTGCACCCCGTGCAGCAGAACAGCTACTGACGTCTGAATTAGAGAGGAAATTCGCTGAACCTAGCTCGTGTGTGGCACTGCGTGAGCGTGGCACTGCTGTCCCTGTGTCTGGGCTGGCTCGTTAGGGACGAGACGGGTACCTCGGCTCTGCTGCTCTCCGCGCTGCCGTTCCCGGGCAGACGCAGGAGGAGCCAGCCTGAGCGCTCTGCACTGCACTGAGTAAGGACATGGCCATCAGCTTTGCTTTGTCTTTACACCAAGGGGAAATCAAAGTAGGCGTTTTATTTACCCCTTTGGCTGATTTGTCTTCAGCACAGATCRCCACTGTCCCTTAAGGCTCTAGGATTAGGAATCGCTGTGGACGTGATGAGACRTGCAGTTTAATAGATACGCGCTGTTAACGGCTGTACTGACATAAATGGGAGCAGCTGAGTGGTATTTTAATGGTTGTCTCGTAGTATGACGCCATCACACCAGAAGCTTTCAAACGCTCTGTGCACCCACCTTATGCTCCTGTGCAGAGACTGTCTTGAAGACTCCTCACCGGGATTCCCAGGCGCTGCCTCTTGCCGTAGGCATCTCTGCAGCATGTCCGGCAATTCAAACAACAGCTTTTGTAAGCGGGGCTTTATTAAGAAATGATTTAGGAGCAAGGTCATTAGTGGTTTTGGGTGCCTCTGCATCTCAGTTTCCCAGCTGAGACACAAAATGAGAGCCTGATTGTCATGGCTTGAGGAGTGCTTTCTAATCATGCAAGAGTTAAGCATCCAAAACACAGAGGCRTTGAAAATAAAAGCCCGCAAGCCAGTAATCATTTTTAGAAATCTTGGCCTCACTGCTTCTTCATGAAGCTACCTTTTTAATGCAAATCTGCAACTGAAAATCTGAAGCCAGCTCCAAGTGACGAGACAGTGCTATGTAAGACGCAAGGAGATGCTCTGGAGTCATCAGGGGCCCAACAAATGTTGCTGGCAGATCTCTGCTTTGCCATGTAAGAAATTACCAAGGTGCATTCAAGAAGATACATAAGAAATGCATAATGAAAAATCATTCAGGAACATACAGTATGCTGTTCTTGTATGTAAACGTGCAATAAATTACTCTTTGAATATCATATCATACGTTGTCTCTCTCATCTTGCTATAAAAGCTGCACACAGATAATACGATTGTATTAACAGTGATGCTAGTCTTTTTACCTTTTTGTATGTTATTTGCTAGCTTGTATTTCTGCAAAATGTGGAGAAAACAGCATCTCCCGCTCTGATAATCTTTCTTCCTTTGCTGTGAGGTAGAAGCAGTGGCAGCTGCTCGGACAGCAGGCAGAAATGCGCAATCCATCTGTTTTTTCCTTCTCTCTCTAAACAGCAAAGAACCTAGCCAGCAGCGTGTGAAAAGATGGGGTTTCTCCATGGATGAAGTGCTGAAGGACCCAGTAGGACGAGACCAGTTCCTTCGTTTCCTGGAATCAGAATTCAGCTCAGAAAACCTCAGGTAAAACCTTTTTCGACTTGAACTGGATAAATAGGGCTAATCATGCTCTCATGCGTAGGTGAAATGCAGTGCTTGGTCTCTGGTGAGCTGCTGAAAACACCAACTTGAAAACAGCTGGATGTGGCCCATAGCACTGCTGCAAGTGCCTATTACTAGAGTAATATAAGTAATGGCAGGAACAGTGTTTAGCAGGGCTGGTGTTGTCGAGTGTCACATGCAAAGGCCTGCAAATGYGTGCTAATGTGTTTGTGCGGTGAAACGTGGCATATAGCTACGGAGCTCTCTAACATATGCTTATACACAATGTAAATATATAGGATTTACACGGGTGTTTGTGGCAGGGRTCCTGGGAGTGGAACATAGTTTGATGATCACGTGCCCAAAAACTACTGTAGTAGTGGTACTCAGCAAATCAGATTTGCACCAGCTTCTTTAAATTCTGGCACCTCCTAACTGTTTGAGAGCTTGGCCTTCCCACCTTAATAGTGATCTTTTTATGCAGGTATTCTGGGTACTTAATGTCCTTATATTCTGAAAAAAAAAAACAAAACTTCCATTATGAAACATTATATAGACACTGAAATGATTCTACCTCAGGTTTAAATCTCTAAATCCACTGTGCACAGTTCTGCTACTACAACTGTAACAGTAATGGGTAGCAGTAGTAAGTAGCCAACATGAAATGACTGCTAGAAGATCCAACCCCTCCATGCTTTTCTGTAGCGCTGGTGTAAACCCAATTTCTACCCTAACACGTATCCCTAAGATATACTCCCATTGCAGAATTAGCTCAGGGATCTGACTTCCTTGCTTGTCCCAGCATTAGTTGGGATATAGCCACAGACCAGTATTTCATCATCCGTTGTCTTGAACCTTAACTCTAACTCTAACTCTAAACTTCATCTTAGGGGAAACATCTCTCCTGCTCTGGAGAGAGTGAGGGCAGTAGAAGAGCTAGTTTACTGCTGTGTCCTGCAAGTACAGGACAACAGTTATCCTGCAAAATTAAAATAGGATGGGTAACAACAGAAGCAAATACACTGGTGTGAGCTATGAGAAATTCCGGTTTATGTTACAGGTTATAGGGTTGCAGGTCATGCTTGAAGGAGGGCTGGGGCTAACGCTGGCACTAGCGTTCAGGATTGCAGCCTTTTAAATACTAACTTTGTTGCTGTGTTGTGCAAAATCCAAAGACGGCAGAGGGCTCGTGCCAACCAGAGAGGCAGCCCAGGACAGGTAGAGGCTGATAGTCCCTGACTGAGGTTATGGTTCAGCTTCTCACCTGCATGTGACAAACAGCCAGATTTACTGCTATGTTCACCAATTTCTGCAGAAGTAGGAAGATGGTTGATAGCAGCAGGGCCAATGATTTGTGACTGATGCCAGGGCTGGCAGCAGTCCCTGATCTGTGCTGAAGGCGAGGGCCTGCGTCTGTGTTAGGGTGCTGGCGTGCAGGGGCTGAACGGCAAGGGTGGCTTGTGGGCTCCAASGCATGTAGGATCCTTAGCCTTGCTCCTTGACCGAAGCCCAGGAGGTCACAGGCACTTCACAGGCATCTGTGATGGTCCTCACCTGCACATTCCCCCTGCTTAGTCCTGGAGACACAGAAGGATCCAGCAGCAGCGTAGTTTGGCTGTGCCTTTAGTTTTGCACCTTCGGTGGTAGTGAGTGGGTCTRAAGTTGTTCTCTGTTTATGCCAGCTAGGAACTTGTTTGTACGGGCTTTACATTTGCGTTTTCTTTATTTTTTTACTTAGAGAAGCAAATGCATTAATAGAGTATGTGGACAATTGCCACTTCATTGCAATCTGCTAGCCTGTGAGGTCTGAAAGTGAAATTTCCTGGAAAATGACTTTAAACTACATGGGAACTGACTATTGTCTTTCCTTACCCAGCAAAAAACACAGAAAGCACGCCAGCAGCAAAACAGTGAAAAATCAATGTGCTTTCATGTTTCTTATTTTTAAAAATTTGGAATTTACTTGTAACATAAACAAGGGCGTGWTAATAAATTACATGTGTGCACTTGACATTGTATTGCTGAGCAGTTATTGAAGTTGTATATGTTTACTGCACTTAGGTACAGTGGTGCTCATTAGCAATTAAACTGTAGTGATGATGCTCAAGATTAATAATTTGTATTGAAATACKCCTCAAATGGTTTTGCTGAAATAAACCTGGGGTTGCACTATTGATACGCAGCAGTTTTTACACTAGTGGGTGTCCCTACACTCATCCTACTCAAACAAATAGAGAAAGTTGCATTGTTAGAAAGTAAGGTTTTTTTTGTTATGTGCATTTAATCTTTTTTTTTTTTTTTTTTTTTTTTTTTTTTTTTTTGCTGATGTGCATTTAATTTTGAGATAAATTGTACTAAAAGGCGGCTACAGACCAGGGGACTGTGGTAGGGAGAGGTAAAATCCCACATCCTTTTTGGAAGACGGTGGTATCATTATTAGCTAATATGGTACCATTATTGTCATTCTCACAGTATCATTATCATGGTATTGGYTAATGTGGTATAATTATTACCTGATTTTGGATCAGTATTAGCAAACCTGCTTAGGGCTGTAAATAACACTTAACAGGRCATAAAGGTGGAAGTATTCATAAGAAAAGCCAGAACAGGATGGACTGTGTATTAACAGTGCTGAGAAGTAGCAGGTGGCTTTCAGGGTTCAGGTGTGACAGAGAAAGCTCTTGAATTCACATTAAGAGTGTGTGGTAGAAAGAAGGCAACTGCTGGATGCTTAAACAAGCCAGCAAAATCTATGTTACACCTAACAGCAAGGTTGGTATCTGCCTCAGCTAAGTAGATAGCTTGAAAATACCAGTATCAGGACTCCCTTTACAGAGAAGAGAAGCTAAAAAGGAGTTGGTGAATCACCCTGCGCTAGGGAAGGATTTATTTCAGCCTTAAGTGAACATYTAAAAGCAGGAAAATTACATTGTAAAGTGCCTGTCTCCATCCACCATCTATAAGCCTGGAGAGACTAATTCAAATGACAGTGTCTGCATTGTAGATACCTACAGTTAAGTGAGATGCATCCCACCCAAGGCCTGGGAAGTTGAGAAGAACTTTCTGAGGGCACAGCATCTAGCATCTTGTTAGAAAAATTACATTTGCAGGTATCTTGTAAGGATTCTTCTCACAGTAGCTATTCAAAGATGTGGGAACTGTCACAGCAGGGACACAGCCTCTCTTGGGAGTGTCAGGGGGATCCTCATTAACGCTGGCAGGAGTCCTGTACACACACTGCTGTCCTCAAGGCAGAGCCAAGAAAGTGAGTGCTGGAAAGCCTGGCGATTCCTGGTAGTGCTAGCAAAGAGATTTCGTGAAGTGTGCAATTGCAAGTGAAAAGTAAATAATTCAATGGTAAAACAAGGGACCAGTTCTGCTCTTACACCCAGCAGTGCAAATCCCGAATCATCGGGTTGATTGCAGTGGGATATTTCTGTATCTTTATAGCTGAGCAAATTGGTCGTGGTGGGGATGGCCCGCGAGGCACTGCCCGAGACAGCAGCAGCCGAGACTCGCTGACCTCCCAGGTCTCTTTCCAGCATGTTTTCATGTCCTAATAAACTTGCAGGATCATGTCCACTGGTCTCCTGGGTTTGGCTGAGCCCTGTGGCTTAGTTATTTGCTCGCTGTCCATTATTTATGTGAGAGCAGGAAAGCCAGTCAGTCAGTTCTGTTCTCTCTATTCTTATTTTAACTCTTTTTCTTTCTCTCTTTTCTTTCCCCTCGCTGTCACTATCTTTCATCTACAATTTGTTTTGCCTCTGTTGATTTTTGAAGTGAGCAAAAATATAGCAGACAAAATGCCAAGCTTCAATTAAAAAAAAAGAAAAAAGGCCAATAGAGAGCTGTATAAATTTTTTAAGACCTGGAAATCTCTTGAGACATCTTGAGATTGCTGAGATGTTCATCTAACTGGTGGATTGATTTTTCCCAGCTTCAAAGTGTGTCAGCTGGAAAGAGAAACTACTAAGTGGGAATATGGGACACACTAATTTTACCCAAAGGGAAAGGAGACTGCACACCTGTTTGTAGACCTAAATAGAGAACATATGACACTTTACGGGAATGTACTATGAAGCTTGCAATACACTAATGGAATCATTTTGTGAGTTCTTGTGAAYGTATTTGGAAAACTGAGTTATCTGGGAAAGAATGTTATCTGCAGAAAGCATTTGTATCTCATGTGGYACCTAATGGCTGAAACCTGCTGCCAAGATTATTTTTTCTTTAATTTTTCTCTAATTTGCATCAGCAAATAGAATTTTCAGGTGTTGAGCAGTGCAGACCTATTAAGCACCCCCTCACACACACACAAGCCCCTACTTTTCCAAATAAAAAAGTTGGCATCGAAAGCTTCTAACCGGCTACAGTCTAAGGCCGTTAAAATGCAGTCGTTATATTGTACGTTTACACGSGGCTGCCCTTGTTTCGCAGCTGATGCGGTGCGAGATTGGCTGCGGGGGCGCTCGGCGGCCCCGGCGCGGCCCCTGCGCGGCCGCTGCGCGGCGCGGCGCCGGCCGGCAGGCGGCAGCGGAGCTCCACGGCGGAGCGCGGCCCGCGCGGCTTTTGCGCGGCGGCGAAGTTGTGCGTGCGCCGTCGGGGGGGCTGAGACGAGGGGCCCGCAGGGCCGCCCCCGCTTCCCGCGCCTGGCGCGCCGAGGGGCCGGTTCGGCGGCTCTGCCGAAGCGCTCCGGGTGCTGCCCGGCTGCAGGGAGCCGTGCCCTGCCCCAGAAAAGGGAAAGGCAGCAGAAAGAGGAACTCGGGGTGTAAAAGCAGGGTGCACACTCTGGGAGAGGAGGGAGGAGGGAGGCCGGTTGCGGGGCGGGGAGGCGAGTGTGAGCGGCGTGCAGCACGCTCCCGCCGGCACCGAGCGCCGCGGTCTCCGTGGAAGTGCTGCGCCGCCGGAGGGCCCGCGCTCGGCCGTGCCCGCAGCGCGTCCTCGCTGCAGCCGGCCGTCCCCTGCGACGGCCTTCTGCCGCGCTCGGCCTCACCGCGCTGCGCGCAGCGGGGCGCAGGCCGTCGCGCGGTGCGAGGGTGCGAACTCCTCCCCGGCTGAGCCTCGCGCTGGGTTGTTCCTCGTACTTTCATTCAGTTCCCCTCTTGACTACGATGTTAAAATGTGKTTTTTTTTCTCTCTCTCTCTCTTTCTCGGTGACAGCAAGTGAGAACGAGATTGCGAACAGTGAGAGATGGGAAATGGGAGGTGTAAGAGGCTAGTAAGGTGSAGCACCTGAGGAAGGAGAGGAGTGCGGAGCGTGTGTCAGACTGAGAGCCAGTGGGCGATTTCGCTGCCAAGCCAGGGGTATCATGTCCTCCCCCAAGGTGGGGATATGATACTCCCTGTTGTACGCTTCTTCTCAGTCTCTGGAGCCACCTGTATTTTGCCTGTGATCAGGTTTAAAAATCCAGTTTTGTTTTACGGTGTATCTCAGAAGCAACTTAAAAATGCCTTGTGCTTTTTCAGCTGTCAAACAGCCTGCTGGGAGCCTCTGCAGTAACCCTGCAGAAAGGCAGAGCAGATACACRGATGCCCAGGAGGCTTTCTGTGCCTCGAAGGGGTGTGGGGGGGACTAGCACCGTTGCGGGATGGCTCCTGCAAGCGGCAGCAGCTTAGCTGGGTGCTGCGGGAGGATAGGGTGCTGTTTTATAAAGGACGAAGACCCCGTGATCAGTGCTGCGTTCTCCTCCACGCAGACAGCCTTGGTCCCAAGCCCGTCCCGTGCTCCTCAGGGCACCCGCAGAGGGGGGGCGGACGGACGCTTCCCGCCGCCCCTGCCCCGCACCAGGGCCGCAGCCGCGAGCGGCTCCCGGCGCCTCCCGCAGACGTGCCGGGAGGCAGTGCAGCATCTTCGCCGGCTCTCTTCTTAGGATGAGGCTCGACTTCCCGTTCAGGAATGGCAGGACTGGAGTCAGAGAGCGCAGGTACACTTTATAACCAAGCACAAATTCCCGCKCAGCCATCCTGTGCCTGCCCCTTTCCCGGGAGCAGAAATACCTGCCTCGCTCCYGTAAGCACTGCAGGAACCCCGTGTGAACCCTGCTTATGCACTGGATACCGCGGTGCGTCCTGAGATGGTTCCAGTGGTTCCCCTTGGCAGAGAATTTGCCTTGAAATCAAAGCTGCAGGGCTGGGTATCTCTTTTTGATGTTTAATGATTTTCAGATACCAGCTACWGTGAATAGCTTTGAAATTTTTACCAAGACAAAACTCCCTTTTGCCTTGAAGAGGACATCCAGCCTTTGGCATGAATTTGCAATCACTTGCAGTAAAAAGAGCTTGTTAGTGTCAGGTTGGTTTGGTTGGTTGATTTTCAGATTGAGCCAAATGGTTATTAAAATGGATGGCAAGATGTCACTTTATAATGTTCCCAGTTCTCCCCACAACCATGCTTTCCCAGCTCACCAGTAAATAAGCCAGTAGAAAATTCCCTATCTAGCCGTAAGTTTGTCTGTAGTGTCCCAGCTACCCTGGGAGGATTAGCATCTTTTCTCTTTCCACCTTTTTGTATTCATGTATTAAGCTCACGTTTGAAATGGAATGATAAAATAATTTTGATGTGAAAAAAGTCACGTTTGACATCARATTGCATCACTGTGAGTGCCACCCTCTTCTCTGTGTACATGTGATAAATGAGGGCATCGCTTATTATTCAAATAATAAGATATAATGAGGCAGAAGAGCAGACAACCTTATCTTAATATCTGGAAGACTGAAAAAGGCCACTCACACACAAACGCATCTATGTACACATGCACATAAACTTCCCGCAGCCCAAATACTTTATTTCACTTTATAAAGCTAAACTTGCCAGTTTCTGGCTCTGAAGGTGCTAATGTAGTGGTCTGAGCACTGTCCCAGCTTTGTTTCACCGAATGCATGCTGGGGGGAGAGAAAAGACTRTATAAAGGGGTGTGTTCAGATGACCTGGGGGGAGTCAGGGCTGCAGCGTTACCCCATGCACACAGCAGTTCTGCAAAAGCTGGAGCAGAGCCACGAAGGGCAGATGGTCACTTCACATCGATTACCAGCAGTCTCGGGCAGTAAGTGCTGCCGGGGCAGGATACCAACCCCCAGAACTGCCAGGAGGTTGATGCTGCCACTGGTTTGCTCCTTTTGGCTGTCTCTCCCGTGCCGTGACAGTCCATACCTGTGTCTTCTGGCCAGCTGTGTGCTCCATCCTCCCGTCCTCAGTGCCATTCCTCCACCGACAGTGGCTGCTCCCCAAGGCCTGTGACAAAACTGCTGCTTTCRGGAAGGCACATCCCTTCCCTCCTTGCCCCAGTTGCATCCCCTCTCTGGAGGCAGCCTGGCTTTGCTGCACAGCAGCCCCGCCGCCAGCCGCCCCTTCCCCAGGCTTTGTGCATGCCGGGCGGCATCGTTTTCAAGAGGTGCTCTTCAGATCGCCTGCCCCTTGCAGCATCTGTGCTGCCGTTTGCAATGGGGACGGGACCCCACGTTTGGCGGCGGGGCGCTGCCGCTCGTCCCGGGGCTGGGACAGCCTGAGGGCAGCGCCAGGGGCAGGCGGTTCGCGGCGGCACGGACCACGCTGCGTCGAGCCCTGCAGCGCGTCCTTGGGCATGCAGGTCCTCCTCCTGGAGCAGGAGGTGGAAACAACAGGRAAGTGCGCAAGATGAGGCTGGTCTAGCGGCGGCGGCTGGAGCGAGAGGCGCAGTGCTGCGTACCTGCAAGCGGAGCCGTCGCCCGTGCGGGGCACGGCTGCAGAGGTGCCCTCTCCCAGAGATACCGGCTGCAGGAAGGGGAGCRGAAGATGCACGAGGACCGTTTATCCTGCCCTGGTGTGCAAAACGGATGTCTGTCTTTCAAACCGGCAGCTTCCCTCTGTTACAGGTAGAGGACCAGGCAAAATGGATTAGCAGCCTCATTTGATTACGATAACCCAGCGTTTTTGTGACATTTGCGTATTGCGCCAGGAAATCCTGACTAGAGCTAGTAGGAAGTGGAGGTCTGAAGCAGAACATTAATTACCGGGGTCTGGCTCCTCCATCTGTCCATCRCCCCCTCTATCAAAGAGATTTTTCCTTTAGAAGAGGCTATCTTTCACCATAGGGGAGTATTTGCCTGAGTGGTAGCAGGCTGGCACCATTCAGTAATTTGGGATGGGAAATTAGGCTTTCGGGTAAAGTTCTGCTGGTTTAGTTAGCAATCTCCCATAATGACGAAGTGACAAGAGAGAAAGGGATTTTCTAGGTTGAGCAACTCTTTCCAATGCCTGGGACAGCTAGTGACCGAGACAAACCTAGTCCTCGCGGCACGGTCTGGGAGCAGATGTTGGTTCGTGCCAGCTCTGCAGGGCCTTCGCCACCAGCCCTGCCCAGAGCCCCGTTCTGAGCAGTCAGGGCGTCTGTGCTCCTTTGCCGYCGAATGGCAAAGAGCTGGCTGTTGTAGAGGGCTTGTGAGGTCCCTTCTAGCCTTATTTGCAATGTGCCTGCAGAGCAGAATCGTTCCTGTTCTGCTGGGTCGCAGGACCTGGATACCCAGGGAAGAGGCTCAGGAATATCTTCTTTCCCAAAGGTAGAGCTGAGTAAAGCAAAAGGCCACAAGGGCCAGCCTTCTGGGCTGTCACCAGGTAAAAGTAAATAAACTCAGCACCACCAAGAAAACAYCTTTTATTTCTAAGTTAAAAGCCAGTGTGATTCACTCTTTCAGAAATGGACTTACGTTTCAAAGATCGTGATGTAGATTATGTCTTTAGCCCTCAAAAGAATTATGTCCTCTATGTTCATGGACTCATTCTAGTCCATCGGTGTGGATCTAGTCAAGAAAATATCCCTGTAAAATTGGTGTATAGTCATAACAGGGTTCTATATTCATCTTTCAGTGGCATCCATCTGAACACTGGTCAGTTTACAAGTCAAAAAAAAAAAAAAAAAGGGTTTCTCTAAGTGCCGGGGCTACAACTTTACCCTGAAAATGATGTGAATATTAAGTTTGCTCTGCATTTTGCATCACCTCCCAGCGACAGATCCTGCAGGCAGAAATTATAAGCAAATTCCAGCAGGGCTGTAGGAAGCCGAATCCGCTCCCCCTCTTCCAGGTGCATTGACTCTGGAGGTTTCCTGTTTGCATACCTAATGCCACACTTCTGCGGAGAGGGTTTGAATGGGAGTGGTATGATTTGAATAAGAATGTATCACTTTTTGAAGTCACTTTTCTGATCTTAGGCACATGGTAATGGTTTGGCGTAAAGTATATCACACCTTCCCCTGCAATCATACTAAATGGAGAGTCTTCCATAAATTCAGCAAAGTGTAGGATTAGCTTCTACAGCTGTGGTTTGGTGCTCTGCCCAGGCTTCTCCACAAGGTCACAACTGAATGTCTCTCTCTCCCCCTCTCTCTTCCTTCTTTCCCTCCCCTTTTCATTTTTCCCCACTACTAGGTTTTGGCTGGCTGTCCAAGATCTCAAAAAACAACCTTTACAGGATGTAACCGCAAGAGTGGAGGAAATCTGGCAAGAGTTTCTAGCCCCTGGGGCCCAAAGTGCTATCAACCTGGATTCCCACAGCTATGAGAAAACAAGCCAAAATGTCAAAGACCCAGGGAGATACACATATGAAGATGCACAGGTTTGTTTTTGATTTTATAGAACTACTGCTAATAAAGCCCCGTGTTTTACCACAGTATTCCCCTATCACATTGTTACTGTTCACTTGTAAGAAAAGGGAGAGGCACAGTTGGAAGTGGCTTTGAGGCTATCTACTCAAGCTGGGCAAATGCTTTTATTTTCTTTGAATCTATCAGTTGTAATAGGCTAATACTCCTCTGGGAACAAAGATTCCAAAATTTACAAGTCTGCAAGGCGCAGTGAGCTGGAGCAATGTCTCAGAGAAAGCAAAGATGAAAGAACGCTGTAAAGTTCAGTTTAGCTGTCTGTATTCCCTGTCACTAAAGTCTGTCATGTTTAGCATGGCTGATAGCATATCTAAACTCTGGTTGATAACTTGTTTTATCATGTATTTATTTTAACTAATTAAATCGCCACCCCCCCACACAAAAAAAGCCCAAATGCAGCAATTCCTTCCAACACAACTAGCAACCTGCCTACCAGACAATACCTCAGAGCAATGATAGGACCGATGCAGTGCAGTGTGCTTAATCCTCCCCTCCTAAGGGCCTCAGATTTATCAGAGACATTTTACAGATAAATTGTACACAGAAAATGCCTTTAGGAATACAGATAATCTATGAAAAACTGCTACAAGGAAGAATTAAGACTGCATAACCTTCTGAAAAAGTGGAAATGTCATTATATAAAGGCTAAAAAAGATAAAGGAAGAAGGGATCATTTGGCAAATATTGTCAGGGACACAAYTAAAAGATAGTTTCCTCATAATCATTTTTATCAAAAACATGAAGTAAAACATACAGCAAATGAAAAGAATCCTTGTTCTTATTTTTTCTTTAAATTGACGTTCAAGGCAGTTGAAGGAAGTTCTTCAAAACACTCCAGTAACAAAATACTGCTGTCTCAAAGGAGATGTTGTGGACCACTTCTACAAGGTTAGGCAAGGGATTTTTTTGAACTTGCATCAAATACTGTATTTTYCTGAATGCATTCCTGCTCCTTGGGGCCAGCATAGACGGGATGTACACAAAGTTTCAAGCCAGTCCCCTGTGAWTGTCAGACACTTTAAATGTTCTTTCCAAAGCTGAGGAACACAGGAGTGTGAAGATGTTCTGAGTATGTTGTATTTTTTGCTTTGCAGCTGTAGTGAGCAAGAACTTACGTAAATTTGCATTACCTGAAAGAAAAAGATGATGGCAAAATGCGGGCTAAAGCAGATAGGTGAATTAAGGGAGGATTGATTAAATTGATAAGTAAAGTACTGAGAATAAGATGGATGTTTTGACAATGAGTATTTAATCAGAGGAAGACAGTGGKAATTTAAGCTTGAACTGCTCGGTTCGAAGACGTAATTGCAATTCAAAGGGGAGTTGGTGAAGTCAAGCTGGAGCTCTTACAGTTTGACTGCAATTTTAGCTCCTGAGGTTAATTTTATATCAGAGGATTTTTATACTGACTGATGTCCACAGCTCATCTGTTTTAATTCATGGGAATAGAAGTATGGGGCAAAAGCAGAGCTTCAGGCCCAGCTATCGTCCTCTTGGAGACCGAGTCCGTGCCAGGAGAGGCTGCAGCGACGTGGCAGGCGAAGCCGGGCTGCCCTCTCGCGCGGCGCAGAGGAGAGGACTTCTGGTAGTTCTCCAGCAGCCAAGCGAGCTGTTCCTGCCTGCTTCTCCAGATAGCTACCAAGGCCGCCCAACGAAAGCGGACAGAAACGGGGCGTAGCCAAAATGCCTCGCGCCCTGGCGCGAGCCAACGCAGTGCCGGCCGGTGGCGGATTCCTCCCGGAGAGGGGCCGTTTGTGCTTGCGCGTCGGCTCTTCCCAGGAGCCCGCGGAGGTTTCCCCAGCGCGCTCGGGGCCCCCCGCGGGCCCTCCCGGCGGCCCCTCCGGGTCAGCACCGCCCGCCTCGCCGACTCTGTTGTCTCGTAAATCTGCGGCGGGTTTAGGCCCAGCTCGGTTATCGCGGCACGCTGGCACCAGGGGCCCAGGAGAGCTCCCACACATCCCACATTCCTGCGGATTAAACCAGACACAACCAGTCAAAACACCCCACCGTGGGAGGGAAAATAGGAGTGTTGTCCTGTCCCGTGTAGCTTTAGCACAAGAAGAAAACAATTTAAATGTCCTTGTGAATAAAGAACAAGAAAAAGAATTAGTTTACAGAACAGTACATTCCTTGAATGCCTACAACTCAGAGACACTAGGGTGAAGAGGGAARAAAAGGGTTGGCTGAATTGAGAAGGAAAAAAATGCTGCTCCTGCAGTGGGAAAATAGGAGAAGGTGATGTGCACTGTAGCCCTTTTGCTGGCCTGGGAGACCCACAAARTGCCAATTCCGTATAGAAAGCGTTGGAAATGAACTCAGTTCTATGCTTTGAAGGGGAAGGTGGAGCACAGCGAAGTGTGCTTYGGGCTGGTAACCAGCGCTGTTTGCAGGTATTTCACATTAAATGGTCGTGCTTCTGTGCTCTGCCTTGRCTCCCAGCCCCAGCCAGCGCTCCCAGACTCTGTACGGCCGTGAAGGCCAACCAAAGGAGGCAGTGGAGGGAGTTTTGGTGAGAAAACTGGCGTAGAAGGACACAGGGAGAAAAGCGGGCTTCTGACAAACATGCCTTTCCTTTAACACCTCTGACWGCCAAGGCCACGCACGATCTGAACGCAAACAGTCCCTATATCTAGGAAAAGTGACACTGAAAATCTTAGCACCAGGGCATGTCCCTCATCTTCGGCTGGGACAACTCCTGCTGCTGACTCTGTCCTCACCTCCAGTACTGCCAGCTGTCCTGAGCCCTCCCCTCCAGCCAGCGTGGGGCCCCACAATATGCAGCAGCCATGGCCTGCTCTAGGGAGTAAATATGGTCCAGTCCATCCAAACAGCCTCTTTTGGCTCATGAAGCTGCTGACAGCCAGACCAAGTCATCTTTAATAGGGAAACCCCCTCTTTAGTAGGTAACCAAATTGTGAATATGACAATTATGGTTTGTCAGTACAACACATCATGAGGTTTTTAACAGTTTTTTCCTACCTTCAGATACCTCCTTGCCTCCCCTGGAATGTTTTTCTGCGTTCAGAAAGTCTTTAATTCCTCTCTCACTCCCATAGGCTTTGGCATTGTAAACAGTTATCATAAGAATGCATCATGTTTCCTGATATTAATGTTTGATTTTAGAGGCATTTACTGCCAGGGTTCAAAGCCAGGAATACTAGAATAAGGTGAGCCACATAGTTGTTCTTGCAATTACTTTTCTGTTTGCTTAGTGGAGTTTTTTTATTGTTGCTTTGTTTATTTTTCTTCTTTAACAAGTAAAACAGAGTTTTAGGTTGACTTTTCCCTTAACTGAACTAATCAGCTATTGTTTTCTGTGAAGATGATTCAGGGGAATTCAGCTCTAATCCCAGCTCTGTTAGGGATTGTAGTGATACTGTGCATATCCTTGGCTAATTCCAGAGGAGATTTAGACTGTAATGCCAAACTTGAAGCTGATCAAACTAGAAATGCATCTGGTCCAGGTCTRGGCCCAAGTCACACTCTCAGCTGCCCCAGGTCTTTGTTTGGTTTGTTCAGTTTTCATTCTGGTCCCATCAAGGAGCTGTGAGTGTTGACACAACTGTGACAGGACCCTGCTGAACTCAAAAGCAATCCAGAAGTGGAATGTCTTTCTACCAAGAAAGGAAAACAAGGGATACCCTTTTTCCCACTGACTTTGTTTTTCCAAGCAGGCACGGGGTGTGAAAGCAAGCCTGTAGAGCAGTATATGCATTGTAGCTATTGAGTGAGCATACTGCAGAACTCCTTTTGTAGGTTCGGAGCAAAATCACAGCATGGAAGGAAAACATGAAAAAAATCACTCGTCCCCTTCAACCAGTTACATCCCTTAGTTCACCTATAAARGAAGGTGAAGAAGGATGGGGAAACTGAGGAAACACAGAACAGTTCTCTTTGGTGGGACAGAAAGTTGGTAAGAAAGCATGAGCTAGATCAAGGAGTTCCTTGAATGGCTGCTCACCTCCACCTGAGCCAGCATTGCTCAGAGACCTAGCACTTGCGTTATGTGGATTTGAAAATGYTGCAGCTGAGTCAGCCCAGAGCTCCTCACCAAGTGGTATCCTGACAGCAGGAAAAGGCCGGTTGGCTGTGGTATGTCCACCCTTGATCTAGTGTCATTGCACTTTGCTAACTCAAATATCCCACTAATGTGCGTCTCTTCTGGGTTGTGTTACTATGCGCTAGTCCTCTGATCTTCACAGCAGACCACTTCATTGCCTCAATTTGTCCTTTGCCCTCTTCTGTGCTGTCCCTGAGCCAAGGCCATTGGTGCTYGGTTTGGACAAGGCTCCAGCAGACAGCATTCTTTAGGTTGCTYCCAGCTGCATGAGACCTGCAATTCATAATTTGGACTTGCTGCAAGTGCACAGAGAACTCTGAATAACAGGTAATATGCAGCCTAGTTCCACTCCTTGTGTATTTAAAAAAGTCAGAGCCTTTGTAGTTGTATGTATACCCAAATGGTGACAGGGCTGCCTAAAGTCTTTTGACAGCCTGAATCTTCCTGTGGGGGTTGGTGACTACATTGAATATTATTCTCTTCTTCTTTGGCTTTGACACTGTGGAACTGGAAGCAAAAGTATTTCCTTATGCTGCACTCCATTGCCCTCCCAATAGGTGAGGATTTGTGACTGCAGAAGCAGCCTTCACCAGAAGCATGGTTCTGTGTATGCTACACATACTGAAGACAAAAAAATCAAGTTCCTTCCCTTCTGGGTTTCACAAAGCAACCTACAACCAAACAGCATCTAAATGCTAGAGCCCCTAAATATACCCAACAGAGCAATTAGGTGTATGGAACAAAAACAGGGAGGTGAACATATGAAGGATTATGCCAGCGTGCCAGTTACTGCACACAGCAGAAAGTAAAAGCCTTGAAGCAGAGGTCTACATTGTAGCAAATATTTAGTGTTACTATTTTCCTGAGATTTTTTTCTAAGATTTATATGCACTACAATTCATAAAGTACCTCTTTTAACCAGTGCCTTTCATTTTAATTTGTGCTAGTCATGTTTTATGACAAACATCTAACATCCAGCTTTTGTCTAGCTGTTGTTTTTGTATCTGTTAAGGCATCAGGGATCGAACTACTCTCTACACTAACTCCTCTCTGTACTACACAGGTAGAGAAAGGGCGAGGAAAAAGCCATGAGTGAGTTCTCACCTTGCACATAGAGTGACAGATGATCTCTCCACATGAAAGATCACGAGAGTGATGTGACCAGAACAGTCAACATATTCACACAGCAGAATAGTCTTCCTGTTCCTTGGTATATAGAGCATGCCAGGCTGGCTAGGACCGTGCATGAACAGTAGCAGTGTCTCATGTGCCGAACACTTCCAAACTCCAAAAAATGTCTAGCTTGCTTAAGAACTGAATTCAGTGTTCAGGCTCGGATTCGCTGGGACTTTTGTGGCAGTACTGTGTGTTGTGCTACTTGGGTGTAAAAAGTAGTTGTGTCTCAAATCCTGAGCAAGAGTATTTCRGTTCAGGTGAGAGTCAGGTAGCAGYTGATGCTATTCTGTTTCTCCCAAGTAGTAAGAGAAAGTGCTTACAAATAAACCCCTTCGTACCTGAGAACCCAAGACTCCATGAGCCCACTTGTGATATGAATGTCACTTGCTGTCTGGGTTCACTGGCAACTAAATCTAAGATGTACGTATTTGTGGGGTGGACTCTAAGACTTGAGCACAGTCACTTAAAGGCACGTACAAGATGATATGCGAGTAGATATYCTACTGCCAAAATGTTTACAAGATTTGGCTGCAGATCTGTTTATATATCCAGCATRTATTCTCCATGCAGACATCCAAGAAGGGCTGATCATACCTATCTCAGCATAGCCTCCCATTACTGAAAAGCCATATGCTGCTTTCTGTTGTAGATTGCTTCTGTAAGACTGATCCTGATCTGTCGCTGTCTCCCATGGGACAGAGAATGCCCCCGGTGCTACAGCATTTCATTTCTGCTGTGCGGGGAGTTTCTGCATTTTTCCATCCATGGCAGAGCCCAGCTTTTTGGCAGGGTTTTCACTACAGGATATGGCAGGAGGAAGCTGCAGATGGCCTTGCAAATGGTTTTGGCCAAAAAGTTCAGTAGTTTCYATCCAGTGACTATACCACAGTGTGTTTTGGAGCGCAGAGAGCCATCTTCATTGCTGCCTTTCCTAGATATTATATCCTGTTTGGAAAAGGAATTCCATGCTTCCAAATCCTACATGAGCTTCTCTCCTCCTCCCAGGCAAAACCTGTTCACTTGGGCTTTTGCCAGCAGCAAGGATTTGGCCCATATTGAGAGAATCAGCCTCTTAGCCACGATCATTGTTCTGAAAACCTAAAGCTGCTCATATGGCCTTGGACTCCTGACAGCCCACTCCTGTCTCCCAGGATAGCCCTTGCTATATTTAGGACTAAATCCTCCCGCAGTACCAAGATGACCCCTTAACTGTGCTGCTCGCCAGAGCTCTTCRCCTCTGTCGGTTTCCGCGCTGYGTCTGTCCCCRGCCCCCCAGCAGCTCGGCGTGCCCRTTCGTATGGTTGAAGGTATGAAGTAAACCAGTTGTCTCATGGATTTACGGGGTAGCCAAAGCTAAATTTATGTGTTACTTTTACCAATGCACTTCCACACAAAAGATTTACATTGTGTTTCCAACTATGTATCTACAGGGCTAAACAAAGGATTTCAGTGTATTACTCAAAATGAGCTCTCATTGCTTACAGTTATTTCTTCTGCTAAAGCTCCTTCTTACATTACTGTGCCTTCAGCCCAGTGTAATTTCATTTGTGGTCTGAAAAGAAGTTTTATGCTTTTCAGTTTAGCAAGGAGGTTGGTCTATGTTACAGTATAATTATTCATCTCTTCTTTTCTTAGTAATAAAAACAACTTGGTTGAGTGTGAAGAAAATGCACCAGCTAAAACTATGAGTGTAAATTATTGTGTCGCTTAAACAACCTGAGAGTGGCCAAAAAGGTATAGCTCAAATTTTCCGGAGCAATTCACACTCAGGCCAAGACCCTTATGTGTCGTTTACCAACCTGAAACATTTCTTTTCTAAGCTATAAATCACAGGAAGCCTTGCACTCCAGCAGCAAGAGCCCTCACTGACTGCTAGCCGTGCTAGGTGGCAGTACTGCTAGGCACCAGCGAGGCTTGAGAAACGGGGTCCCTTGCAGGTTAATGCATTCGGGCAGCTCAAAAATGGCAATACAGCGTTGCTGAGAAGAGTAAAATGCTAAATGCGGAGACTAGAATAAGCAGATGCAGAGRAGTTCTTAGTGGGGATTTGGAGACATTCAGGGGGATTGGAATAAAACCGCATGATTCACACACATGCACACACGCGCCCGCGCGCACACGCTCACATGCTGGATTCAGTTGGGACATGTTTGAAGGTCTTTTCTTCTGCTGTGTACTGTATGCGTTGTCGCGACTGTATCTGCTACTGGCTATTTCTGCTGCCAGGGCCAACGTGGCATTTTTCCTGCCTTGTCTGGAGCATATTTCAGCAATCAGCTAGACTGAAAGGCAGTTGATAATTAGTGCTCCTACAGACCACTGTACTGAGCAGCGGCTCAGGTAACTACCGCTGTTCCTCAGGAGCAGGTTTGCTTTCTTTTCTGTGGCATAGACATTTAGGAGGATCCTTGTGGTGGTGTGCTACAGTGTCCTGCTGGTCAGGCGGGATTGCAGCGGGTGCTCTGGGAGGAGTACAGTGGAGCCAAAGTGATACGTTGAGAATAGCCCCTGGTAGTGCTTTTTGCTGCCTGCAGTGTGCATATTTTCTGGTTTTGGGGCTCAGGGGTGCAGAGGTGTCTGTGCAGAGCAGAGGCACTGGCAGAGGGGCAATCGGCAGCCACCAAGTCTCTCAGGAAGGTGCAGCAGACCCACATTGGGTGCTCAGAAAAGCATCTCCCTCCTTCCTATATCAGATCCCCAGCTGGCGTCAGTGATCGTCCCCCTAGTGAAGACCACAAGGCATTCACTGAGGCTCTGCTCTCTCACGTGTCGATGTGCAGTAAATTCTTCCCCAGCACCCAGCGTGCAGGTAGAACAAACATTAGCATTCGCTGCGGTTTGCCATTATTTACTTAGTTATTTAATCTACTACTTTATATTGCTTGTGGCCTTCTCTTCTAATGGATTTGTCTGACATTCTGCAAATCTCCCTTTCCGTTGCCTAGGAGGGTAGCTGCTAGRGCTCGCATGCTTGCAATACGGAGGGATCTCCAAATACACTTGTACTAGTTTTATGCCAAGTCTCAGTGCAGGGTCAAGGGAGGCCCCAAAACAATCTAAAAGGCAGGAATGRGATAGCTACAGAGAGGAGGTTTGTGATCAGTTTAGGAAGGGCAAAGTGGGACCTTGGAGCTGAAGTGAAGATTAACAGGTATCTTAGTCTTTCTGCAACCCCCCTGTAATAGGCTGAAAAATGTGCTGAATGGGAAAAGTTTTACTTGAAACAAGCGAAGAAACTGTGATTTTTTTTCCCTATGCCCCCCCAACAGGTAAAGCTTACCACTTTATTTAGATACAAAGAGGGGAAACCTATCAGCAAGTTAAAATTTAAGGGCTTACTGGAAACTTACAGATGTTCAAAGGTCATGAGACCATTGCCCTCGGTCTTCACAAAACCCCAAACATGTCGGGGCTGTCGGAAAATGTCACAGTGGGTAAGGTAAAGGTACACATGGGTTTAGAAATGGATTCGTTTAACACTGCTCTTGTCTCATGTGCACATTTCAGAGGAAAGAGCCAAGATTTTCTGCCAAAAAAGATATGTTCTTAATAGGCAACACACTTCCTGAGGTCTACCAGGTGCTTTGTGCAAGTTAGTTTTTGTTATTATTTTTTTATCATTCAGTTTTTCCCGCATATCTATCGGGTGTTTCCGAAGCCCTGCTTGGCTGGCTCAGCTTGGCTGGCTTGGCTGCCACCCCCTGCGCTCCTCAGGGTCACTGCGCTTTGACTGCTGAGGGGGAGAGGGACCTGAGATCGCATTGCAGCACATTGATTTGAAGCAGGTACAGCTTTGAGACAGTTTCTGCTATCTCATCCACCTCCCACATTCCCATCTGGATTGCAAACTTTGATTTTTTTTTTCCCCTTTTCCCCCCTGTCAAGAAACTTTACAGAGCTTGTCCTTCATCTCCTTCCAAAGATAGGGCATGTGAAAGAAAAAAGCAGAGAGATGCTGAATCTTATCAGTTTTTTTTTTCCCTGCACTTCAGCTGTCAGCTGTAGCTGGGGCGGGATTTCCTCTTGGTTTCACATAGCTGTAGAAAAGAAATTTTCTGTGATTTACCTGGCTGGTTCCTTTGCGTTTTAGTTCACTGAAGTGACAACATTTTCCCCTTTAAAATTTGCTGTTTGTTCTCCTTTATACCGGAATGGCAACCAGCCGTTTCTGAAGTGTAACTCTCGTTGCAGAAACCTAAGCGTGGAGAACACGTGCAGTGTCGCTCGTGTAGCCCTCGGGCACAGTGCATTGTTCATCCCACCGCAGAGGACTTGTGGTTCAGGTGCACTAAGCACCAAAGGGATGTACCTTTTTCTTGCGGACCCCATTGCTCCCAGTGCCTTGGTTCGGTATCTGTGGAATATCATTTTGAAAGGTGTGTAGCAGCAAACCTGCTCTGCTTTTGGGAAACCTTTAAGAGAATTGTTCATTTGTTGGAGAGGAAACCACTGTCTCCAACCCACAAATACAGAGGGACAAAAGGTCCCAGAAGATCTTAGCAAATTTATTGGTTTTGATGCAGTTATTATACAAAACAAATTATTAACCAGATGTGCCATTCATCCCTGGATATAATTATGATGCAAGGAATATGTCTTAAAGAAAGGGTAAGGCAGGTTGCTGTGAGCGTGTCGCTCCTCTGTTGCACCTTCTAATGAGCCTTCTGGTAAACACGGAGTCTAGTGCAAGGTCTTTGCTTAGAAAATGGCCCACGCTATTAGTGAGAGGTGACTTCTTTCTCCCCAGCCATGAGGTCCTGCCACAGTTGCATGTCAAAAGAGGAGAACAAGGTCGATTACCAGGAGCTCATCAGAGGGAACAAGAGCATGTTGCCAGTCACTTGCTGATTGAGGCGTGTGTGCTGCTTGCAGGGATGCATGTGGCCTCCCTGCTTGAGCAGGGAGGCTGGACTAGATGATCTGCAGAGGTCCCTTCCAAACTTACCAATTCTATGATTCTGTGAAAACTTCCCACCTTCAGAAGGAGACAGTGTATCTCTCTCCATTAACTCTCCAGAGCTACATGTATTTAATGTGTCAAATGTGTCCATTTAAATTGTCAAATTTACTCCTACAGATGCAAAAGAGGGAGGAGAAGCACCATGTGGCTGTTTTGACGTTTGAAAGGCACACCGATGGTACCAGTAGAGCCCCATAATTACGTAGGCAGGTTATTATGTCAACCTGCATGTTAGACGGATATATCCAAGTGAATCCATCCTCACAGGGCAGCATTGATACAGCCAGCACTCTTCAGCAGCATGCTCTGACAGGGGCATATTTATCTCAATTTTCCTCTGTTTTTAAAAGCAGGGTGCTACCTGGTGTAATGATCTAATAGATCACTCAGATTTTCATTRGGTTGGTTGGGTGATTTCTGGCAATGTGACCACCTAAAGGAGTACTATCTTAAGAACAGGRGAGAGCTTGGACTCTGAGCCCTCACTGGGGAACAGTGCCCAGCAATGGGTAGGAGATACTGCCTTCACAGAGGAAATATTTCTCCTGCTGTTGTGCATATGTGGCCTGGCAACTTTCCATGGCACTTGCAAGGAAAAGTTGTGGTGATAATTCTGGGCAGACTGCTTTCAGTACAACAGACTGCAGTGTCCAGAGATGCAATCAAGTTGCTGAAAAATTGCATAAATGGTTAATTTGCTTTGCCTATTCAGATAGCCAATAATAATGAGCTCATTCCCTTAAAATAAGCAGGTTTATAAAGTGCGGAGTTCTCTCAGAAGAGGAGTGGGAAGGCTTAAATTTCTTGCCAGCAGCCTCAGGTATGTCATGGAGCCTGCACGTGTATAAATTGTACCACTAGAGATGCTGACTGTAGCTGGCGATTGCAGTCTTTTGTGAGGTTTTGCTGCTTCTCAACCATGGGATAAATAGAAACAAAAGCAGCTGCTCAGTAAATTAGGAAACGAGAGACCAATGGGATGCCATGATAATCCACGGTGGTTTGAAAGTCTGATGCAATGCGACATGYACACACCTCTGCTAATATGCCCTCAGCTCAAGCTTTATTGGAAGGATGTGCTCAACTGTTGGAGCTCCAGTACCTTTTTAACGTATTTTAGAAGCAGGGAGCTGCTAAGCAGTAGCTATAAATTCTCCCTAGAAAGTTGCAGATTCCTGAAATTATAAAATAAAATAGCTTGGTGGCAAGGAATAGGTAGGCCAAAGATCAAAAGAAATGTCCTGGTCACTAGCATTTCCTGTCCTGCAGGTAGATTTGTTGTATAACTAAGCCAAGCACATATTGCAGACGCAATTTTAGCAGGAGCCCTCATGGGGGAGGCTCAGTGAGGATTTTGGCTGCAGCAATGTAAGCTGTCCTGTAGTGTTGTAAATTGGAAGACAATCTTTGCTGACCTGAACAACTGGCTTAGATTTCCAACAGGTGCTTCAGAAATGCGGTGCTGTAAAATGAACGATCGGTGTGTCATTGGTGCCTCCGGTGCAGAGCTTCTCAAAGAAAGCCCTCTGGATTCTTGCAATTAGGCTGGAAAGTTTGTTTCTCAAGCTGTGCATTCTGAYGCTCCTTGTCCTTATGCTCAGCTGCCTTTCTTTACTAACAGTCAAAGCCCAGGAATAGTTTTTCATAATTTGAGTATGTCTTTGGCGAACAGGTGAAAGGTAGCAGTGGCGCTGTTCAGTGTTTCTGAGATGTGAAAACCAGAGCAAACACCAACAACACAACTATGGCAGTAGTTGGGCTGGGGGTGTGAAATAGTTGTGTTTTTCATGTAATGGATTCAGTTAAGAAGTCGGTTTGTGGTTTATTTTATCTCAAGATTGAAGTAGTTTTTCATACTATGCACAGTCAGATATTGAGTTTATAGTGTTTTTAAGGTCAAATACATGAAGTCATCTTGACATGAGCAAGAATTGATTGTTCTTACTGGCAGGCGAGCGGGTTGTAGGGCCAGACAGTCTCTGCTCTGTTGTGCTTTATGTGCAAACAGCTGGTGTGGTCTGTCTGTGTAGCAATGAAAACTGAATATGATTTTCCCAAATTATTATTGCCTTTCACAGAAGGCTGAGTTATCTGACAATAGATAAAGAAATCATTTGGGATCCACAAGCAGTCAAAATATGTCACCTATCTATCAAAATGTAAAACAGAAGATCCCTTGTGGTTCATGACCTCACCTCAGCACCACACCACCTTCACTCCCGAGGTGGTGCTGTGAGGAGGGTCACTGCAAGTCAGGAGGCTCCAGAGACTCCTCCAACCCTTTACTGTTGATGGGCTGCAAGGCAGCTGCCCCAGTTCCTCACCGTCTATGTGCAGCTCTGCCTCATCTACAGACAGAGACACTGAAGATGGACTGTCGTTAGGGACCTTAAAGGATGGTCTTCAAACCATCCCACTTTCTCTGGGATGATGAGTTTCCTCATGGTCCTGGAGGAAGAAGGAAAAAGACTTAAAGGTGTGCAGTTGGCTTTTATACCAGTTGAGTATGAAGCACTCCTTGTGAGTACACATTGGAAAAGTAAAAATACAGCGGAAGTGGTTGCAATAGGTTGAATTTAAGTCAAATGAATCTCGAATCCCTGCTAGTTGAAGTCTTTGAGAGAGAGAGCTGATGATGATGATCTTTTTTCAACCAGGGAAGTATAAATCTTCTGATGACCATATCTGTGATATATGCATTATTTTCCATGTTTTTGTCTCTGTGTATGCTTGGCTCATTCTGTTGTGAATGAATAGAAATAATATCCCACTGCTGGACATGAAAACTCATGGTAATGCTGAGGGTGATAACTTGAAGCTGTGCCCTCGCTTGTGTTTTTGCACAGTGGGAAAGGGTCTCACATTTGCGAAATGACTCTATACAAGCATTTCTGTTGTAAACACTTGTGCTGTCCTTTGGATAGGTAATGCTACAGAAATGGGGATTTGTCATGTCTAAAAACAAATGGGAAAATTAACCAATAAAAATTGTTCCATGCCAGGTTATATCTCAAGAAACACATTTTATACTGTGTCTTAGTAAAACCAGTGACAGTTATGCCCATGGTAAGAGTATACCTCAAATAGCACAAGAAAGCTGAATTAAGCAGTTCTTCTGTGCATAAACAAGTCATCACAGATTACCCATACTGGTGAAGGTAAGGGAATTCTGCTTGGCTTGTTAACACTGTGAAATAAGCTATGCAACTTAAGTCTATTTTGGCTCTTCTGAAGTTTCATGCACCGTGGCTGTAGGGCAGGAGAAAATATTTCACATTGTATAAATCAGTGTAGATAAAATTCCCCATTAACTCTATAAAAGTGCGTCCTTGAGCAAAGTTTGAGAGAAACGTCCAGGGTTCCTCTTTTTTCCTTGAGTTCTTTCAGTGTATTCCCAGGCTTTATTTCTCCAAAGTATTTTGATTTTATTTTCTTGGTATTAGGGAAAATATTTATTAAAAATTTAGGGAGAATAAGAAGAAGCACTGACTGTATTAAGAGATTTTAAGTAGGAAAATAAAACTGAGCAAGCCAATTGGAGAAAGGGTAGGCAAGTAGCTCTACTGCAATGAAATGTCACTTTGTGAGTTTGAAAATTCACATAGGGAGTGCTGTATTCTCAGAGCAAATTGGTAATAGTTGTTTGACTCACAAGGGAAAAAAAAGACCCTATGGGAAGGACTCATTGACATAGCTTTATATGTGTGATATAAACATCCATATCTGAGCTAGTTGTATAAACTCACTGTATAGTTAGTCAGCCAGAGATACAGACTTTTGCAAGACATGATCAGTTTGGGTTACTGTAAGTGTCTGTCGTAAGTGGAGMTGAAATGCGTCCTAGCATCATTTCCCTTCCGTGAACTATAAGGGGAGTGTTGGGTGACAGTTCAAGTGTCCAAGATGCAAGTACCCAAAATAAAAGCTAATCATAGGCACAAATTCTGGCATTTATTTCTTCAGTCTTTTGACATCCCACTAGTTTCAGACTGGCTAGACACCTGCTTATGATCTGGGGATTTCTGAGATTTATAGTCTTTACAGAATAACACTGACCACAGAATAACRCATGCCAGCTTCAGGGTGAGGGCTGTCTTTTTGTTTTGTGTTTATACAGCCCCTAGCACAGCAGGGTCCTGCCCCYGGATGGACCTCCTGCATACTGCCACAGAACAAATAATCAATAATAGCAGAACTAATTAGAGCTTTGATCAGTCTCTCCCCCCCAATTGCCTGTGTTTTAAATCCCTGTGATGTCTAAATGAGTTTTGATAAGAATTCTCTGTCTCTCATTTCCTCCCATCCCACAGGAGCACATTTACAAGCTGATGAAGAGTGACAGCTATGCGCGCTTCCTCCGTTCTAATGCTTACCAGGACTTATTGCTGGCGAAGAAGAAGGTATCTGTTGGAAAGGACGTGCTTGCATCTTTTAGCACCTCTTGATTCTCGCCTGCTGCTTGCCGCTAGTGTGAAAATGAGAATATTGTTTCCTTTCTCTATTTTTTTTAAGAGAGGAATGAGAACTTTTGTTTTCTTCACCGAGGACACGGTACGGCATCTGTATGCACAGCCTCAACATAAGTTTTTGGGAAAACACGGAATAGTTAGCGACCCAGGGCATAAAGTATGCAAAAATGTTTGTCTTGCACAACTGTCTTCCAAACTCAGTGCAGGCAATTAAAATTGCATTGCCTCTTTCACATGACAATGATGATACTGGTATGAGAAGTAGAACCCATCAATCTATTTGTTGTTGGTGCAAATTTCACCCATTCTGGTTTTTACCTCCTTAGTCTCACCATGTAATCTTCCTTTTGGATGCCTTACCTATAAACCTCCCTGTTTTGATTTCTGTTCTGCTTTTCTCCCTCTTTCCCTTGCTCTTGGCTCCCAGAGATGTTGTGTGTGGTTTGGTTTGTTTGGTTTTTTTCGTTGTTGTTGGTGGGTTTTTTTTGAGGAAAGAAATAATTGCAACCTGTGCAGTAATCAAGATTTTCAGCCACATCTTTCACAGGAGAACTGGGTTTGAGCTCTTCTGAACCTTTTTGGTGTCCATATGTCCTCTGCCAGCACTATATTTCTGCCAGGAATCCCCAATTCAGGATAGCAAAGAACGGTTATGTAGAATTAAGGCAGTTCTTACCAACTGGCTCAGGTCACTCATTCTGAGGGGGCTGGGAGGTAAGCTACTTATCTCTGCATTTGTGGCTGTGTTCACATGCTTTCTGCATATCTTGACTTATTCCCATAAGTCTGTGTGTCCGTGCGTGTGCATATGCATGTGTGTACACACATGTGTGTTTCCCTTGGGTTTGATTTCCAGGACGGCAGGTAAAATGACTCCTGACTGCTGCTGCCTGAGCGTGTTGTTTCGCATCACCATGTTCCCTGCTGTTTTTCTGCTGCATTCTCTGTGTGCTGCCAAGTTACTTAGCATTGGCACAACACAATGAAATCCCAGTGGTATTTTTGTCCTGATTGTCATTGTGTGTCCTAAAAGCATGCATATGGTGACAAAAGGAGACAAACCCCTCTGTCTGCTATGCCTGGAACGACTGGCAGGTGGATTAGAAGAAGGTAACAGGGGGCATAAATTGGCCCTATGTTTCAAAATGTCTAGTTTGAGACCGCATAGACCAGAAGACAAAATATGGTGTTGCTTACTTTTGAAAAGGTTAAATATGACTTACAGTTCAAAAGGAAAGAAGAAGGTGCAAGGAAAAACCTTCTGATGATATGGAAGTTTAAACCTTTTGCCATCTTCCTGCTCCTATCAGCCTTCTGTGCATTACCCCCCAACACACAAAGTCTCCCTTCAACACATGAAGTCTCATGTGCTTCGGTACAGGAGATTTTTCTCCTCCCAGCTGAGCCTGTTTAAACCAGAGATTTTTTGCAATCATTATTTGCTGTCAGATCAAGCCCTGGACCTGTCAGCGTGATGTCCTCATCCCCCCACAGACTGCCTGAGGAGCAGGTTTTAGTGTCATGTTAACACAGCCGTGAAAGTAAGAATCAAGTTTCTTTTAGAAAGAGCTATGGGTGCTTGAATAAACATAGCTAGGCACAGAAAGGCAGTAGTAGAGCTGTGTAGATGAGTGATTCACCAGCTCCACATGGTGCAGCAGGGGAATTAATGTTACTCCAGGATGGGTAAAGCTCTTTGCAATCACATTGCACAGGAAGAACATGAAATATAAACTGAGCTGCATGGTAAGATCTCCAGTAACACTGGCACAACTTTGAGAGGCGTCCCTTTAATATTCCTTCAGCTAGCTGGAAAGCAGAGGGAAGGAAAAGGGAAACGGAATATCAGAGATTGTGTGGATGGAGCACTTGGTTTAGAGTGTACAGGCAAAATCCTGGATTCACTGGTGTGAGTGGAAATTCAAACCAGTTGTTTAAGACTCAATGAGTATGTCTCTTTGGGGCATGAGTGCATCTTGCCTCAAAGACATTATCCTAACTTTGCCTGTATATAATGCCAATATGACATAGCTGCACTTTGAACAAGGTAATGGACTTCGTATAAATGAGCTGTTTGCACAGAATAAATGAGCGTTTCTATGGCTTAAGAGTCATATGTTAATATTTCATGAGTAAGTTTATGCCTGCCAGTTGGTGTCTTTTGCCCTGCATTCCCTCTAGTGCTGGGCTGTGGCAGGCTGAGAGAGCAGACAGAGGGAGAAGGCTGGTTGTATGGCTAAAGCACAGGACTGGGAGCCACAAAATCCTTGCTCTTCCCCTGATTCCACCACTTGTTTTCTTGTGTGATCTTGGGGGGAAAAAGTTCACTTTTGTTCTGACTCATACTCTCTTCTCTGACAAATGGGAATAATAATAGTTACCTGTTTAGTGGAGATGTTGCAAAGCTTGATTAGTGCCTCAAAGATGCTTGACATTTTTGAGATCTGGAATTCTGAAAGCTCTGTAAGTTCAAAGAGTTGCTTTTTTTCTACATTGTACGATGACTGCACATGTGCGAACTTCCACTCCCTGCTCTGGGAGCAGAGCATTGAAGGAGAGAGAGGTCAGGCCTGAGATACAATGACAGGCTTACGAGAAGGACCAGGGAGGATAAAAGGAACATACTGTTCACACCACTAATTGATGCAAGGCAGTGGACATAGGCTATGTACAGACCATACCATCCATACTCTGTTAATCCATTTAGATTTTTTTTTCTCTTTTCCTTGCAGTGTCATTATTGCAAATAACCACAGTAATATTGGCCTTGATCCTGCAGATTCGTGGTGCTCAGCAGGGAACATGAGGTTAGCCTGCAGCATGGGTGTGCTTGGAAGCAATGTTCTAGAGAGGGGGAAAGCTGGGTGTAATTCTCTGTGTCGTTCATGCAGCAGTCTTCCTCCCCTGCTGGGCTAAAGTAGAGGAAGGGCGAGGGGCAGAGCTCCGTCCCCAGGAGAAATGGCCACAAGCCTGGCCTGGTTTTAGCTGTATGCTTCCCTCTCTGGCCTTACCCCTGCAGCTAGGTGGAAGTCAGCGAGCTGTTGAGGGCAGCAGACTCSGCAGCGAAGGGCTGGATGGTGCTGAGATTCCCCAGCCAACTCATTGCTTTTTATTTGTGTAGCTGCGCAACACGCCCCACTTGTGCTGTGCAGAGTCAAGCATCAACCTGCTCGTGTTTCTGCTGATACACACATTACTTCAGGCTACTTCACAGCAGGTAGCAACCACCATCCCCCAGCCCTACTGCACGGTAGCCAAAAAGGTGGCTGGGTGTCCTTAGATGGCAGCGAGCTTTATGTAAGAACGAGTSCCTTAACAAACCTACCCGCTCAAGGCAAGTAGGACATCTGGCTGGGTGATTTGGCTGCAGAGCAGGGATTTATTCGCTGGGGAAAGAACGGCGTATGTTAGTTAGAGCACCACGGAGGGAAGGACATCACAGGAAGCTGCATTAATGGCAGAGGACTAGTCAGAGAAGTGCTCTGGTATTTATTTTTGAGGAGAAGGAAGAGAGAGGAGCAGAAAAGACCTAGAGGCACTTTCCGTTGCTGTCTGTAAAAGGAAGGTGTAACTGTGACATTGGTGGGCACCTCTGTGCTAGGAGATTCCCGATTCCACCGTCCAGCCATGCCCACGGAGCGGCCGAGGCAGGGAGGCGCCCAGGAGGGCGGCCAGAGCTGCAGCGGGGAAGCGCTGCCGTGCCACAGCCGCGACCCATCGCACGRGAGGAAGAGCAGGTCGGTATCTGCKGGGTCGAGCAGGAGGAGAGCATTGTTTTTCTCTTCAGCTGGCTCAGAAAAGGGCGAGTTCTCTGTAGCTCTGCACAAATTAATGCAAAACAGATGCAAGACACTGTTCCAGCCGTTGTACGTGCCCTCTGCTTTCTGACTTGGGACAGGTGGAAATGGCTRGCTGGGATGCTGAGGACCTGCTCTTGGCCTTTTCCTGAGCCGGTGTCAGGAAAGTGGTTTGTCTTCATCTTAGTGCAGTATCATTCCCTCTGAAATGCATGATTTTCATCCAGCCAAAGCTTAAAAAGAAACAAAAAAAAGACTCATACCAGAAGAAGGATACAACAGCCAACAAAATGAATCCTGTGARGGAAGGATTTTGTAGACCAGTATTTCAGAAGACTGAACTTTTTAGATATTTTCTTACTTCTTCTCAAATCGCTGGCAGAAAATGCTAACAAGGCAATGGCTAGGAGCTTTATGTGCCTGACAGGCAGGTCCCATTTTCAGCACACACTTTTTGAGGCATTGCTTTTTTTCATACCCCCTGTCCCTAGTGCCCCATACTCTCCAGTAAGCCACCTACTGCATATTCTGTCCCCTTCTGAGTCCCATCAGCGGGGGGGATGACTGATTTGTTTTGGTGGTGGGACTCGAGTGTTGTAAGGATGATCGTCTGTTTTCTTATGACGGTTGTTAATAATCTGTCAGCTGTTTTTCTTAAGTTTTTCTACTTATACTGCCATGTGCCAGTAGACTCTACACAAGAGAACTCAAAATTGGGATGTCTGRGTAAATAACTAATCAGGAGAAAAAGGAAAACTTGGAGGAGACAGTCAGTGATCAGTGGRCTACTGCAAAGTGGTGGTTTTTGGCACCTACCTGGGCTGAGGTGTTTTCATTTACAGTGAGGATGGTTGTTTCATAGTTTATCTAAATTAGCATGTCCTTTGCCAGTTAGCTGGCACAGTCTGTTGGGGTGTTTACAGGCAAAGAAGGGCCYATTCCCTCTTGCACCCGGGAGGACTGCTTGGCCTGGCCTGTGAGTGTGTTTCTCTGCCTGCACACTTCGCAGATAGAGTGTGTGCTTGTACAACCATGGGTGTCGTGCTTCGGCACGCACAGCTCAGGGGTCCGTGGGCTGGTCAGACACTTCCTGCGCTGGACCTGTGTTCACAGAATGGAGAAAGGTCTGACTTGGCCTCTCTCTCTCTCTTTTTTTAACTTTGTTATTTTTAAATTTCCTTCCTCCGCTCTGTGAGGCAGCCTCAACACCTCCACGCTGGGGCGGAGGGATGCAGGCGAGCGGTTATCTCGGCAGCGGGCCGCCAGGCACACGCTCCGCGGGCACGCAGGCAGGAAAAGCCGGGGAGCTGCGCGCCCGGCACCCGCACCCACTGCCATAAAAACTGCTCCTGCCGGCTCATCGCTCTGCAGCCAGCTTGCCTCAGCTGCTTTTTATTTTCCTGGAAAATGCCATGCTTTGACTCAGAGCTGGATGCTACGGGGATTGGCTTCCCGTGCAGTCAGCTGGTCTCAGCTTGCCAGCCCCGTGCCAAATGTGCAGGGCTCCTGCAGCCTGCGCTTGCAGGGCGTTTCCACAGGACACCTCAGCGCTTCGGGGCCCTCCATGCCTGCATTTATGTGCGCACGTGCACGTTCCTACCAGCTGTGGTAGGAAAACAGTCTTGTGCACAGCCACCTGTGCTGGGCAAGCTCTCTACACCCAGCAAGGCTCTCATCGTCTTTTGATGCCACCGTCCTGCTTTCCTGGTGGGTAGGGAGCTGCATGATCTTGCTTGTCACAAAAGCCAAGCAATGAATTTCGACAGCAAGTGCAGGGACATAGTATGGACTGTGTTCGTTAGCTCTTCTTCGCCCCCAGTGCACACTGATGCTCCATTTTAAATGTATTTGGGCCAGACACTGGTTTTCCAGCCTGCACTAATGTGATGCTGCYGATGCCAAGTGCCTTGAATGGGCCAAGGGGGGCCTAGCAAAGTCCTCTGGCTCTTGGCCTAGGGATTTCTTTTCCTGGGTGAAATTGTGCCTTTGTACCCTGCCTGCTGGGGGCCTTGCTGCCCCAAGAGGAGAGCAGCGAGAGGCCCAGTCGTGTTAAAAGTAACTTCTCTCAGTGTTTCCTTTAGCTCCCTGGCAGAGGTCTTCTCGCTGCATGGAGCTTTTCCCAGGTGGATTTCATCACCTTGTTCTGCTTTGGTTGGGCTGAGTTTGGCTGGCTGTTGGGCAGTGTGTGTGATCAAATAGAAACGCATGCCCTAAGCCTGGGGTAGGGGCCCTGTGTTACCCATTCCCCTGTTTTGCTCCAGGGTGGTCATTCCCTTTTTACTTGCTTCCCACTTGTCCCTCACACAGCTAGTTCGCTACTCAGAGGGAGGCTGCGGTGAGCAGCACCCCCTCCTTTGAAACTGTCGTTTGGGTGTATTAAAATGCACCTTCCTTGTTACAAGCCCTCAGTGTGATGGGTCTTAAACRTTTCTGGAAGTGGTGCTGCAAGCCACCCGTACAAACTTTGGTATTGAAAACAGTCTCATCGCTTTAGAAGCTAAGATCATTTCTCTCCTTGCAGAAATGTTACCCTGAATGTTAAAAATAATATTCAACTCAGCATACTTTAAACAAACAATCTCATCAAGTTACTGARCAGCTCTAAAATTCTTTCCTCTTAGTGCCTCTAGCTTTCACATTTGATACCACTTTGGGGATATCAGAGCTGGTGGTATGGCTTTCTCAAATGGTTGTAAGTGAGGAGGTTGCTTGACTCTTTCTTCTGGACAGAGTGTTGCTTGTCTTAAAATAGCCCTGCGTTCTGGTCTTACCTCAGGTGACTCATCAAGGCGAATCAGCCCGGTCTCTGGCTGGGACTCTTCAGATTCATCTCTCAGACTTCAAAGTGCTGCAGTTTATGACAGCCATAATCAACTTGAAGAAAAATCAGAAGGCTTTGCCTAGACTCATTTACACGAGTTTTCATCCAGTTTATCTGACATGCTTTGGTTCCTTACACCTTCTCTGCCTGTTTTTGCAGTTGTGCTTTCTCCTGGGGGTTGTTATTGCAGCTGATTTGTGGCAGCTAGGGATAGCCAGTAGGCACCACTGACCGATAAGGCAGCATTCCCGTGTGATGCCGAGTTCCAGGGCACCTTCATGCACAATTTGCGCTGTGGCTTTCCCATACATGTAGCTCCTTAGCCCCTTGGCTGCGTTTTTATTTCCATCTAATCATCTCCATTTCCCTGGCTCACCACAAGTTTCTCTCCGGGAAACCAGCAATGCTCACAGATTTCCGATTGCCATGAGCTTTCTTTCATATTATTGAGTTTCTTGTATTCTCCATAACATTTTTTCATTAGCTGTTCTGACAAACATGCCAATAAATTATTTAGTTATTCCTTGTTAGTGACAATTAGGCCTCTCTTGCGCCAAATGAATGAAGTGCTTCAGTGAGCAATCTTCTCATATGGTAATAAAGCCACGATGCTCATGCTTATCTTCTCATACTGCAGCTGAATGTCTTCTTGCATATGAATAGCCTTGTCCTCTGTATACAAAAATATCACGCCCCAAAGATGCCCCAAATCTGCCTGCATCTTCCATGGTCTAGCATAGATACACATACGCTGTCTTATGTCCTGATTGAGCTAAGCTTATTGGAAATCTGCTTCTACCCCCTGGCTAAATAGAGGCCTACAGGTTTCCTGGCAATCAGTTCAGAATTTTTTTCTCCAGTACTGTATTCACTCACACACTTTTTTTTTAATATTGTAAAAGTTATTGTGGTTTTTTTCATATCTCTAAGAAAGTAGATGGGAACCTCCAATCAGCTGTTTGGCAGATGTTAACCAGAATCAGAGGTCTTAGCTCAAACAGCTACAGAAGAAAAATTCAATGAACAAGAAATCAATACCAATAGCTGTGAGACACAACAATGCACACACCCTGTTTGAACTGTTCAAAAAACTTGCAGGAGAAAAGGTGACATTCTCCAAGAATAAAAGTAGTGATGTATCTCATTCTTTAAGGGGTTTTGGTTTCTTATGTTTGCTGTTGCAAACATTGATTTCTGCTTTTTATATTTTTTTACAATTTTTTTCCCTTGCTGCTCCCTTATATTTTGCTATTGGTTTGAAAAACTGCATTTAAGCTGAAGGGTTTTTTTCTGTATTTTTTTCTCCCCACTTTTTTCCCTGTTAAGCCAGAGAATGAGCAAGGTCGTAGAACTTCTCTAGAAAAGTTCACTCGCAGTGTGGTAAGTTCCTTTCTTTTTCCCTCCTCCCTCTCCTCAGAACTTTATTTTTAGTTGGGGGGAATGCGGATGCTTAACTTTATTTCACCTTTTATTTTTGCAGATAGCATCTTTGCAGCTTCTCTTTTAATACTGTAGCTCATCTAAATAGTAGCTCAAAAAAAGGGGGGGGGGCAGAATTCTGTAATGCTCATTCTAGCTAATACTCACTGCATAAGTCAATTGAATTTTGTTTAGAATTCAGTGGCAGGTTGTCTTTTTGCTGTGTTCCCACTACAGTATTTGTTGTGGCTTTTCCTTGCGCAATGACGTAGAAGAGCATGGTTCTAGCAGTGCCTCTGCGGTATGCAGTATCCGCATTGACCTCCGTGCATGGTGCTGATACCGTATGTATATACACATACATGTCTGCAGCCGCCTTGCTGGGGAGTGGGGCGGGAGGCAGGGAGCGGGCGCGGGGCCAGGCGCTGCGGGCGCAGGAAGGCCAAGCCGAGACGCAGCGTCCCGGGGTGGCGCAGGGCAGCGCAGCGCCAGCGTCCACGGGGCGTTATGCAGGGTCAGGCACGTCTTGACTTCATGCATTATATGATTTCCACATGCTGCTACGAGCTTGGTGCATCGCCCGTCGATAGCTATAGGGTGATACCAGGAGAGCGGAGCTGGCCGTCAAGCAGGTGATGCCTGTAGAAGCTACTGTACAGGAAAAGATTTCAAAGAAAGTTCATGAGCATTGCTATGACTTTATAACAGCTTTAAAACAAAGTTATTGGACTATGTGTATATACAGTACATATGCTTGCATTTGTGTGTGTATGTATGTGTGTATATTTATATATACACTATATATGTACACACAGCATATAAATAYAAAATATTCGTACATACAGACAGAAAAGGGGAAACTGCACAGGTAAGTGTGAGCTGTCGTACAACAAATAAGCCGGGGGGAGGGGGGGTCTTTCTGATGCTGCCGTGCTAACTACACAAGCAAACCTGAATGTAGCATCCAGAGCTTTGTAATACATCCACTGGCACACTTCCTGGGGAATGCATTTAACKGGGGAATCCATTTAACTAGCTAATGCATATACACACATTTAAAATATGTTGCTACCAAATGTACYGCTATGCCCATCTGCATATTATTTGCTGCTTTCTAAGAGTCTGCCAGAAACAGAAACAGACAAGATTTTTTTTCAACATATTATACCGAAATATTTACACTGAGTGATAAATTCTGCATCCAGATTCACCAAATATATAGAAGAGTAACTCTCACCGTATTACACTGGGTAGGTTTATAGTAACGCAGCTGAGAACAGATATTTCTCTTACATTTGATTTGAAGGGTAACATGACAAGTTCAATTTGGGAAGGTGGAAATACAACCTAAGTGCCTGTAAAGATAATCATTATAGATTGGTCTGCACTTTAATTCATTTTTGTCATATCAGCCAGCATGCTGTAAACATTTTCTTTCACTTCCTTAATACAGATATGAAATACCATTCTGTGATGGCATGGTACCCACAAGAACTAGGAAGGATCTAGATTTTTTATACATCGCGTTACGGCAGTTTGTCAGTAACATCAGTTAAGAAGACGGTCACTCTGTTGGCATGTCATACTGTCCTCAAGGGGCAGTGCTACCAAAGCCGTAACCTTATGGCGTACTCRGGAGACTCAACAGCTCCCGGATTGTCTGTAGAAGTGAGCTACCTCCTTGCTGTGCTCTGGCTGGTGACAAGAGAACATAATAAGCCCCCAAGAAATTCTCAAAATCGCCTGTGGCCTGTGACCCAACAGTTTGGGAGATGACTGAATTGAGATCATCTTCACGATAGCACGTGCTGTAGACCACGTAGCTCATGATTCTCAGCACTCGAGCAAGTGAACTGTGCCTCCAGCGGCACCTCATGGCAGTCTGACCAAGACCAGTAGGTGCTGTGCAAGCAGGCCTGCAGTTTGCAGCCTTTTTGTTCACATAAAAACTGTTTCAAAGATAACAGATTCCAGAACTGGAACGCAAAATGGAATATAAAATTATTTCTGGGATTTTGTAAGTCCAAAACTTTGATTTTGGATTAAAAAAAATGAACTTCAGGTAAATTGAATTTGAATTTCAGGATTAAAATGTGGATTTCAAGATCAACATTTGTTTGAAAATGCATATGATCTAGCAAGATCATCAGGAAAACTATCAGTCAAACAAGAGCTCAAATGCAGTTGTAGTGGGTGGTAAAGTGGTCTTGCTGTGCTTGTTCTTCCCATGCCACCACAGTTATTAGTAAGTTTATAGGAATATTTAAAATATATTTTTAAAATACAGAACATATTTTCTTCTGGCATCAAACAGTTACTGTTTCCTGTAGAACTCAGGCACTGCAGGCATCTTGAAAACCTCCTCCAAATAATTTTTAGCTCACTGTTTGTTTAAATGAAGAGGTTTCTGTTATTTAAAATTTGATGCATTTCGTCTTGTAGGCAACATAGAGCAAACAGGTATCTAATAATATTAYGGTTTCATTTTGCATCATTGTATTCAAAGGTTTGGGTAACTTCACTTTCACTAACTGTATATGTGGAAGAGGGTCAAAGCAGAAGCATGGGGGTGAGGTAGGTTGGACCACCTTTGATCACTTGTTCGTGGTGCTATATTTATCAGGGTGGCAGCTATACCAGCCAAGGCCTGTTTATAGCCAGAATGTCAGAARTGCTGGACTCCTTAGAACAGGAGTCTTCACTTGAGAGAAAAATATCAGACCTCTGTGGTTTACCTGTTCTAGGTTTTTGMATCTTTTGCATCACTCGTTTCATAAGCAGAGAAAAAAAAATGGACCTCTTCAGAAAACAAAATTCAGTAAAGCCTTGTCTTCAAAGTGCAGACAATGTTGCAGGCTTTTTCTCTCTCATTTTGGGTAAACCCCTCCTCAGGTGAATCATTTGATACTTCGAGATTGCTGTCCCTGCTGGGTGGAAAGCTTTGCAGCTTGTTTCAGAGTGCGGACCTGGAGCAAATGGCAGTGATCTTGTCCAGCTCCTGTTCATCTCCAAGTCACAACCCAGGAGACAGTGTTTAATCTCATACTTTTTGACRTCCTTTAGAAAGATGCTGTGGAGCCCTGCTGGCCAGCCAGAGGTTTCACACTTTCAGGGGGATCAAAGGGGAATAAGAAAGAAGAGGGTTTTATAGTTTTTTTTTTTTTCATTTTAATGCCTAATTCCTGCCAAAATTAAAATTCCTCATTTTCCCCTTTTTGGTGCTTTTGGCCAGGAGAAGGCAGCTCACAACTAATGAATGCATCAAGTTTTTGTGAAATGAAATTCGTGAAATGCACTAGCTCCTCCAGGAAGCCAGATGCTATCTGGTCCTCACCGAACAGCACAGCCAGTTTGTGTCAGGAGAATTTTCACCATGATCGTGGCTCACCTTTTGCTTCCAGATCCTTTCAGAGGATCAGCTCAGACCTGGGTGCAGTGGCCAGAGAGGGGAGATGCGCCCACCGTCAGTCAGACCCTCCTCTCGTGACAAGGACATCCTGCGACGGCCCCCCGTTGTGTTTCCCCAGGAGGCAAGGGGAGCTCTGTCCGACCCAGTGTACAGTGCACCAAGGTCCTCAGGCTCCTTCGCTTATCTGCTACCATGTCTGTAGCTCACATTTCTATTGTCATTTCCCATCCTGCCTCTGAGCCTCAGACCTCCCGCAGGAAGCCAGGCAACTGCAGCACTGAGGTRTCTGGTGGTGGCTCCTACACAAGCAGAGCAGTCTCCAGACGGCTTCCCACACCCCAGCTGCACTGCCACCAGGGTGCTGGCCTTGCAGTCCTGCCACCAAACGTCACCATCCTCCATCGTCTGCTGAACACCAAAAGGCCACAGAGCAGATCTCTGCGAAGCATGCACCACCCAGGACCACAGGAGTGGAGAGATGGCAAATGTCTCTTCTCATCTATTTGGGTGCTAGAAGAGTCCTCAGAAATATGTGAGCAGCTCTGTGAGGTGGCAGACATCTCAGTCCCTGACCCCATCAGCCCTGTGCCTGACTCCCATGYCTTGAATTTGCAGGTGTAAAACTAGTTTGACTCTTTGGTGCTTTCTAAGGGGGCCCTGGGGAAAGYCTGATCTTAGGAAGCTGTGCTGGCTGTGAGCGGTGCCCTGCAGATCTGACAGTCTGTTGCATCGGAGCACTTACTAATCCACCTCATTTAAAAAATGATGGCACTACACATAGTGGCAGGTTTATCATGGTTTTCCTTCTGAATATAGCAAGGATTGGCATTATGAAAGCAGAGTTAGCCTGTCTTCCCTCCAAAGTGAAGATAAATGGCATCATAAAAATCAGACATCATGTATCATATATGTTATAAATAATACCTGGTACTGAGGTAATAACTTAATTTTAAAGACACACATACACACCAACCCATATATCTACATCTCTCTCTTCTGTCATATTTGATCATCTTACTAATTAAAAGGAGCCTGCTATATTATTTTTAGCCATGCAGTCTCAGCCTAGCTGTTTAAACCACTGTAGTTTCCCATCTGCTTTAGAAATGATTTAATAATCAGATAGACAGAAGCTTAGTTCTCATAAGCTGAGATGATCCTTCAGGGCCAAGAGTAGAAGGAAAATATATTTTAATGAGTACATTTAGAGAAACCACTGCTGCTTTTATGTTGCAAAAGAAGCCACCAAGTCTCTGCCTAACTTGTGCTGGTGGCCATTTGCATTTAATAAAAAGGGAAAGAGCTGGGGGTTCCCTTGTTGCATCTTCCAGCATCCTGAGTATTTTGTCCAAAAGCAGTAATAGTTACCCAGCAATAATAGGGATTAAACCTATGGATATCAGCCTCAGCAGATGACTTCAAGAGATAAACCTGGACTATGATGTTCAGACTTGCATTCAAACTTTTCTAAAATTGCTATATTCCAAGGAAGGCATTTCCCTCATAAGAAGACTAGTATTAAAGTTTCTGACTCAATACTGAGACAGTGAACCAGTACTCAGAAGAAAACCCCTGCATCTTATTCCCCACTGACGTTTATTTGTGAACAAAAAGCACATATACCTACAGCTTTTAAGACCAGGGTTCTCAGTCTCCGTGCCTTAAAGAACAGGAGAGTCACCAGATCACTGGTATAGCCTTGGAATTTTTACAACTTTTTCTGAGCTGTTTGGCATTACACATTGTTAGGCATGATGCTCCTGAACTGAATCAGCCCTTTACCTGAATAAGGTAAAGAAGTTTCTGTGTCTCTCTCTTTGATTGACTGTGGAAGCGAGAGCTACTCAASCTAGGAGAAGTTAGAGGTGTTTGATGGCAGAGACCACTTACTAAACAGGGCCTGTCAGCTCCTATACCAAACCAACAACCTCAGCCACAAAGTGCTCTGAAGTAGTGTAATAGCTAGCTGCATCTTGTGGGTGTCTGAGGTTGCAGATTCCAGACTTGTCTACGATGAATAAAGAAGAAAAGTACTGGAGTCTATGGGAAATCCCTTCACTCACATTTTCTTCTCCTTATCGCCTTCCTCAGGCAGTGGTAGTCCAGTGCAGTAAATGCTTAGTGTTGTTTGTACAGACCTATCATACCTGTTTATGGCCTGTACTTGCACATGGTAAACTACAGGCTGTGTTTTGTCTTCCATCATTACAGTTGGTAAAGTGTACAATACYTAATAGGAAAAGAAGCTCTCCTGTTAAGTCTCAGGGGAAATGTGAATATATTGTGAGACTGAAAGGATATTTATTTTAAAGCTAGAATAGTAGAAGACAMTAGATAAAGAAAAGTGATGTGGCAGTAACAGGTAAGCAGGAATGTCTGTAGTCCAGATATGGACATGGCGCAGCAGCTGGGCCATTTCCTATTCCTATGCCTGCAGGAGCACTGTGGGCAAAATCCCAGACATATATCTCAAGAGCTGTGGAGGTAGCTGTTGGTTTCTCCTGCAGGGATGGCTTTTCCAGGAACAAAGATATGACTTAAGATGTTGTTTTTGATATAGTTCATGTTCTTTGGCCAGGATGCTTTCTGTCTGGAATCTAAAATGCTCTCTTCCTTGCAGTAACGGTAACTGGCATTTTCATGATAGCACTTCATCTGCTTTAGTTTCGTGGTATCTTCCAACYGTTTCATATTGAACTATCCTTTGCTCAGGAAGCTCATTAGATACTAGGACCAATGCATACCTGAGGCAGAAGGAGGAGACTGGCTTTTTGTCTTTCAGTCCACAAGTCTGAACTATACTTCTAACAAAGTGTTGGAGTAAGTCTAATGCCTCTAAGGAAAGTGCTCAAGAACCCTCTAGGATCTTTATTTTTTTAATTGGTTCTAAGTTTCTGCAGAATAAAAACATACCAGCCTGGGTAGGGATAGCCACCAGTTTCTTTAACATGGGATGGCAATGAAAAGCATCTCTAAAGTCTGTCATGTAGCTTCTCCTTTGAGAGGTCCCCTTGCTGATGTGTGTGCCATCTTGACCCTAAGCCCCACTGTTCTTAGTGCAAACAGAGATCAAGGGGGTATCCAGCACATTCCTCAACTCTGCTTAAATCTGGCTCCTGGGAACAATTTYGAATGGTTCTGAAACTGCTCTAGCTTACTCCAGGAACTTGCCATCAAAATTAATTGACCGAGTGATTTTGTGCTTGTGTTTATGTGAGACCTATTTTAATCAAAAACTCTGGGATGCCATTTTAAGACTATCAAATAATCTAAAATTCAACTGCTGAAAAAGACAACGAAAGCTGATATACATGTCTGCATTAATGATTTGTATCTTATGATGATGATATAGTTGTCTTGATGTACTAGCTGCCTATAGTATTTTGTATTACACTCACTGAACACTTGGGATGCTGGACTTCCCAGGTGATAGTAGAGGCCAGCTAAAATTAAGTAGCCAAATTTTGTGTGTAAGGCAAATCTGGAGTCAGTTTTTGGTGGCCAGCAGGGAAGCAAGGGTAGAATGTCTCTTCTGAAAGGAGGAGCACTGCTCCCCTGAGAGCAGCGCCACTGAGCAGATGGAGCTGAGCTCTGTGTCTGTATGTGCATCCAGATGCATAATAGTGAACCCACAGGAGTCAGTGAAACCCGAAGATGGTTTAGTCTCATTTTTACCTGTGGCTCTCTGCATTTATAGTTTACAGCTCTGATAACATTAGTCTTACCTGTGTGACTGTCCCGTCCTAGCTGCTCTCAGTGGTCTTCTGTTCCCACTCCRTGTTGTTATCCTGGTTCTTCCTTGCTACCACTTTCTTGTCTTCTTGATCCCAAACTTCATCCCTGATTCTTGACTACTGCTACTGCCTTATGCTATTCTGGTTATGTCCTCTCTTTTGTCTGCCATTGGATCAAAGTCCAAGTCTGACTCAAACAGTCCTATTCCTAATCTTAATTCATGAGTATGGTGTCATGTATGTGAAAAGTGTTGATGGGCTCTTACCATTCTCAGGTGAATTCTGTGATATTTTGCACAACTGTCACTGTGATGTATTACAAATACTATCCATCAACACAGTGAAGAAGGCATCAGACCGGAGAAGGGATTGATGCTTCGTATCATCAGGATTCTCTTTTTAACTGGTTCCTTGGCAATTTCATAAAGCTGGCAGTGCACCTGTGCTTACCCACTAACTCACTTCCCCAGCTCTACGTAACTGCATATAGTAAGTAACAGCCTATGAGGGCATGGAAAGTATTCACAACCTGCAATATAATAAAGCCAAAAGCTTAAGCCATTATGACAAGAGAGTAAAGGTATAAAAACTGTGGCAAGTATAAAAAAGTGATACACTGAGACTCTGATGAAGTGGGTATCAGGAACAGAAAACTAGGAAGGAAGGGTTTAGGAGTGGGTAAAAGCGTTCCATAGATTCTGCACCAAGGAAAGCTATCTGTATTGTTCTTTGAAAGATATTTTACTTAAAAAGAAAACTTGCTTGCTCAATACTTCAGTCATTAACGAATACTGGCTTTTGCCTGGGCAAAGGTACTTGTATTATGTAGGTGGTGGAAAGCATCAGAATGCACCCAGAGCAGGAGGGGATCCAGTCCACAGTCTCAAATTCTCGTCTATTCGTTCTCTTATATGATAACTAGTCAGTACCTAACACTGTGGAGGACCATGTGCATGGTGTGTAYAGTGCATATATTGACTATTCACGGCATGCTTGAGTAGACAGCGTCTATTCCTGGTATCTGCACASTACCTTATCTGTAAAAGTCTGTGATGTATGGGTTTACGCTGCATGCTCTTCTGCTCAGTAAATGGTGGGTTGCATGTACTGCATGTATGCTGCGTAGTCTATTCATATATACAGGGGCTCCTTTAAAAGATAAGTATTCATCGTTACTGGTGGATAAGTTATTCTTCACTTCCCTTCCTAAAAACACTGTTGTGTAGTGTTGCTGGCGCAGAATGGCAGCTGCGTTACGCCCCAGAGGTCGCTACATTCCAGCAGTGGGTGAGTGACCCCTATATATACGGTTYGTAAAGTGCTTTGGGATCCTTCCRGATGAAAGGCGCTGCGTGAAGTTCAGGATATACTGACCTACTATTCATTTGCTGTTTTTTATTCCAGCCACCCCCAAAGTCTGAAAGATAAAGCTTTGTACCTTCCCACCACAGAGCGTTGTAGCTGCCAAATTCAGATGCAGAGTCCCCTTGCTCTCGCAAGGTGTTCGGCAGGGTTGTTTAGCTCCTGCTGTGATTTCAGCCAAGCTGATTCCAATATTCCAAAGGGGTACAATATTTCAGTGGTGTTTCTCCTTTCCTCTGCCTGCGCAAATTATTTACACATCTCGTTCCCAGTACCACTGACAGGAGTTAAACAGATTGAGTCCGTTGCACACAAAGAGAACAACAGAATCGCACCCTGCCTGAGAGCTAAGCTGGCAACACACAGTAAGGGCATTTTTCAAAGTGGCATGAAAAAAAAMCTTTACTACACTGTTGCACACTGGCTGCAGCAATTTAACAGCTGATTACTTGGAACAGGGARGGATATAAGGAATTTCTGCTTTATAGGAAAATTTACCATCTTTCAGGTTTTTTCCGTGAATGAAAATTCCAAAAACTATTTTAGAAACATTGACACATCATGTTTCTGAGATTGAGTGTGCTGCTGGGACTTGGCAGTTGCTAAGTGAAATTGTTATAATTCCTCTCAGCTTCACAGCTGCTGGTGACTAAGTAGCAGCAGGGAGGCTGCCTTGTCCAAGATCTGGGCTGCTGACCCTAAGGTTTGGATGCCTAGGTGTCCCCGGCGTCGTGGYCATTCGCTGCTGAGAATAAGGAGAGAGTATCAAAGGACACACTGAAAGCTGGGGCCTGGGGCTTCGCATGGAGACCTGGAGAAAGAGGGCTTGCATTTCCCTTCCCTGGGGCCGCAGCCTCCCCTCCAAGGAACGAGGACCAAGGCTGGGAATAGAGCCAGAGCTCTCTGTGCCTCCCTGGTCCTGTTTTTCTGCCAGAGAGAGGAACAGACCCTTGATCCCTAGCCCAAGGCAGTCCATCTGGCGGGGCTGAAGTCTAGCCGCACAGGCGCATTGCAGYGTGCACCTGCGTGCGAGACCTCCACAACAGCTAAGTGACCTGTGAATGTACTGTAGGAGTTACCTGACAGATTTGAGCTGAATGGACAGGTCAGTATCCCTGAAGAGGCCCCGAGCTTCTGGCTGTTCTGGAATAGCAGTTCCTGTAAGATCTTTCACATTTGGTTTCAATGTCTTTCTCAGAAGAGCTATCTTCTGAAACCCGCCTTCCCCTACAGGATGTACGCATTGACAGTGGCTTTCCGAGCTGGCGTGATCAAGTGGGTTGCAGAAGAGAGGAGTTAATGTTTAGAAGGGTCCCAATAAAATAACTAGGGGTGGTACACATAGCAAACCATAGTATCAAACATCATTAAGCTACTCTTGCTGGGGAAGCTCTCTGATGAAACAGAAACAGAAACGACTCCACAGCAGAAGAGGACCTTTCTTTCATTACTGGTGGGATGGTAGTGGGAGCTTCAGCACTGATGAAGGTGCTCTAGGAGTAGGTGAGTGCTGGGCTCCATGAGGTTCCTTGTTTCATACGCACTCCTTATTGCACTAGTATTTCTCATAGTACAACACAATGCCTTGCTTAGGAGGCATAGGATATTCTCAGAAAATAAAGTGCGTACAAGTGATGTTCACTTTGGTTGGGCTACAGCTCTAATTGCTCCCACAGTGAAAGAGAAAAAGGGGGCGAATAGCAAATGTAGAAACCTAATCCATGGTTTAAACAGCCTGCTTAMCTGTGATCAGCAGTAACGGACAGCAGCTGAGTTTATCTTGCTAGTCAAGCCTTACAAGAGGAGTGGGACATGCTGTGCAGAGTTTTGGAGGTAACTCTTGATACTGCGCTGGTCAGAGCAGGTGAGCTTTCTGCTGCGAGTGAGTAGCCACCTGCGTACTTACCTCAACAGCCACGTTGTATCTCTGGTTTTCAGTCTGTGTCCACACGGAACTGACAGTAGTCTCCACTGCATTTTGTGTGCTAATTTAAGTGAAATTTAAATCTGTTATTAGTTTCTGTGTCTGTGTTTATTTTGTGTTGAACTAAGTTATTTTTCTTTATTGTTTATGTTTTTATCTCTGTTTCATATTTAACTTCATTAATTTATGTTACTTATCCTTTGTTTGCAATGTATCTTTCAAGAAAAAATCTAATAAAATGAATATCTTAAAATGAGACAGAAATAAAATTGCTCTAGGATCTGCAGTGTAGTGTAGCATTAAAAAAAAAAAA
>NW_028185650.1:672850-729704 GCF_003343005.1 Rhea americana
AAAAAAAAAAAAAGACAGAAGGGCTTGGAGCCCGGAAATCTCTTTCTTCAGAAGGAAAGCTTGGTGGCAGGACGTGGCTTGCCTACTGCTGAACTTGTTGAAATGCATTAGCTAATAAGTACAAAGTACGAGCCATGTCTGTCACCATGTGAAAAACCTCAAATTCACACTGACTGATAGAAGCAAAATTTGTTTGGCTATGGTGGAGACACTGAGAGGCCATCCTCTACTGGAGGAGGGAACAAGGGAGGGGGCAGTGCCGCTCCGGAGGAGATGGCTTCTCCTCTGGGAAGGTGCTGCTCTGACCAGAGCAGACTGGRTAGTGGGCTGGGAAAAGGGCAGCACCTCCGCAGTAAAAAGAGGTGAAAAACATGAAGTGGAGTCAGCTATAGCAGGCAGAATACAAAGCTGCTCAGTAGAGAGCATAGAGGGAAAGAGCATGAGAGTGTTTTAGTTGGTGTTGATATGGGGAAAAGGGAGCCTGTGCTGAAATACCAGAAGCTTCCCATATGCTTCCTCCCCCGTTCCTGCAGCCACAAAACTCCCTATGGGAGAGCTACTGCCTGGGCGTTGAGGTAAGTCGCTGCCAAAGTGCATGGTGAGTGCTGACCAGTGCATGCTGATGGTGGTTAACGTCTGCATGCTGGATAAATGAACCGCACTCTGTGCTGGGCAGAGCACCTTCACAGTGTGTGAAACCACAGGTATGGAACAAAACGAAATTTTCTATTTAAAAGTTTTATAAAAAAAAATTAGTTCACAGCCCTTGCCTTCTCTCCCATCTGTGCAAAGTGGTGGTTTTGTTAGCTGAACGGTTAGCAAAGAGCAAGATGGAAACTCCCGTGGTTCATTCAGGACATCTAGCAGGAGTGTTGCCTCCTCTTTGTGGGGGACATTATTATTTATCTCATTTGACTTTTTGCCTATGTTTAATTGCTGCATTCTGCTTCATTAACGTAATTCTTAATTGCATTTTACTTTTAAATTTAATAGCCACTAAGCAAAGGCTAAGGTATCATAGATGCTAAGCACCTCCTGTGACCTACAGGTTAATCTTCACTTCAGCAGGCCACAGTGAGGCCCCTGACAGTCAGCAAATGGCAAGATCTGGTCTGCTGCCCTACAGTGCGCCAAGCAACAGGGTGGGCTGCATGCCTGCAAGTCTAATTCTGATGGGGCGTTGCAGAAGATTTATTAAGAATTCCCAGAAATTTTCTTGGGTTATTCCGTATTCAGACTTTCAACCGCCTCTAGAACTTGGCCTGGTGTCATGCCAGTGGTCAGGGCTAGCAGATTGATTCAACTGCACAGACAAAACTGGAAGTTACCTTTGCTTAGATGCAATGAATCCACATGTGATCTTGCCTGAAAGTTATATTACATCTCAGCTGTTTGCAGGGAAAACAGTCAAGAAAATGTTCCCGAATTCAACAGGACACRCAACATATGCCCCACAACATGTGCCCTGCTGCTTGCACTGTGCTGTCTGAGTGGCAACAGTCTGGATTTTCAGTTGTTGTAGCCCTAATTACCAGTGACAAATATTCTGCAACTGGAAGATTAGATAGAAAAAGTTCGCTCCTTAGGTCCACTCTAACCTTGCCTTAAGTTATTCAATTTATGTATGACAGAGGATAAGAAGCTCTGCGGTGTTCTGAACTTAAAATCATGTGCTTTCCAAATCCCCTGCCAGTGCAGCTTAGATGAAATGTCTCCTGGAAATAAGGCATGAATTGCTGACATTTTCTTTCAGTGGGAAAAAGGTAGAAGTGTGGGGGAAGGGGCTGATTTCATGCTAAACAAAGACATCTGGAAGGAAAAAAATCATGTATTTTTGGTTGAAACTTTATTAAGCAATTACAAGCTTTTCGTGCCAAGCTTTCACGTCGCAATAACCCGAAACATTCCTCCCTCCGTCGAAGACATCGCCAAGGGAACGTCGACTGAGCCTGRGGTCAGGCCCAGAATGACCTCTTGGGCCTGGATCTTTTTTGGCACGTGTTGCACCTGGCTACGAACTGCTGCAGCTGCTCCCAGCTCCTCGCAGCCGACTTCCACSAGACCGACTGCGACGCCTGTGCTCCGGGCCGGGTGACGGTGTCAGAGCCAGTCCTCGGTGCAAGCGGTGGGCACGGACGCCTCCTCGTTAGCTCTGCCGTAGGACGCGCTGCACACGTGGCACCGCGACCTGCGTGGGCAGCCGRGGCTGCAAGGAGACCTCCGGCAGGCCAGGCTGGCAGCACCTCGGAGCAATACTTTGAAGCTGATCCTTAGAGGTGGGCACCGTCCTTTGCACAAAGAGGAGCAGGTGACACCTTCGGGGTCACAGCCCACCCTCACCCATTCTGCACGGCTCCTGCTGCCTCAAGGGGTGCACATTTCTCTTATAGCCACGCAAAAGTGGCTATGCTGATGTTGTGTCATGCCATTTGGCCATCAAACCTCTCCCATAGCAGAGGAGAGGTGTTTGAAAGAAAAGCTTGTGCATAACGAAGGGATAGCTTGCTGGCTGGGGAATGACCGGGTGCACCCTCGCAAAGGAGCCGTCGCGTGATCTACGCTTTATTTTATACCTGCCAGCTAACTAAATGCAAAGTGAGGTACTAAGGAATGCATTGTACATTTGCTTTTTTTTTTTTTTTTTCCCCCTGGTCTCCTGGCACACTTTGAGCCCATGAAGCAGTGAGGGCTAAAAAAGGAAACGTAAATTCCATGGACAAGCCCTTCAGCTGGTGTAAATCAGCAGCAGTTCTCTGAAAACAACTGACTTATGTTGGTTTACCTCAGCAAGTGGATCCCATCCAGTATTTTCCCCTGTGACGTGATAGTCTACTCCCCGTTGTTCATTTTAATAACAGGAAACTGATACTAGTTTTTCCTAATGAACTGCAGTTTTCACCATTCCTTATTTTTTCTTTTTTTAATGATGTCTAAGGCAAGAGAAGCTCAAACTAAACACCTGTATCTTAACGATCTCCTGATTGCAGATGTTCATATAATTCAAACCAAGACTCTCTGCACTGTGTTGAAACAAAATCCCATCCTTAAGGATGCCTTTAGTTGGGGGCCACTTTGGTATCCAAGCTGACCATTATGCTTACAGTCTCAATGCTCTTAATTTGTAGCCAAAAAAATCACAGTGTTAATCTATGTACATAATTCCAGGGACCCTTCCACCATCTGTCTTATCAAAGAGGGAGATAAGACAGGCGATTAGACAGGTTCTGTCTCGAAGCAGAACTTGCATCCATCTGCTTGGATGTCCCTGAGCACGATGCTGTTCAGCAGCTCACATTTTATTGATGCACTTATTTTCCCAGCAACCTTGGTTACGTATTAGGTGACTCAGCTGAGCTTGCACGCAGGAAGTTTGCTACAGAGCCAGAAATTGGATAGAGGTTCCCAGGCTAACACCTTTACCTCGAGATCGAGAGAGCTGCAGATGGAGTCCACTGCCTTTGACTATGAAGGGTAAAAGTTGCCGGTGCAATCAGTGACGTGGAAGATGCAAGATGTCCCGGGTGACTCCCTGCAGCACGATTCCCCCCACGCAGCCCCCGACCTCCCCCCAGTATCTGCCCTGCCTGCGGCGCTTGGCCGCTCTGATCTAGCAGCAGCCAGGAGCCCCGTTTTCAGACCCACCTCCCCCAAGGGCAGCCTCCCTGCTCTGGGTCCGCTGTCAGCTGCCTCCTGCCCTCTGCCCAGCCTGGCACCGACTCTCACGTTTCCTCTTGCCATTTGAGCACTTGCCTGTTAAAATCAGAACTCGATGGGGAGCAGCATTTGCTCATCCCTCCGAGCTGGACCCTGACACAGGGAGCTGGCATTCCCCCAAGCCGTCTGCCTCTGAGAAGATAACACAAGAAAATGCCACTCTCAGATTATTTAAAGTCTGACTGAATACAAACCCAAGCCTTGTTTGAGGTTTTTCTAAGGGACTATCCAAATATAGATTGAAAACAACATTCTTTTTCTAAAACTAACCGTGCTATTCTTCCAGCAATTAACACCCACATGTGCACATTCTGTGCGCAAGAGTTTGATTTGTGTTTTCTTTAAATTGAATTTAAGAACTAATAACTCCTTGGCAGTCTTTCTCTGGTATTTCTCAGCGGCGGAGCAGCGACAGTCAYGGAGGCAGTGCCAGAAGCGCGGCCACGCTGCCCTTCAGGGCATCTTCTCGCCCCCCATGGGGCAGCACCGAGCCAAGCTTCCCGGATGTGCATTCAGAAATAATAGTAAGGGTGATCACGAACTTGATCTACAGAGGAAGAAGGAACGTTTGCTCTCTACAGCAGCGGTGCTGATGTACCTGCTGTGAGCTGAAGCCCGGGTGAGACAGTCCTTCATGCGATGTGGCGCTCGTTGGGAATTCTCTGCTGATCGATGGAGACTGAAAGAACTACAGGCTTTCTCTCCCTAGGCAGTATGTTTTAAATGACAAGTGTTTTTAACAGCGGTCTGCCAATATACAGAAAGTGGTAAAATTAGGCAGAATTTGTGTGTGCAGACGAGCAAATTATCTGGTAAAATCCATGCATCTGAGTAAAGAAATTAGGCCTCTATGTAGAACGTTATAACCTCAGCTTTCAGTTGAGTATCCCTCAGCTGAAAGAGATGAGAAATCAAAGGAAGGAGCTTCATTTTTTCTTAGGATGTTAGCTTGTTAGAAAAGGTTTATTTCAGACGGCCTGCTGAGTTTCACATTTTAGATTTTCCTACATTTTGCATATACTCAGTTCCACTGTAGAGTCTGTTTCTCTTTGTGTGGATCTTCCTTTCAAACAGCAATGAGTAAGATTTTCTATTAGAAAGGAATTTTTGGCTGAAGGAGATAAAGATCTACTGGGTATTCCAGTACTCTCTGATATTCCCTGGATGTTTATTTCAGCCAAGACTTTTTTTAAGGAAAAACATAATTTTTCAAGAAGCTGCCCAAAGAAACTCAGCAACTGATGCAATGCATGAGACAACTTTACATTGTTATTACTGTAATTGCAAAGATATCGCACCCCTCCTCCTCTGTGCGAATGGAGAAGAGCTGCTGTAGAGCCTCCCTTGCACCTGAGCAAAAACAGTGGCTGGATGGAGTAAGCCACTGAAGGGATTCAAATATGCAGGTGACCTTCTCCCTGCACCAGGCTGGAGTCTTTGGGAAAGTTCTTGTGGATATCAACAGTGCCTTCCACTGCCACGTACCTCTGTTGGGTTTTGGAGGAGAGAACAAGGGGGAGGCAGGGAGCCAGACCGAAGGGGGAGCCAGGAGCAAGGAGGCAGATGAGTGAGGAGTGCACAGTGTAGTGTGGCAGCAGTCCAGGGGCAGACTAGGCTGTTTCTAAAATCGTTTTCTGGTTCTGATGGATACGCACAAACGATACTGATTTAAAGCTCAGGGACTGTGGGAAAGACATCAGCAGTTTCATTATAGCCTCAGTTTTGTAGCCCTTACTTACCCGGAGCAGCATGTTGCGCATGAGCGGTGGCCCTGTAACCAGCAGGACTGCTTTGGTCATGCAAACAGCGAGCATAGAGTCAAAAAAACATAGGCTGTTTCTTTGACCGATTCCCATGTGACAGCACCTTCTCAGGACCATCCCCAGGGACACATCTGACCATTTTGAGAAGTAGCTCCCTGGACATCATGGGTGGAGTGTCCTTTGCAAAACCACGCACCTGGGGCAAAAACGCAGGCGTCTGCAAGGCGGAGAGCAGGCTGAAGGGRTGTTTCCCGCCCCGTCAGCAGGGCCGGGGTGGGCAGCCGAGGCTCCGTCGGCTGCCGGGGCGGGGGAAGGCGCGCGGCCCTGGCAGCCGGCCGGGGCCGCGGGCTGCGGGGCAGCTCGGCACAGCGCCCGGGTCCCGGCACGGCAGCCTGGCTCACGTGTTTGGCTCTCTTCTCTGCTTCTTCGTCCCTCTAGGGAAAGTCTCTGGCGGGCAAGCGCCTCACCGGCCTGATGCAGTCCTCCTGACGGCTTCGGCCGAGCGAGCCGACGACGGCAGCGGCGGGGGAGAGCCGCGCGGGACCTCCGCGGAGGACGTTTCGTTCTGGGGAGAATGGGTCACTGTGAGAGAGAGGGAGTGAGAGCAAGGGGGGAGCGACGCGCCGGACACTCGTCTCTTCATAGTTTACATCAACACTTTCTTACTTGTACAGCTTTGTAAGGACACTGAGCTCTGTAAAGGTACTTTGTTTCCTACTTGGTTCTGGAGGAGCACACTTCACTGTACACAGAAGGTCACCAAGGCAAGGGCTTGGTATCTTATTATTTAAGGAAACAGACCCAGCCACAACTCAGAGAAAGAAGAGCTGAGAGAGATCGCTGTTATTCCTTCATCTCTTCTCTCCCTGGTGCAGACATGGCTGTAGTAAATGCCACTGCAATCCCATTTGCTGCCTTTCTTGTGGCCATCTGAATCCAATAAAATCTCTACTGGCAGCTGCTTCTCCTTTTCACAAAACAGCAAATTCATTTCTCCTGCAGATTCACTGACTTCTGCTTCATTTTTCTTTCTTTTGTCTCTCCTCCTTTAAAAGGCACTATTTATGTTCTTCATTTGCTGTCCTTCCAACAGCATGTAGCATGTGCAAAGAGAGCCAGATCCTCAGCTGAAGTCAGCAGAGCACGATTGCTTTACATCACCTGAGGATCTGTCTCGTTGAGTCAGACTCTGATCTTGGTGTAAGTCCTCTGGTGTTGGTGGAATTACTCTGCATGTACATTTAGTGCAAATGTGATCAGACTCTGCCTGATGCTCAAYAAGTACTGTTTTAGATGTATAATGCGAATATGCACACCACACACACACACAGTATTTAGAAGTGAGATGTTTTATATTGTAATTGGTTTTCTATTTATTTAAAATTTTACATATTTATTCAATGAYGGATGTTCAAGTTTTACTCCAAGTAGATAGAACTGAATCACTTAGAGGAAACTCTAAGTTCCTGCAATCACAGAGGGCCAAAATCTGCTTGTTTTATGGAGGAAAAGCTAACCCTGATGATCCTTTTTGATTACTCAGGATGTGGGCAGATATAACTGAGAGCAAAATTTAGTCTACAGTGAGGGGTGAGTTCATGGAGATGAGATTGGTGGAAACAGTTTGTGAATGGGTAAGGTTYTGAGTACCAGATAACCCTTTCTGAACAGTAGCACATTCAGCCAGGCCTTTGATATAATTCTCAGATTCCTGACTCAGTTGAGGAACACCATTTGTAAAAATTAAATTGCACCATTTGAGAAAAAGAGCTTTCACTGAAACCTCATCTGACATTTATCTGTGAATACAGCTGTCGGAGTGACCCAATAGGTTGTTTTAAAATGTTGGGATTGTGGAGGTTCAGGATGAGGAATGAACTCAAGTAACTTGTTTAATGATAAAAACCTGCATACACTAGCTACAGATATGGAAAACGGACTGCATTCACATATAGTATATCGTCTATATAAAAAAATTCTAAGATTCAGCTGACTTAGTGCCACAAATCCTCCTAATGAGTACCAATATATTTTGCAAGCAGTGTAGATCTGAAACATCCATGAAAGTAGGCACTTGCTAATCTCCTTCACTCATGCCAAGTTTATGCAGGTTGTAAAAATTGCTATATGGCTGCAAGTCTGCATTCCTACCTAGGCAAAACTATCTAGCTAAATAGACAGCTGGCTATCTACAATAGTCACTTCTGAGGCAAATATTATCCTAATATTTAAGACCTGTGTATGCATAAAATCAGGCCAGCATAGTTTCTGATAGAAGAAGGATCTTCCCTCTTAATCTGTGAAATTTCTYACTTTTTGATATCTCATTTTTTGCCCAGAAAACTCCTGTTACCCTGATTTTGCCTAAGTGAGAAGGTCTGTAGGACTCACAACACCTGCATGAATATACAGAGGAATTTTTAGACTTAAATATTTGAATATTTGTTCTTTACACTTGCTTAGTTCCCGTGAAATGCCTATCTGAGGTCTTCAGACCAACTTCTTCCTACACGTACATAAAAAATAAGCAAGTTCCAAGATTGTRGAACCCACAAATGTGCACATACATTTGCGTGGTGTGCTGCTTCTGAAAGGGACATTTGGTCATCTCCAAATTGTCACATAGCTGTCTTTGCTGTATCCATCTCTCTTCGCTGTTGCCCACCTAGCCAATGGGTCCCCTCTGGTAATAGTGGTCTTTGCAGAAAGACCCGGTTGTGCATTCATGCACCTTCTTACATGGCCCCTTATGTCACCCCCTGGGAAAATTGAAAGGCTGCTCTTCTCAGAGCCTTATTTACAATTTGCTTAGTTGTGCCAAAGCCATCATTGCCAGGTGTTGCTGGAAGCCTGTAAACTGACAGCAACRTACATCCCAAGCTAGTCTTCACACCAGCACTGCACTGTCCCTGAGCTGAGGCATTTCCCCACACTACCATGGGAGGTCTGTCTTAAGAGCCCCTCAGATTGGTCTGCGCAGCATTGCCAGGTAGGACATAAAGCACTAAACTCTGTGGTGCGTAGCCGGAGCAGAGAAGGTAAGCTACGTTACCGGGGCTCTGCTTTACAGAGAATTCCCGACACTGGACAGGCCCTCTCAGATGCTGGGGAGGTTCGGGGAAAGGAGGGCTGGCTCAGCAGAGGTGTTCCTCAGTTTCTTCCAGCACTTAGGCAAAGCAGGAAGGGCTGATGGCCGCTGGCCCTTGCTTTGCCRCCCACGTTCCTTACAGCAGTGGATGCTGGCAGGCGTGCAGGACAGGCAGAAACTGGGTCATGGTCTGAGCAGGGAGCTTTAGTGCCAGTATTTTACTTGGAGCTGTGCAGATGCCCTGTGGGTGGAACGCCCTGTGCTGCCTGCCCTGCTCCTTTTCTGCAGGACGTTCATATAATCTGCCGCAATGTTTTGCCTGTAGGGAATGTGTGGTGTTTGAACAGGCGAGGTGGGGGAGGAGGAAGGGGGGATTTTTACAGACACAGAGAGCATGCATATGGGCATGCATCAGGGGGYCTGGATGTTGAACAGCTTGCCATTTAAATGCACACGTGTGCAAGCTAATCTGCTCAGTAATGGCTAGCTGAGCGGACAGAGCTGCATACTCTCTGGAGATAAGAAAGCTCTGCTCCTAGTTTCCTGACAAAATTTCTCTAAAAATAAACATCATGAGAGCAGACAAGGGCTCCGCCTGGGAACATGTATGACCTGCTCCTCATGTCTCTCTTACCTTACATATGAGGATACTTGTGTGTAACTACTTCCACATGAACTGCATTCTTGAATTAGTGCTTTTTAATGACATTGCTCATTCCAAGTGATGCCACTTTTGTATACTCACTAGTATCCCATCGAGTGTTGCAGGCAGTAATTTGCTGCTTTATGAGAGTCCCATGTCTTCCAACTACCTCATCACCCTGAAGATGAGTTAGGAAATCAGCTTTCCACCTCAATTCATGTTCTAAATGGCATTGTTTCAAGGAAAAGCAGTCTGGAAAGCTTTTACAAACATCATGCTGCAAAAGCTAGCTATAGAGCTTCCCACACTTTCASGGCTATGGCTGTGAAATATGGCTGTACACTGTTATCTGCATAGTGGCGTATCCAAGGCTTTCATGGCTATTGTGGTGAAGTAGCACCAGGACACGGCGCTAGAAATGTTACACAGGTCAGTGCAGCCAGCATTAGACTAAGGCAAATGGATTAATATACTCTCAGTATAACTCAATGCTAAGATCCCATAGAGTACTGTAATAAAGTGGTACCGGGGCAGCCATAAAAAGTCACAGTAAGCTGACATAATAATACCAGGATAAATGTAGCAATAAGGTAACACAGGCCACTGCAGTAAAGTAGCATTTTGATAATGCAGCAATAAGACACAACAGGATGCTGCAGTAAATTTGTTTGGGGAATAAGGCAGTAATAACAATGTGCATGGGCAAACTGTTGTACATTTGTACCAGGTACTGCAGCAATAAAGATAACACAGGTGTTCTAGTAATAAGTTACTACAGTAACAACAAGATAATTCACTGTAAAGTTATATCAGGATGCTTCAACACTGCAGTCAAATCCTACAAGATATTGAAGTGAGACAATGAAGACAAAATATGCTCCACTTTGGACCACAAAAAAAAGTCAGTTTTCTGCATAGTAACCAAAAATTTTGTAATGATCTCTGCAATGCTAATCCTATCGCTCTCTTTTTTTTTGAGGAAGCTAAGGCAAGAACATTACACCATCCCATCCACTGCTTTGTTCTGAAAGTAATAAATTGGCTCATTGGCTATTCAGCCAGATTGTTACAGACTGTGGTGAAGTCCTTCAGTTAGCTCTTACTCAGGTGAAACCCCGGTAATTTTAGTGCAACTTTTGCCTTGGAAATGATTTGGCTTTATCATCTTCTGGCATGGGTAATGCTTTTAGCCTACAATTATTTATGTTTTGGGGTGGGGGGAAGGGGAAGCCAGATACAGAGCTTCTGACTGTACTGGTCTGTTTCCTGAAATGCACAAATAAATTGAGCATCCTGGAAAAGTCAAAGCAATAAGGACCAAATGTTTTCTCTCTGTCATGCATATATACGGACATGAATAATCCCACTGGAATCCGTGCAAGTCCCATACACATCCAAGTGAAAGGTTTGGCCTGAAACAGGGAGATGTCTTCTATGCCTCCAACTGAGTGATGGAGGCAGTGTGTCCTCTCAAGTCTGATTTCTTTATTTTATGTCCTTTCCTACTTCCACCCTTTTTTAAATTTAATACCACCTTTGCATGAAATGTCCTTAGAAGAAATCAGTTTACCCTAAGACAACATATAGCATGGGGAACAAAGAGTAGCTGTGTCCATTTGCTGTCTTTGTACACTTCAGTTAAACTACAGCCACTGTTATTCAATATCAATCAGACATAAGGGTATAGTTGAAGCATCTATGTCAACAGCAAGGCTTGTACAGAGCGTGTATGTTAGATAACAGGATGATGTCCTGGGCAGAAAGATATAAATCTGGCACCACTGCAAACTGTTGAACAACAGGAGCAGATCAAAGCTGGTTCTGGCTCCATAAACCAGTCCCTTCAGATATTAATGTTCTGCCACATCTTTCTGACTCTTGGCTTAACAGCTTTGCTGTCACTTATTGGATGGCGCTTCCTCTATCAATAGCTGACTATGCTCCGTTCAGGTTGTGAGCAGTGCTCTGATATGCCTTGGCTTGGCTCTGTCCTGAAACTCCTTGGCTTGCTCTTATTGTGGTTTAATTATTAAGCAGGATTATTAAGGTACAGCTCACAGCAGGGTAAAGTAGGCTAGGTTATCATGATTTTGTAGTTTAAGCCATGAGTGATTTTTGCAGCTTCTCAACACCGTTTATAACCTGAGATGGAGAACAAGTCAAGGTGGCTGCTCAGCAGAACACTGAGTTGTTGAACAATACACTATCTTCATGCCCATATGTACTTTGAACTTACCGGTGAGGAGAAATGCTTTGTAGTGAGAAAAGTAATCTCACAGTAGGAGAGAGTCAAACCTGATCAACTTTTTCATGTGATATAGATTTTGCTTTGCCAGCTCCTAACATCTGCAAAGCTCACAAGGAAGAGCCAGCAACCCTCTAATCCTGCTGCTAAGTGTTTGAAAACAAGCCTTTCAAAAGGCAGTCTTTACACAACGATCCTATTACTTGGATGCTTTTAACACAAATTTATGGCTATTGCCATAAGTGCAAGTGCAGTTGCCCTCTTGCCTTTGTAAGAGAAAACTGAGGATTCACCCCATAGAGAGGGGGAATGCTGATGGGGAGAATATAAAGGAGCAATTTGCAGGCAATTGAGGAAAACTGAGCTGTACACTAAGAGGAGTCAACTGCTATTTGAGATGGTCATTCACACAAGTTTGACAGCGATGACACTGGATTTACCATTGCATTTACATCTGGAAGCCCAGAATGATATCCTGGAGAATCTCAAGTGTCGCAGGAAAACTTTCTGTAGGCAATTACATTGATTGCTGAATGCTGCTATCCTTCAGTAAAGTTTTTAAACTGAGCTTTCATCTCTCATCCTTGAGGATTCAAACCACTTCATGCTTTCCATAAACGGTGGGAAGCAGGCCTTATCAGCACCTTTCATGGCTGGACTAGGAAATGCCTGGACTGRGATTTCAGGAATAACCATTCCCTTTTGGATCCTTGTCAAGATTTCTCGCATCTGTCTATACGCAGGTTATTCTTGCATGACATGTAGTTTTGTAGGCCCTGCACTGCTGGTGTATGAGTCCTGTCATAATTCAGCCTGAGTCTGRTGCCACACAGACTAAGGCATGCCAGATAAAAAATTCAAATGATGCTTTATACAACACATCATTTCCGCTGGAGGTGGCTGGGATTCTGAAACGCCTCCCTGAGCTGTTCCGAGGTCACCTGGGGCCATGCATGGAAAAACAGCACTGTGGGATTTTCATTTAAAGTGGAAAAAAAAATCTCCTGAAAGGCCTCCCACTCCCCTGGTGTGACTGAAGGCAGCCAGGCCCGTGCGGCAGTTTCCAGGCTAGTTGGTGGTCCGCGCAGCAGCTGCGGTTCCTTTCCAGCACGGTGATGGGGCCGCGGGGACTTGCTCAGCGTCGGAGCCTCACGCCTTCCCCTCAGCGCCAGGACCCCCATCCTGGGAGGGCCTCTCCAGCTCCGTGCTCGGCAGAGCGCAGGCAGCGGGGAGCTGCAGCGGCTCTTGCACTCGGCTCAAGATGCACGGGGGAGGTTAGATCCCCAAAGGTAGATGGGGCCCATTGATCACTGTGATGGGGACACGAAATACCATCCTCTAGTGCACTGGTAAAACAGCCAAGGCAGGGGAAAYGGAAAGTGGGAAAAACCTTGCATGAACTCGCTGTTGCCTGGCCTTCCAGCACAGTGGGAATGTGTCAGTGCCACTGAGTATTTTTGGCCTTAAACAGGCATGGAGTCCTGCTCAGGATTTAGACTTTGAACACATCTCAGCAGGGCTGGAAGCCAGCTGGACCGTGCCAGAGCGCAGCTGCGCCTGCTGCTAGGAGCGCCCGGGTCATGCTGGCTGCTCAGGCTGCGGGGAGCAGGCAGCGTGCGCTGCGATAGCACGGCTCAGGCTTCCCCACCTCTGCGAGGTTGTTTAACCCTTCCTGAGGCAAGTTCTAGCTTTTGCAAGCCCAGCAGACAAAGCCTGAAAGCTCTGTTAAATGCTGGGGGGGGGGGGGTGGAATCCACCTGGTTCCCCTCAGCACATGTCCATGCTGGTGTCAGCTACACTCATCTCTTAAATCCTCATCCCTTCCTCCCATTCCAGTGCCCTCCAAAAGGCTCTGCTCTCCCTAACAGACTGGGAAGTGGTCCATGAGCAAGMTGGGGTGAGCCATCTCGCCAAAGAGCCAGACCTCTGGTAACCACAGCTCCCCCGTTTGAAAGGTCCCAGAGCTGAGAGGCATTTGTATTCCAAGGTTTCCTCATTTACACAATTATCCTGTGGACACGTGTGCAAATGAACTCACAGAGCTACGAGCCACGACTGGCAGCATCCCGACTCCACCTCCCGGATCCGCCTCCGACCCTCCTGCCATGCCCAGCAGCTGCAACTCGGGGTCACTAGACTGGAGTCGTCGCTTTTGTCCTTCAGAGCATCTCTCTCTTTTCTGCGTGCTGGCTGTCTCTGTAGGACTCATAACCTTTGCTCATTTTGAAACAAGGGACCAGTAAAAGCCAGAAAATACCCTCATCAACTAGACCTCCTGCTTAGCTCACACATGAGTCTACTTTTAATATCTTGGGACTCAAACTGAGCAGAGTCACCACGTGCATTTTTTATCCTGCAGGACCAGCTTAATTGCTTAGCTTATTTTCCTTCAAGCAATCCTGCAAAAACTTCATCAAAGCCCAGATGCTGTCCTGTGTGTTGTGCTCTCAGCCTGCTGTCTCACCTTCGGTGGCAGTTCTTTTCCACATCTCGCTGCCTCCACTCCTGGGAGACTTGGCTGCCTTTTCCCCTCCTCACGCTTCATTCTTGCTTCTTCTGACAGTCTCTTCGTTAGGCTGCTCTGTGCAGCTCGTAAAGGGAAACTGAGATTTGCTTGTTGAAGCTGGCTGAAGAATCTGCACCAAAAGAATTGCTCCTCAGGTGCTCCATGTAAAGGGCAACTGAGGTCCACAGCTGCTCTGCAATTAAAAGTCACAGGAGGGGGAAGCAGGTGGGGGTTTGGACTCACCTCTCTTTTTTCCGAATGTCATAACCATGGCACAGTTCAGCCTGTTAGCAGGACTGGCACATTCTGAGCTCAGACAGTGATAAAACCACRTTTGCAGCATTCGCCTGCACACTCTGTTCAGGTCTGCCATTCTGTCATCTTTGGGGCAGCTGATATCATTGATTTTCTATATGAGTGTTTGTCCATACAGCTGCATATTTGTTTATACATACAGTGTCTAGTCCTTCCCTCAGTCTTCTAGGAGTAGCTGGTGTCTGATATCAGATGTTAGATCCTCCATGCTGGAGCACAGGCTGGTTTTGGGCATAGTCTATGCAACTCAAGCTAACTAGAGCTTTCCACAGTCTAGACGAAGCTTGTACTGCCAGCAACAAAAAGGCCCCTCAGCCAGCCCTGCTCATACATACGTCTAACACAAAAGGAAAACTCTTCCTGTGCACAGTTTGATAGATCATCTGCTGCGGGCCATCTGCAAACCACAAGCCCTTTTCTGTGCCCAAACTCCTGACCTTCCCCATGTCCCTTCCCCTGCAGCAGCTGAGCTACCCTACCCGAAATGCCTGTCCTGTGCTGACCTGCTTCTGGATGTGTAACCACGCTGCGATGAACTCCTCCACAGAGCAGCCCTCCTGGCCAAAGCTGGGCAGAGCCTCGCAGCCTTCTGTCATCCTTTGACTCAGAGAGTTAAACACGGCTCTGTGGAAAGCAGCACAGCAAACCACAGGCTGCTGACTGAATGACTCATTTTTGGAAGCGACAGCACGAGCGGTGCTAGAGCTACCGACATCAAATAGGAAATGGCTTGCATGGGTTTTTCTTTCTCACCATTGGTGTTATGCAGCTAATGAACACAGAGCAGAGAATTTTGCATCGCTGTAACAGTGGCTTGGGCATGGCCTTTTGACTCTCCTGATGGGGCTTTGAGGTCTCTTATGGGTCATGGAAATGATGTGTCCTGGCTCCAGGTAGGGGGAACTAGATTAACATCTTTCTCACGGATTCCTGCCAGACTGGCAGTCGGGGCATTGCCACAGCCCACTCTTGTGTGACTTACCCTTCACTCTCCCACTTGCTCTTCTGACCAGGCAAAGAGCTCCCAGAAAGCAGCTGTGTTACTATAGGTGATCCTGCCCTCAGAGTTTCTTTGTTTCTGGGGAATCCTAAGCAAATCAAGTTGCAGAGTACACGCAGAGCACCACAGTCTCCACATCAGAAGAAAGGACAATCCAAAAGGAAAGGGAGGGTGAGAGCAAGCGAGCTCTGTGTCTGCATTCATCCCTGACATGATGAATTTCCTCGTCCTGGAAGCAGCCTTGGCATAAATAAAGCCAGTAAAGGCTGTTGTGCAAGAACTCCCTTCRCTGCCAACAGTCACGGAGTCATAGATAATAAAAGACCTGGGAGCTCATCTTGCGTGGCTCCTTGTAATCAGCAGGATTTTCTGTGCTGATCCACCAAGATTGCTTTACCTAGTGTACCTCTGAAAAATCTCCAGGGATGGAGCCTTAGTAGGTGCCTCAGAACACATTTTTCCATACTTGAAGCATTCCTACTGCAAGGAAAAAAACATGATGTAAACTCTGATGTAGAACTTTAAGAGCCATCTCTGAGTAAGTTTAAACATAGTGAGAGCCATCTGTAGGCCACAGAGTAGCAAAAGTGTTCAGCACAGTAGATTTCTTTTCCCCTAGCTAGTCCCTTAATGCATTTTCATGCACTGTCTTGAGCTTATTGCACTTTGCAAGAACATCTCCTCCCACCCTCTATCATGACACAGTCTAGAAATTTGTGGACCATCACGTCCCTTTTCTGTCTCTCTCCTCCTCAACTTACAAAAGCTAGTTTCAAGCATGGTCCTTTCACATGCCCGTTTCTCAAAGACTGCTATCAAATTTTCTGTTTTTCTCTATCTTTAAAGATCACTCAAGAAAAATATAATGACCTGAGGTCAGAAGGACTGTGGTAGTCCATACAGTACAAGTACCCAGTGATTTGCTGAAGGAGGTATCACCTTGGCATTGTGCTCTTCATGGCAAACAACATGCATGTGTCACACATGTTGSAGTGTAACACATTTGCCAAATCTATTTATTGTGCATCTTTGACCACTTTATCTATCTTCATCCCACATTGCCATCTGTTCTGGGGTTACCTCCCCCAGTCCGATCTCCTGAGTACCTTTGGAGGGCTGCCAGGGACATGGTTCCTTCTTTTCTTGCCAAATTTGGAATTTAAGTTGCAAATTTACCCTAGCAAGACTGCCAAGGGGAGACGGAGTCAATGCCAAGCCAGCTCCAGCTTTCCTGTCGGGCACATTTTCAATTCTGTCACGGTAGCTGGAAAGGGGCACAGATTCCCTTTAGAGAAAGGCCGTGCCCARCACTGCAAGAGAAATCAGCGGTTGTGCCCAGTCCAGGAAGAGCAAAGTCAAAGACTTTAATACTGCAATATCGGTAGGCTCAGAAAAACGATTTTATATGACTTGCACGACATCCTCAACACCCTGTACATTTGTTCTTATGTCAAATAATGCCCCTGGCTCCAGCAGATTAAGAGCTTTTTGAAAAAAAGTCATAATAAAATGTTTTAAAACTATCTATATTACTCCTGGAATTATTTTTCCACAGAAGGACAYACTTAAATAATATACACAAGTGCATGTTAGTGAAAGCTTTATACAACACCATACCATCATGCTTGGACAATATGTGCATATGTTCAAGCAGATATTTCCAAAGCCAAGTAGGGATTTATATGCTACAGATTCCCCATAAAATAAGGCAAATACGTCAGGTGGTATTTTCTATAGTAAGCCCCTTCAGCTGCTCTTATCCAGAGATAATATGTGTTCCACTAGCGCTACAGCCAAGCGTGAGAGGTGCAAGCCTTGGCTATCACCTCCTGCTTCTCTGGGCGCTGGGGTAACCACCGGGATTACAGGATCATTTCACTTGCAATTTATGATTGTCATGAAGGGGGATGTCATCATTCATACTAGACTTCCTACYGCCATAAAATGTCAATGCATGGGGAACTCGTACATGCAGGCAGACCACAAGGTGTTAACTCAGAGACGCCAAAGGCACCCAGCCCCATGCCACATCCGGAGAGGTCACATATGGGTTGATTCACCTCCCTGTGGGGCCAGCCAGGGCTGCAAACTGCTCAGACCTCGCACCCGGCTGCCTTGAGGTTTTACAGGGAGCTTCAAAGCACTGCACAGGCTGTGTGGGCCCAGCGGAGGGACGAGTCGCTCCATACATGAGGCCTTTCTCTACTTCTTTGGCTAAGCTGAAAGTTTAAAAGCAAATGCAAATTGCAACTGTCTGTTTCAACCCCGCGCACCAGGAAGGTGACAAGGTCTGTGATACCAGGCAGAAGTAATGCCCAGTACAAGAGACAGAAAATTAATTTCTATTAGCCTATGAGACTGTCATTCCCAGTCAAAGATATATTTGATGAATCCCATCTCTTCTTCTGCTAACAAACTGCTTACAAACAGATTGCAAATTTTCCAAGATTTATTCACTATTTGAAATGCACCCATCAAATATTTACTTGCCAGAGAGTTATTCCTGAAGAAATTCTTGATCTGCACCTCACTTACAAAGTCATTGCTACTGGCATTGGAGAGCTGAAATTCAAGGTGCTTTGCTTAGTTTTGCTTGGACATGCAAGTCACTTGGTATTATCCCTGCCACCCAAAAAGACAGATACAACTGTTAGAGTCAGGTTTGCTCTGACATTTTCCAATATTTCTTTTAATTTGACTGTTYCCATAAACATTCCTCTGAGACAAATTCAACTCAAAATATTCCTGGAAAGAAAACGGATGTGAACACAGCCAAAGCTAAATGATTATTTTTTATTTGCGGCAAAACTGTAGTGTCATTCACTGTGCTCTGGACACAGGGTTGTATCCAGCTGCAGAGTGTATGCCTACAGTATTTATGCAGCTAAAACTCCAAGAAAGTTGTTAGAATTTCCTCGTCTGGGCAGAACGAGCAACCTTATACTCTAGCTTTGCCACCCAGGCGGTTTTTCACTTGGACAGTTAATAATTGTATCCCAAGGCTACTGAAAATAACCAATTCATAATTAAAAAGCTGCTGTTCTTAATGTACATAGAAAAGGCCTACCACTCACTTTAAAGTATACAATAACTCAAACCACATTTTCCACATTTTCTTGCTACTGGCTAGCTTTTTTTTTTTTTTTTTTTTTTTTTGACACCACTCCAAGATTCATTTTTTAGGATATGAAGAGCGATTGCTGGTCCACTGAACTTCATGGGAGATGTGGTTGAGTATCTCTGAAAAACAGTTCCTTTTGTTAAAAACAAACAAATAAACAACCTGCCAGTGATTTCAATGATTTCTTTTGTCTTAYTCCATCCATCCATCTTCTACTCTCGATTAGGACAGGCAGTTGGGGAGAGAAAGCATCTCTTCTCCCAGCATCTTGATCAAAAGCATTTTTTCCTTCAGGTCCTTCACAGTCTCCGTGTCTGTGTCTTAGCCCATTTGTAAGCCAGGCTAGGAGTGTGTTTGAAGTTGTGTGCAAGAACTGCTCACGTTATACCAGAGCAGTCAGAAAGAACTTGCTTTTGGTACGTGATCGGTGTCTCATCCCATTTATTACACCATTCATTAAAGTGCCGTAAGATACAGTTTTAATTAGGGTTGTGCTGACGAGCAGCCGAGTTCTTGACATTGAGATGAGATTAAATTTCCAAAGGAAGGCTGGGACCTGCGGCCCTTCCCCAGCAGAGCTTCCGCTGGCTAGCCTAGCCCTGCTTGGTTCGCAGAAGAACATGACAAATCCTTCGGTTAGTGCCGCCTACAGACCAGCTCCAATTACCTGTAGCCAGCTGTGAACAACCCAGCTAACCCCTCTCTCCTCGCTGTAGTTAAGAATGGATATGTTCTTTGTCTTGATCTATAAAATATATATGCTGGGTGTAAACTAGGAAAGCTTCCACAGAGAGCTGGCAGGAAGGCCACCAGACTGTGTGGTGAGTGGGATGGGCTGGTTGGCTTGGAGTAACCAGCTCTTCTACACCGAGACAGCATGTGTAGGTAGCATCTGAGTATATGAACGGCCTATATGAATGGTGGCCTTCGCATGGCTTTGCTGTGCCATCCATATAGCAATTTGCTCATTCGAGGGATTTCACTGGTACAAATATTTGCCTTGCGGTAACAGGCGAACAACCTGGATTTCTAAGATTCTATGAATCAGCAAAAAAATCACATCCAGGTCTGTGCCCTGGAATACAGCAAGCTCCTAAAGGGAAGGCTGTGATCTTGGCTACTTTGATATAAATCAAGCTTTAATTCCACTATAGATGATGGAGTAATGTTTGTTTTATCTTAGCATAATGGAGCAGAATCTCCATTGTTACTAACAAGACAGAATCCCTGAGGATGTGAGGTACATGCCTAAACTATGTGAACAGCCAGCCACCCAGGACAGGCTAGACTCTCCAGGTCCTGTCCTAGCAAGGAACTTGCTCTCTTATCTGTACAACACTGTAGCAAAATGCTGCTTACTATTTTACAGGTAGTCCTTAGCCTAGTTACTGTGGTTATTATTTTAGAGGAAGCTGTTCTTACTTTGTCATGATTGGACTTTGAGGGACACAGATTTAGTGAGCTTCTCCAAATAAGTGATGCAGGTTTCCAAAGAAGTGCAGAGATCAATYAAAGCCCAAACAAAAGCCCTGTCAGCAGCTCTGCTTATGCAAAAAAATTGTGCCAAATCTCATCACCTTTCTCACTCCCTCTCCAGATCACAAACACAATCATGTGAGAAGCTGTGCAGGAAAAAAAATGACATTCAGGTGGTGGTCCAGATGGTGCCAATTCTGAAGGAGACATGCACGTGCATAATAGAGACAGGGGCACTGCGAGCCGTGAAGGGCAACCCTCCCACTGCCTTGCAGAGCGGCCGAGGTGACAGCCTGCTGCAGGCGCAGATGGAGATGGGCCACCGCCAGGTGTTCAGCACTGGGGGGAGGGACGACCGCGCAGACCAGGGAAGAGACTCAGTGGAAAACTTCCATTTTAAAAAGTTGCRACTTACGTCTCCTCACCTGTCACAGCAGCTGATTTTCACTGGCTTCCTCTTGCTAGGGAGACACTTTTAGTTATTAGCAYCTTTGTCCTACTTCAGCTGCAAAAGAGCCCATATATGAGGGTCTGTAGTCATGTTCCTATCTTCCCTCAGGAGTCAGGCAGGGCATCAGCTTGAATTCAGGATGCATTACAAATGCTTCCTCCTCCTTTTTGCTCCTCTCCCTTGAAACACATTTAAGCAGAGCCTGAAGCAGTTGGCTCCATAATGTCAGTATTGAATCAGTAACCCCTGTCTGCACAGGTTTTGCTGAAGGACGTCTACTTCCTGTAATGAAATACATGAGTATTGTTAAGCAAAACCACAGTTAACGTTTTGCAGCCTTCCTGTTCTCGTACAGCTTCCCAGAAAGGTTTAATCATTTTTCTTTCCAGAGSTTTGGTCCAATTGATGTAATGTCAAGAACAAATGAATCTGATCACTTCATCCACTTCAGTTGTGTAGACTTGTTGGTTTCACATGGGATTAAAAAAGTTATGTTGGACTTACAGAGCAAAATCTGTTCTTCTAGTAGGCATCATCAGAGTTATTCAGTTGCACTGGGAGTTAATTTGGCGTATGATGTTTTTCATGCTTACCTCCTGTTACATTGGTCAGTGCCGCCTTAGCAAAGTGTTTCTGGTTAGCATGGTGGCCTACTGCTGGTACCAAATGAAAGCTTTAGTCTGAAAACACAAATTGGTCTCACTTCCAAAACTGAGCAGGAAAAGGGAGCCTTTCAGAGGCAGCCGGGTCAGCTCTTGTCTWACTCACCTGTCACTCGTGGTGGCAACAAGGGAGCGATTCATGTTAGCTGAGAAAGCAGGTGTCAACCATCCGGATTTCCTAAACCAAATTTGGCCTTTGGCTTGGCATCAGCACTTCAGAGGGAAGATTTATATTGGCAGAAAATTGATAGAAGGGGAAAAAGTGGCCCCTCACATGCTGGCAAAAGGCAATGATGGAAAAAACAAACTGAACCAGAAACATGGCCCGAATCAAGAGCTATCATTTCTGCACGTCCKTTTWACATTATTTAAGCCAGATTTCCAGYGAGAATGTCAAAAAGCACCCAGGGAATCTGCGGGACTGTCTTCTGTGTAGGTGCTCATTGCAGCATGCCTCTGCCCACCCAGCTGCTCTTGCAAACAGGCAATGYGCGTGCCAGAGTGCAGGCTTTGGCACATGCAAAATAAGGATGCTAACATTTTGCACTAGCTGCCTAGCAAAGGCAGCAGGTAAGCGTTTGCTCTTTGCTGGGTTTTTTTTTTCTGATTTTATGCATGTTTCTAATTTGAATGTTTATGAATAACTTTCTTATGGAGGAAAAAAAAGTAATAATAAAGTCTCTGTTTCTATACTCCACATTTTTCCAGAGTCAAACCTTTCAGTTCTGAGCAGGTTTCCTGTACTTTCTACTGGAGCATCACAAATCTAGCAAATGCCAATCGGGTGCCTCCAGGGACAGGGCAAAGATCTCATGGTTTCRGTGCTAATGCAGCTCCCTAGAGCTGTGTAGCAAATGATTTTTTTTCACTTGAGGGAGAGAGTTCCATTTTTTTCTTGTAGAATGGAATGAAACAAAAAYATCAACTAACTCTATATCAGGTTAGGAAAAAACTGACATTCATTTTAAAATGTTGGGCTTAGGTAAGAAGAATTTTTTTTCATTCTACCTTTACTTTTTATTATATTACAAATTTTTTTATGTTAAATTAACATAAATAAAAGAAAATCATTTAAAATGTGATACTAAAAATGATTAAAATGGAACATTTCAACTTGAAGTATTTTTCCCAAACAGTCTTTTTGTTTGTTTCACAATAATTTGTTAATAAATTTAYAGTCATTTTTTCTGTGAAAATTTTTGATTTTGTTGAGTTAACATTTTCTGGTGGAAAAATTCCCTTTCCATATGAAAATGTTCAATTATTTCTCTTCCTCAATGAAAAAATGTCTTTTTTTGTTCTAATAAAAAAGGTCTGCACTGCTTTTAAACTTGCAACTAAACAATTCTGTTTAGAAGCTGTTACTTCTTTGCATGTATATAGATTATCTRTAGGAACAGTTTCTTGAAATAAGAAAAAAATAGAAGTATTAACAAAAAAAATGCAATGAATTATTAAAAAGATTCATAAAACRCTAAGCTAGTTTCACTAAAATGTTGGTGTTTCCTTTCCAGCGGGGAAAAAGACATGGTGTGAAGCTAGGCTTCACCACAGTTCTAAAATATATGGTGTGGTTTGGTCAATCAAGCATCGTTTTRTAGGGTCAGACCAAGGAGCAGCATGTCGGTGCTTGAGCGGCTCTTTGCTTCTCAGCCACAGTGGTAGCGTAAGTTAGCAACTGTCCGGCTGCAGCGCGGGGGCCACGGCTGCAACGCACGGGCCACGGCAAGCTGGGAGGATGCTTCTTGGGGCAGCGTGGGGGGAAAAAGTGTTTTCTCTGAGGTGGAAACTCAGCCAGCTGTGCGTGGCCAGAAAAGTCCCAGTGAGGTAATGTAAGAGCCACCTTTATAGTAAGAAAAGCAGCAAGTTCATGACACGTGGCTTCATCCTGGATCTACATCTTGCTGAGAACGTAGTATGCCAGGAAAAAAGGGGGGGGGAAATCTGGTTCTATAGCAGAAGCTGGTTTCACTGGGGAGAGGTGTCAGGTACTGAGAAAAACAAAGGTGAGATAGTGGAGGATGTATTCAAGTCCCCCACAGGGAATCAAATTGGAGAATCAAGGGCACAGATGGAAGATGGTGCTTCAGCCTGGCTCTGCAAGACGTGGCCCTGGCCCACTGCCTCCGTGGCACGCTGCAGGCTCCAGGTCAGCTCTGCTGTCCCTGAGCAGAGTGGCAGTGGGTGTCTGGCGGTACYGCAGAGCTGGCCTGCAACAGGCAGGCACCCGGGGAGCCCCAGCAGCAGGGCAGCACGTCCAGCCCCAAGGGCACGGCTCGCTTGGGGCACCAGGGCAGGTCTGCAGCCCCTCCACTGGGCGCGAGCCCTGGGAACGAGTGGGGCACTAGGGCCCAAAACGCCTTCCAAAAGCTCTGATCACAACCTGGTAACAGTCCTCCACAGTCAGGAGAAACTCATTTCTGGTCTGAAGCATGCTCCTTGTGCTTCCTTATGCGGCCCATCATGTCTGAGCAGCTAAGAGCGAGATCTAGGAGGAAAAGGCTTCTCTTTGCTAACATTTTGATTTTTGAAAGTGCCGCATCTCCTTCACCGACCTGCCTCTGCTGCAACAACAGAGATCGTCCAGCAGGTTGGCCAAAGCCAACCCTCCACCTCAGCAGGAGAAAGGAGTTCAGCCGGGGAAGAGATGGTTCATCACCACCAGAAAATAGAGAAATCTTGAAATTCCACTTTTCAGATTACTTGAAAATATTTAAAAGAAAAAAATTTAGGAAGTATTTGTTTGACTAAGGTGTTGACGATTCTCAACAAGTTTCTGAAAGGAAAAACTACTTGCTCTTCTTCCAGTCCCCACCACGCCTTGCTCACTCCCTTGTCTCTGCTGAGTTTGGTTAACTCATTTCATAGTCACTCATGACTGAGCAATGATATGGAAAAATGTAGTATGTAATGGAAACTGTGACCTGTCAACTTATGTGGGTTGGTGCCAAGGAGGCTTCTAATTATAGCCCAATATGTAAATACTTCTGGAAGATGATTGTACTTATTTGGACTAGTGCAATATTAATTAAATACTTTGATTATTTCTGAGATAGACTTTGGGAAGGAGGGGGAGAGGTTGTCAAGGAAATTAACCTTTTCATTGCTGAGAATAAGGTTGCCTTTTCTGGAAATTGCAGTAGAAGGCTAAAAKACAAGTTTTACTCCCTCTTTACCCTCTTCTCCTGCCTTTGACATRCTCCCATGATGCCACCCATTGTCATCTGTCTGCCCTTAGTCTCCTTCAGCTCTGTCTCCATGGTGGCTCCCAAGGTCACAACTCACTTGCCTCCTGGAGCAGGCAGCAACCAAACAGGGRGGGATGAAGGAGGCCTCCTGGCAGGAAGGCAGGGCAGCTCTCCTCCAAGGCTCTGGAGTCCCAGGCTTCTTAYTCTCTCTGTTCGTAAAATTCCCAGTGGTGCCTGCTTTGGAAAGCCCAGGAAACAGCCATCTTCCAGCAGCTACACTGGATTTCCCAGAGGCTTCCAAGTACCAACATGCAACCGTCCCTCCCGGAGAGAGCTGCACTGAATTAGAGTTGTGGTACTTACCTTATTGCTTCAGCCTCTGCCAGCTGCATGGCCCAATTTATAAAACAATAAAATTATTTTATAAAATWTTAAATATATATAAATATATAAAATGTAAAAATAAAATTGTCTCAATCCCAGCCTATGTAGCAGCTGGAGCATGCTGGAGCATGCAGAGGGCTCATGTTCATGGCTTCAGTCAGTCATGGTGGGAACAGACAATTGGGCAATCATCTGCTGCAGCTGAAAGAGGTGGGAGGGGAAACGGGAAACTARTGCACAAAACTGCAAACTAGAGGAGGTGGAATCATCTCTATAAAAGACAACTGACAACTTCTGTGGGTTCCAAAATAGCAGGAGAAGATGCCATTGTCTGTCTGGCTTGTCCCAAGGAGAAGAAAAATAGCAATGATGTTGCAAATGAGAGCCAAAGACTAGCATAGGAGGCATAGCGAAACCAGGGAAAGCGTACTTGGCTTTTTAGTTCATGCAAGACACAAAGCTGAGCTCAGGCTCAGCTGCAGACTCTCTAGAGTTGATGAATGTTTCACAGGGGTCTTGGGTTTGCAGGGAGCCTGGGGCTGCCCTTCAAGCAAGGCAGCTCAGGCAGAGTCAGGTTGCAGTGGGCACGGGGCCAAGGTTTTGGTGGGCAAGGCAGACTCTCAGCCGGCAGCTAGCTTTCAAGCAAGCCTCAGGCCACATTTCAAATGAGCTTGTTGTTACCTCTGCAATAAAACTATGGGAGCTGTTGAGCTGTTAAGTCTGACAATATCTGAGYGTCTTTAGGGCCAGTTTTCTTTAGCAAGGTAAGTGTTGCATTTCAAGGGAGTTGAAGCCTTGCATTGAATGAATCCTCTGCCCTGGTGTGTGGCAGTACATCAAAGCCTTGGGATACTCGCATGCTTCCACCATCTTCACAAACAAAATGTCCTGTTCTTGCATYGTATCTTGTGCCCATGACGAGCCTCAGTTTCACTGTCCACTACTGACTCTCAACTGTGCACGCACTCAGCACTGCAAAAGGGGGTGGCTTGGAGAAGAGGAGAGCCTTGCACCTCCCAGGGATTTGGTGCCCGGTGGAGTATCCTGCTTATTTATACACGGTACAAACAGGCTGCAGGTGCCGTTCTTACAGTACCAGCACCAGCTCTCCTAATTTGTATCAACACACCTGAGAGCGAGCTGTAAGGGGGAGTTGTACTGCTGCCTCTGCAGCGAGTGTGACAGCGCTGCTGTACCCACGCAACACGAGAACGCAACCCTGCTGCCCTGTTGTCTCTTCGCTGCGGTCTGTAGGACTATGGAGTTCAACGTCTTGTCTGAAACCAAGGAGTACGAGACAGTTGCGGGTCAGAGCTGGTACTAATGTGCTCTCAAGGACGCTTTGCAGCTGCACAGCGTTGTCTAGAAGGTGCAGGGGAAGGACAAGTGCTATTTCTGCCCCAGAAATGCGAAAAATGTTAAAGCAACATAATGAGAGCTGGTGAGAAACAATAGARGTATCAGGACAGCTCAGAGGAAAGGAGAGTGAGGAGACCGGGATGCTGCAGGCCTAAGAGGTGTGGGGGCACACATGCTAATTTCTTCTTTCCACTGCAGCCTYAGGGACCATCTAATACAGCTGAGCCACCGACTCCATGAGAGCAGAGCTCCTTGGAAAAGGTGATGCTGTTATCGCCGGCTACCCCTTGTGGGGCGTAGTGCCAAGGCTGGCTGCTGTAGCAGCATTGCTGGCTGTGGGATGTGCCAGGGGAGCCGTTGTGGGCCGCGCTGGCTGCTGGGGAGCYGCAGACTTCCCCGTGCCAGGCAGCAGCCCCGGAGGCAGACTCTCTCGGCAGAAGCTCTCTCTGCAGTCATGCCAGCTTTGCAAACACCCAAAGCAAAAAGTACAAAAAGTCTCCCTCACAATATTTCCAAAACCTGCAAGCCCTGCTCCAGCCGTTTTCATCAGGGCATTGCCTGACCAGCGTTGCATTCATAAGCCTCCCCTCAAACACGCTGAAGGCGTGTGGAGACATTTCATATTCTGTACATAAGAGAAAGCACAAGAAAGCAACGTGGGCCAGAAAAAAAGCCCAGGCTCAGCAGGATGCAAAGAAATGGTGAAATCAACAGACATAAGCTGAGAGATGCTGTTCTAATCCTATATGCCTGAAACGGGGAGGTGGAGGGCAAGAGAATTTTTTCCACATACCCCTTTTTCGAGGAACAGTAGCCTCAGCTTAACAGATGGACTGGAAGTTAGGGGGTCTGATAGGGCTTCTTTGTGTCTTCAGAGGGGCTATGGTTTCACATAGAGGCACGTGAAACCAGAGACTGATCAAAGCTGCCATTTCTCATGATAACTTGCTGGTTCAGAGACACTAGCTGCTCTTCATTCTCACTGTCTCATTGCTAATCACAGCCGGCAGCTTTCCTAGCCCTCTCCTAAAGACCAGCTGCATGGATTTTTCCTTTCCAACTGCATTTCTGGGGACAGTAAGAAAGTTGCAGTATAAATTAAGGAAGGAGCCTGGAGACTCCAATTCAAAAATAATGTAGATGAATTCCTGAGTGAGAGGGGAAGAAAGAGCACAGCTAAATGCCCTGCATGTCTGATGGCTTCTCCCTTGCCATGTTCACACCAATTAGCTGTAGCTGCACTGATAGGGTGGCCAGGAAAGCACCTTTGTGCAGACATGCTAATTTGTTCGCAGATTGTAGAGCACAATTAATAAAAGCACTGCTCCACGCATTCCTGAAAACAAAGAGCTAACGCCACAAACACTCAGAGGCACAAAACCTGGACAGGGTACACACAAGGCTGGATCAAACACAAGCTGGATTTAGGGAAGATTTGTACCAGTCACCCGGCTCTTGCAGTCAGGATCATTGGGTGCGACAAATTTAAGTCCTTGTTCTGCCATTCAAAACTTCACGCTACCAGTATAAAATAAGCAGAGAGGAGAATAAACTCTTAAAGGCAGGGGAAAGAAGCTCATGAGACTTGCATTTAAACCTAGGAGAAACAAGCCTCAAGAGCCTTTCACAAAGTCCTAATGTCAGTGCAGAGTGGAAAGAGGGCAAGGAAAAAATCCATCTTCATTATAAAAAGCTGGATTTAGCTGTGGATGGATGGAGAGTCAGGTTCCTATTTCTCTACTCCCTCCCTGCTCTTTCCCCTTTGTTATCTTAAATATTGGGGTTTTTTAAAGGACAGGAGCAAGCAGAAATTAAATGCTCACTCTCAAAATGAAGCTGACATGAGCCTCTGGCTTTGAGGTTGGATTAGTTTTGAAGGCATACGATGCACAAAATGAGGCCGGTGAGGGCTGGCAATAGAATTCCCAGCAGAGACAGGTTCCTTTAAAACACAGATTAAACAGGGAGGAAATGCACAGCATATGAATATGAATTGACTCTGGGCCTAGCCTGATCTCGCTTCATTTGATAAAGCACATTTCCTTATTGAATGTCAATTATTTACATTATTTAAATATGTATAATCAGATGAATATGTGATCACTGCAATGGATGCATAGGTCCACACACGAACACACATATGTCTAAGCTCRTAGACCATACCACCAGGAAAGGATGCACACACGAGTCCATTGGGCAGATGACAAGTCTGAGGACACTATCACACTCGGTGAGCCATGAGTAACAAGCACTCCTTYGGCTGGACTGACGCATTTGTAGCGCTGCCCTTTTATACGAGCTGGTTCTCCTCTCGATAATTTGAATTCAGGCTCTGCTTAGCACCACGGGAATGTCAGCACCCAGCAGGAGCCGTGAGCCTTGCCTGTGCAGGTGCTAATCTCTGGTACGTGGGACTGCTTGTCTGCGAGATAGTTATTATTCTTCCTTTCATCTACACAAGTTCACAGCAAAGGAAACGCAGGAGAGCTACATCTAAATTGGATAAAATCCCCGTGCCCGGCGATTCTCCAAAGTTAGCGCTATTAGTAAAGATGTTAGCTGCTGATATTGCACTGGTCTACCCTCTACCATCACATAAAAACCCACTTTGAGTTCTCTTGAAACAAAATTGTTTTTCTTAGGTGATTCTCATTCTTACTTGCAGTTTCTATCCATGGTTTTTGCTCCAGGTACGGGAAGGTCTAGGTACAGCACTGATTTTACAGCAAGTGCTGCCTCTGAATTCTGTCACTTGCCCCCAGCTTAGAAAGAGTCGAACTAAATCTGTATTTCTAAATATCTTGCCCAGGCACCCATCAAAACATAGGCCCAGATTTTCCTGTTTAATTTATCTGCATTCTCTGGATACAGACACAGCAGGAGTCAAACTTCCCAAGAGCCGGTTGTGCATCTACAAGGGCAGGCAATGACATGAGCTGGTCTCTTCCTGATGAGAAATGCCTCCTTCACAAGTTCTGCTGCTGAAATGCAGACCACCTCTGGAAACACTGAAGGCTTGGTCATGGGTGGACTATGGATGTTTGTGCAGCTAGGAGTATTTGTATGGGCACAAGAGAAAAATGGATCCACCTAAGCTTTACTCAGTGTCATTTCCCTGCCCTCATCTCCCGCCAGCTCTAAGAAGGTCGAGAACAGCAGAGAAGTTAACTAGTTTTAGCTCTGGAGAAACATTCCTAAAAGCACAGGTAGGATTGGGTATAACAGGTAATTTTACTGATGAGTTATACTTTCATTAACAACACTTTAGCAGGAAAAGAAGGCTTTAATCAGCCTCCTGCCCTTTTTGTGGAGTGGAACAGTGAAAAATGAACTAAGTATTTTCTTAGCACAAAATTTGATAGGTCAGATTTTTGGCAGGTGTAAAACAGCATAGCAGAGTCAATGGCAGTACTCCAATGTAAACCAGCTGAGAACCTTAATGGAAGAACTGACCAAGGCAATTACATTAACTCTSCTGTGGTCTTGGCCTGTTGCTGCCCCCCAGAAGATTTCCAAAAGCCATTTTTATCTTTTGACGATAAAACGAAGCATGACGTTCCATGAGCAGCAGAAGAAATGGAGCATTGTTTTCTGAAGCTTTGTATCACTTAGTGGGATTATCTGGTGTCTTCTAGGTGCCAACTGAAAATTCCCTTTCAGCTGGGGCATTCATAGACTTTCTGTTGCATTCTCTAGTGTTTAATATGATGTAACATCAAGCTCTGTCCTATCCTGCAGGATGGTCTAACAAGATGTTTCTCACTCCTTTTCTGCATGCTCATCTGTGTGTTTTCAAAGAGTTTATAAAAACGCAGTAACTACATGGTTTTATCATACTTGGCTTAAATGGCCAAGGGGTTTAGAAAGCATTAGTTGGAGGCAGATGACAGCATGACTGCACTAGTGTTCTTTCCTTCAGAAGCTAAGCTAAAAACAGACAGGAAGTAAAACAGAAGTTATTAACGTAATATCAATAAGAGACAGGCAGATGGCCATAAACACCCCCATCATCATCACATTTGCTTCCAGAGAGATAGGGAACCTCCATTTTACTACTTCAGCTACCTGAAAATTAGGGGGAAGGCAAGCCTCTGGACTGCTGGGGAAAAATTTTGAACTGTAATTCTTCAACTGACAAAGCCTAATTTCCCCTTCCCCCTTCACTTTTTGTTTTTGACTCAGCAGACATCAAGATGGCTCTGTTCATTTGCATCTGAGCTTAGGTGCCAGCAGCAGACACTGTCAGCAGAGCCTGGGGAAGGGCATTGTTTCCTCCAACTGTGGCTGCAGGAGCAGCGTGGGGAGCAGACAGCCTTCCTCTACCAACACAGCAAAACCAAGAAAACATTGCATAATGCGTACTTGTGATTTGCATAATTGATGTAAGCCACGTCCTGCTATACATCCCCCTCTCCTTGCAGTCAGATAATCTTCCCCTCCCTATACCCATCACACAGTCCCCTCTCTCCCATTTTCCAGCCTGTTAGTCTTCCTCCTACTCTCCTGTTCCCATCCTTCACTCCCACCCAGGCTCTCAGCTTCTCTTTCCACTAAGAACCTGATGCCTCCGCAGCATCTCTCCATTTCTTTGTTCTTCCAGCCACCCACTACTCACTCTGGTGGAGAGAAGATTCTTGGGAAGGGAGGACATTTAACTGGCTAAAACATAAAGGAGGAGGGAGACTTTCAACCCATTTTCCACCCAAGCAGCCTGCCACAAACCCCAAATGAAATAGCAGGGAAATCAGTTGCCAGAGAAACTCACCTGGAACCTGAAGCCACTGATCAGTCCAAGATCCTGGTCTGATCTGGACTACAAAAAACATCCTAATTCCAACAACAGGCAAGATACAGTGGCCCACGCAATAGTTACTGGGTGAAATTTTCTAACAAATAGCAAGAGCATCGGCATTTATGCTTTAAAGTCTATGCAGTTTGCTGGCAGATGAGATACGGAGCCAATATGCATCTCTAAATCTCCATCTCTGTTAACATACATCTCTATCTGCCTGTGCTCAGAGCCAGCAAGCAGCTGGTACATGCCCATGCATTGCATTGACATCTGTCCATGGCTACTACCTTCAGCTCAAGAATCTCAGCTCTCATTTATAAATAATTGCCTGACCAGCTGTTGGCAGGCAGAGGGAAAAGGACTGAGAAAGGTCACAAACAGAGCACATGAACAGACGCCTGCAGAGTCTGGCCAAGTACCTGAGGCATATGGACCCCTCCAGGCCTCATACTGGGGGAAAAGCAGCTGCCCAGGGTGGTAACTGAGGAGCCATGTGCTCCTATTCCCAATTTCAGTGGCATAATCAGCATAATTGTAGATGGCAGCACAAGAAGGTGGCCTCGAAGCTCTGCCACGCAGGAGATGAGCCTCTTAGCATGGCTCTGGGCAGTGCCTACCTCTCCACAAGGAGCAGCAGCAGTGAAGCCCCAGAAACATGCACCAGGATGGCCTGGCACATCCATGAAGGGTGGCTCATGCAGGAGCTGACACTGAAGGAGGTTGRTCTGTGGTGGGAAGAACTGTCCCCTTCTCTTTCCTCCCTGCTTGAGCAAGAACAGAAGATCTTTGTCAAAGAATGAAGTTCAGGGTCTAATTTTCTCCTTGCCAGTCTAAATTTCCCTCAGTTCAGACCAGCTTGATGTCYTCTGTGGCCTTTTTTCTTTCTTCTTTCTTTTAAAAGCGCTCATTAGTGTCCTGCTGCTCAGGGATGCTGCTGCTGCTGGCAGTAGGGTCTYAGAGCATTTTTCTGATGTATTCAAGGGGTGAAAGTGGGGCACTGAGGAAGACTGGCCTGCAGCCCACAGCCCACATTTTGGGGAGGAGCCTGCAGGTCAAGGCATTAGCTAGGCAAAGACRTACGTTGCTGAATTCCTCTCTTACGGCCAGGTATCCTCTTGGACACGACACTGCTAGGGGCTGGCTACCTAAGCCATGCCAGATGCTGCCCAGCAGCTCAGCTGACATCTCAGACTATCAAAAGCATTAGGAATTAAATAAACCATCATAAAGAAGCCTATCATTTAAGCAAATAATTCTCTCAGAATAACAGGCAGGCTTTTCCACAAGAAGCAAAACTGACACCTGACTCTTTGCCTGGCTTCTCCCAGAAGAACATTTTAATGAGGCCCACAGCTGTAATATCACACAGAGGACATTAACAATGCTAATTACCTGAAGTTTAGCCCATGAATACTCATCCGACCATACCTTGGAGACGAATTGTTGTTTTGGCCCAAACAAAGCGCCAACGGCTCGCAAAGAGAGTCAAGGCTTGTGAGACAATCAGATACCGGACATTAGGCACAGAAACCTGGCAAGGGACCCTCCACAGCAGAGCTGTTAAAAAGAAGAGGTGGACAGAAGGCAAATCTGAAATTGCAGAGAGAAATTGCCTTGAGGTGAGCAAATCCCTCCTGAGAAATTGCAAAAGGTGTTGATAGGTCCCTTAGCATCATCAGGTAAGATCTGTGCAGAGCATAAAGCTGGGGGTGGGAGGAAGATGAGGGAGGGCATTATTGGAGAAATTCTTCTGCTAGGCAGCCRCAGCTGGCACCAGCTAAGCCTTGGATGTGCCAGGAGAAGCCAGAAGTCCACACAGACATGCAATGCAGGAACAAGCTCTTGCCTGGAAGAGATCCAAGGCCTTTGCTTCCCACCGTATGCACAGCCATTCTGCAGCTCAAGGTCACCGCTGAGGTGCCCAGGTGTGCTAGGATTACTGCTCTGAACTGAACAGCTTTGCTTCCTGCACCGGGCTCACTCGCTCAGGCATCCACAGTGTTGGAGCTTAGCCTGCAAAACAGTAAATAGAGTACTGTGTACTTTGCTGTATGAAGCTTAGCTGTCACCTCTGCCTTTTTCTCCTTATCACAAACACTGTAGGGCACTGTGCAACAAGGGCCATCGTGCAGCAGAAGAGGAGGTCTGGTCCGTCCAGGTGTCTCTCAGAGGGAGATGTGAATTTTTAGCAGGCTGTGTTGGTTAGCTCTAATTGAGCACAAAAACATCACATGGCAGGCAATAGCCCATTAGCAACACTGTGTGCTGAGGGGCCTTTTAATTATTTTTTTGTTCCCAGAGGACTACAGAATGCTCTTCGTAAGCATGGAGCGGGAATGCCAATTAGGTGGCCTCCAGCCCCTCTAGACAAGGTCCGGTCACATCACCTTGCGTCACAGGCTGAACCCTGCCCTCCATTTTCTCCCCAAGTCTGCAGTTCTCTGCCGTGAAATATTTATTAAAGGGAGCTGCCGCTGTCGTGAATGTTGAGTCTCCTGTCTCCTTGCCAAGGTCAGGCTGCCGGGGAGGTACTTTTGCTCTCAGTAGCTTCCCTTCAAGACTGACAGCCCTTTCTTCCCTTCAGCACCAGGCAGGCTGCCTTGGGGAGGAGGCTCTTTCAGYTCCTACAGCCCCGCATTTCCCAGTAAGAAAGTGGTCATTTAAAAAAAAATAATTAAAACAGAGACTGCAAAGCAGTGAGCTAGTGTGGCATCAAAACAGCCATTTGCACTAAGCCCTTTTCGGAGCACGTGATAAAAAGCCGTTAAACAAATTCCCACTGTTGCCAAAGGCTTTCTTCAGTCTTTGGAATCACTGTCACAGCTCCCTGGGCAGCTCCTGTACGAAGGGGCGAAGTACTAGACCCACAGAAGTGGATGGGAGTACTGCCATTTGCTTTTGTGGTGCTAGGTTTAMACCCTCTGGATTTAGCTGCGGCTTGCTGAGGTTGGTCCTATTGTTTCGTACCATTTTGAGGTCAGAAAAAACCTAAAGCTTCCACTGCAAGCTGTTGGATAACCTTTTATCAGCTCTTCAAAATTAAATTAACAGGTACAGCATAACTTAATCAAGTACAGTTAAAGTATCAGATAGATTTTCCTCCACCAGCATGAGCACAAACTCAAGTGGTAGGAAAACATAGCCAGAAATAGAAACACCAAGGTAACTAATGTAAGAACCAAAGGATGCTGTAGGGTGCCAGGTCAGACAACTGGTTGGGAAATTAACTTAGGGYGAGTATCAAGTGCCCAGCCCAGCTTAGCTGCATCTGCTCTGCTGCTGGAAGCCCAATGCTCGGCAGCCTCTGGGGCTGGAGGTGCAGCTGGTTCATAGGGTGGCTGGTTCCTGACAAACCTACAAACCCGTCTGCATGTTTTTGTCAATGCCTTTCTCAAGTGCATTTGTACTCTTGGTCCCTGTAACATTTTGTGGAAGAGCTCCACAATGTAGTATGAAAAACAGCATTGTTTTTTTAACGTTAAGCCACTGCCAAATAATTTCACTTAATGTCCCCTAACTCCTATGTCATTCATGGTTTTTTAGGTTTCCACCAAATCATCCTTTGCCCTCTCTGTTCCTAGCCAAAGAGTCCTGGTGTACTTATTCTCTCCTTACGTGGAAGCTGTCCAATAGTTCCAGCGATTCTTGCCTTTCCTTCGTGTGCCTGTCCTCGCTCTCCTATGTGCTTTCGGATGTGCGCTGGGATAGAGGTGAAGGTGCGGAGGTAAATGGGGGCTGGAGAAGAGGCCAGTGCTGCCAAGTGGTATCCAGCACAGGACAGACACAATGTAGATTCATGCTGGGGCCTAATGAGGTTTTCTGTTTCCTCCTCTTTTTATCCCCTTCTAATAATTCCTAACATTTTACTTGCTTTTTTGACACCTGCTCAGCCTTGACCTGTCATTTCCTYAGAATTAACAACAACGATGCTGAGCTCATTTTCCTGTGCAGTGATGGCTAATTTAGAGCCCCTCATTATGCATGTATAATTAGGGCTTTTTTTTTTCCCCCAGAAGCATTACTTTGCATTTATCGACAATAGGTTTCATCTATCATTTTACTACCCAGTCACTTATTATTGTCAGAAACTTCTGCAACTCTTCACAGTCAACTTTTGTTTTGTCTACCCAGAACAATTTTTCAACCTCAGTAAACTTTTCACCTCACTTTGATCCTCTTTTCCAAAGCATTTGTAAAAAGATTAAAAAACACMTGTCCAGCTTAGATCTCTAGGTAATTTTCTTTTTCTATGAAAACATACTATTTATTTATACCTTTATACCATACAGCTGCAGCTACTCTTTGGCTTTTATTGGAACCACTGCATTTATGATTACACAACTAATCAATATAGCTGTACCAGAAAAAGTTTTATATATATATACAGACCTACAGAAATAAAAACAGCAGCRATCCCACTTTTGATACATTCCTTACTGCTAAGGAAGGACCTCTGTATGATCTGTTTCTATGTTATCTTTTACATCCCCACCACTATGTTTAGTCACTGTATTTAGTGTGCAATATATCTTTTTTCTTTATGTATCGCAACTTCAAAATTCACTAAGCCGTTCCGGAGCCTGTTGCTGATAAAATCCTCATCCGGATTCAAGACATTCACAGAGAGCCTAACTGCCCAAGTCTCTAGCACCAAGGCAACATACTGTCATAAATCCATAGGAAACCAGGTCCCTTGCTCATGGAGCTAATTGCTCTTGCACGGGGCACCTGCATGTGGCTGTGGGCAGTAGGAAAGCCAGTGATGGTTCAGTGTTGTTCCACTGCTCAGCTTTACTTGCTTTTTCTCTGAGGATTATGAGAAGCTGGGGAAGTAAAGCATCTACCAGGAAGATAACAGCTGCTAGAAACACAGGCTCCTGTTTTTCACTTTGAGCTGTGCACACCATGCAGAGTTAAAAAAATAGTGCTTAGAATAATTTAAAGCAGAAATCTGTTACATTCCTTCAAAATTGCCCGTGCTTGGTTTAATAGATGCTGGATTAATTGCGTGCTGTCTGAGAGCTTTTGTTCCTCTCTGGAGTGGCTGCGGTCTGTGCCACAGAGGTGAATGCTCCTCTACTGTATGGCAAATTTGACATTGAAGGGCTCTTTGTAGAAGCAAGACTGCCATTCTCCCCTATTGTCCCTTTGATTTAACAGTGCCAGCGCAAGAGACAGTTCTGATGGTTGTTTTCGTATTATGGGCATCTGGCTACTACGAACTGGGCTGAGATCACCAAATCACAAGCTGCTTTAGAGGTGTCTGTTTATGCACTCTGATCAAACAGCGATGTGATCCGGAAAGTGTTTGGATATGCACATTTCATACATGCGCCAGTGAAAGGAAAATTTCTGAGATGTGTGGCAAGGACCATGCGTTGCCTGTGCCTGTAGCATGCAGTTTTCTAATGCCTTTCTTTCATTACTCAAACTCACAAATTTCCAGTAGTCTTAAAATAATTCTGGAATGTGGAAGTTTTTCCTCCACTTTTGCATCGACAGACTCCCAATGACTTGTAAGGTACTTTGTGATAAAAACAAAGGAACTGTAACATAGAGATAGATTCATCCGTAACTCCTCCTCAGTTATCACCTCTGCTGCAACATCTCATGTCTGCGTGAATCATCACCTAGCAATGGCTCGTCTTTCCCACGAGCACTTGGGTTTGTCCAGCTTCAGTATCAGAGGAAGCTTTAGTTGCTTTACTTGGAGAATTGGAGTAGGTTACTGACATCTYCTGTTTGTTGAATAAACTTCAACATCCAGAGTCCTGTGCCAGRTTTTGGCCATCTCTTCTTGTTGGTACCAACTCCTGGAAAGAGATCTTACATCTCCTTCCACRCAGATGTTTAGACATACAACAAAGGATACAGGCACATTTTTTCTTGTATTTTTAATTGAAGTGCTTTAATATATAAAAAAGTACATACAAGTTCTAAACTGTTTTCTGTAATTGTTAACACTTTTTCTAAGTTGCAACATAATATTAGCTACGTAGGTAGTCAACACTGCTAACAAACTACAGTACAAGTTACTAATAACAGTACAAGATGTTTGGAATACATTCTTGCAAATGTGTATGAATACCAAGGAAATCCTGCAAAGTTGAGAGACTCCAGCACACATGGCCCTCTTCTCCCAAACTCTTGTAGGATTTTGCTCATGGTTTTCCTAACCATCAATACACAGAAGGCCTGATCCTTGGCTGGTGCAAACTGTGGAGGCTCCGTTAGCTTCCATGGAGCAATGTCAGTTTTCATGAGCAGAGGATGTGATTCACTCTGTGTTTAGATACCTTCAAATTGAGGAGAAACATAATGCACATTTCCRTGCATGACAAACTGATGGGCCTTCTTGATCAGTGCTGGCTTGTAGCTTCAAGCAACATATTTTTCTGAGGGTTTCAAAACCAATCTGCTTCTCCTGGAAGAAATCAGATCAGGTCTAAAAAACAGTTGAAAGTACCCTAGATTCTCATACTGCTCTACTTAAAACCGTGCATATTTCCCTCAAAAATGCCAAATTTTGAAGTGTAAGAACCCACCCTACCACCTGTCCTCCCCGACAATAGGCTGGCAAAGATATCAAGCACTTAAGAAAACTGAATGTGAGATAAAAGGAGCAAAGGTTGTCCACACAAGTCATATCAAAACAAATCTCTACATACACACATGGTAACAAGACAGTCACTTTAGAGTTCAAAAGAAAGGTTCACACTTTACAGAGGAAGATAGAGAAAAATAACACAAGAAGCTGTCCATACAATTATGCACTGGTTCCCAAATCTGTAATCTTAGTCTGTGGCCACCAAAAGTAAATGAATACCAAGCAGCATAGCGTAAACGCCAATTCGGCCTCACATGGGGTAGCAACAGGCAACCTGGAGGTAGTGTATAGAGCTGAAAAGGAAAGGAATCTGAAAGTACTGACAGACATTTTTCTCCTATTCGTGGATATTTACATGATTGGAGACACTGTAACAAGGAGAGAAACCTGAAGCATTGAGCTCCCAAGGGCTCAATGACTTGTCTCTCCAGCCTCATGAGCCCGTCTACATTGTGACCCCTGGATCAATCATGGAAGAGCATTTTTTCTCTGAAGTGAGGGAGATATCTGCAGTATTATACCAGAATCTTTATTTTTTCGGTCACGTAGTCATTCTAGGTGGCATTCTGTACCTACCTTGTGACTTACAGGGCAAATGGTTTCATCTGAGACTGCAGGATTTTTCTCCAGGTACAAAATCTTCTTACCTCTATTGCCCTGAAGACCAAAATTTCAACAGCATAGCCAATCACCAGCAGCCCAGAACTCCTTCCATCTATTCATTGGCTGATATTTGATTATTTTAGTGGGAAGCTATGGCAGTTGGCAAACCCATATCAAAACTGGTTTTTCAATTCATCAGCACGTTATGAAATGATCGAACACCAATGGCTCCACTTTGGAATAAAGCCACAAAAGTCAAGTTCTTTTCTGCTGTAAAGAGGATAAAAAGCTCTTTAGGGGATACAGAGTTTGGCGTGTTGTAGAAAACATGATAGTTGCTAAGAATAAGAAACTTTCAGCTGTATTGCCTTTTAGGTGACTGATTTTCTATTGATAACACTTTTTATGGATTCCTAGTTTTCTCCAGCCATCTTATCTTGACACCACAGTTAATGCATTACAAAAGTCACTGCAATGCAGTCACTTAACATACACATCTATCAGGTACAGGTGGATTATCTACAAGGAAGTGGGGAAGGTTCCAACCCAACTATATTTCTTTCTATAATGAGAAGCAGATACCAGTTGGGTAGACAGAGATAACCTAAAGCATCCCCAGTATTGAAAAGAAGGCTGTGAGTATGTGAACAGATAACTCAAAAACTGACAGCAAGAATGAACATTTATAAACTACCCCCTGCTTTGTAGCTACCTCAGTTTCTCTGAAATCTCTCTCAGCTCAGTTCATTTTTATCTTGCAGATTGTGCAGAAGAAAGAGGTGCTTCTCCCTTGTGACTGCACGGAACGGATGTGCTTTCCAGGTGTTGCCTAGAAGGTATCCAGACCGGCTGTTCTTCCCTACCCTGCTGTCTTTGTAACAGCAGTCCTTTTGCTTCAGTGTCTACCTCGTAACACAAGACTATTTAATTACAAACAAATTTCAAGGTCAAGGTATTAGAAGACTGGAAATAGATACGCTGCTACTTTTAAAACAAACAGTGTATTGTACATGTAGTGCTTCTCTGAATTCTCTTTCCACAGAGCAAAGCATCACAAGCACAAGATTTCCATCAATCCCGAGCTGGCACAGCCAGTTCTAGGAACAAAAACGTAGATCGGGCCTCTACAGTCTTTTTGGCTCCCTTACCAAAAATATCCCCTGCCTCCTACAGAAGGCAGTTCATTCTAAATAACTGTGTGAGATAGACACTTCTACTCTTGGCCCCACATGGGGATCATCAACTGTCCTCACACCGGCCACACAGCAGCCATCAGGAACATTTTTCGGYCACATTCTGTATTTTTTAAACTACATGCAAACTGAAATTGAAAGACCCTATGTCCCATGCCCAACCTTATCTATTAGGCTAGAAGGGGCTGCAGGAATGTACTCACTTCCTCAGCAATCCCTCAGAAATCAAATCCAAAACCTCTCATTAGTGGGGCAGGTTTAGCTCAGTTGGTTAGAGCGTGATGCTGCTAATGCTAAGGTCATGGTTTCAATCCCCGTACAGGGCTATGCTGAGAGCTGGACTAGATGATCTCCAGAGGTCCCTTCCAACCCTACCATTCTATGATTCCATGTTGTGGGATGGTTTTCCATCTTTATGCTATGYTAATTTTTAGCCTGCTGTTGTCATGTGTGTTACTGACCTTGCACTGAAAACAATTTTCATAACAAACAAATCTTCTTACTAATTTCCTCACTGCAGTATTGAGAATTTGCCATGAGTCAGAGAGTCTCTGAAGACCAACAGAGACTCTTGGGAACACTTGTCTAACAAACCACGTTATCTTCAGATCACTCCGGACCTTCCACAGTCCTTAGGAAACCTTTCAGGTTTTTGCAGAGGGCTTCCAGGGATGCAATCTGATGAGAGGCAAACCACGGTAATGGGTGATACTGTGGTCTAACACAGCCTATGGCTCTGCTCTGTCTGATGATGGGAAGCGATGGGAAGGGCCCAGCGGGACCCTAGGGCTCAAAACTAGACCTTGTTTAGAATACCATTCCACTTCCAAACTGAGGAGGTTTGATAGCAAAATCATTGAGGTACCACAAATAAAAACCCACAAGACACTTTTTAGAGCTGTTTTTAAGGATAAACCAGTTCCAGATAAAGGAGCAAGCCTCTTAAGTCAGAAYACAGTTCTTGGATGTTTTGCTCCCTAATTGAATTATTTTTAAAAGGGAAAGGGAAATAACTGAAAAGCCTTTATAGTCTATTTTTAAATGAGAGGATGTTTTTCATTTAACTCCCAGTAACACAAATAATTTGAGCATAACTGAGGAAACCATGTAATCCCTGATGGTTTGTGTTCTGTGTGCTCTTGTGAAGCTGCTATGACTCCACTGCATTAAAAAAGACGTACATTATTCTGTAGCAATTGTCCATGACACTGAGGCTTACAACATAAATATTGCAATACCTCATCCACTTGCTGTATGACACAGCCATGTTTTATTGCAGTAGTGTCTCACAGTAGGTGAAGGTGCTGCAGGGTCCTGTTTGGTCAATTGCTATGGGACCTTGGAGTGCGCTTTCTTAATGAGGGGAGATCTCTCATGGGAAGAAACTTAAGGCGAGGACTAGGAATCAGAAGAACTGGCTAAAGGTTTCACAGGCAATCCTGTGGAAACCCTTTCTGTGCTGCCTTTCTCCCCCAGCCCCCCATAACTGGGAGGTACATTTCTTCACTTGCAGACAGTGACGGATGCAAGGTAATGGAGCACAGCTCTGCTAAGCACAGCAGAATGCCTCTAAATCAGGAAGCCAGTGTTTTTCGCCAACGTGACAGATTGAAAAATGCTTCTGGTACTTCCATGAGTGGGTTACTAAGCAACACTTTGGCTTCCAGGGAGTAGCCGTGCTGGATGTGATCTCACACACTCATACGTCAGCTTGACCACTTCCCCAGCTGCAGCACCGGGGAACGAGTGCGAGCGTGCTGGCAGCTACGCCCAGGGAGACGCTGTGCGATTTCATGGACTGTAAAACAGGCTGGCTCCAGGTGAGCTGTAACCAGGGGTGAAAAATATCCCAGAGGTGACTATGGCCCCATTCAGGGGTGGCTAAAAAGCAAACATAGTGTCAGGAAGCACAGTTGGGAGAAAAATAATGCTTAGAAGATTCAAATACCACTGAGTAAACCTATGGCATGTCCTGGCTGTGACAACTTTTACTTCATCCTGATTCAAAACAAATAGAATCAAAGAGGATTGATTCCAGGGACAGATGCTAAAAATGACAGGGGCTGGAAAAGATTCCCATCTGAGGAGATAAACAGATCAAAACCACTGGCACAATTTAGAAAGAGGTAAGGGAGGGGCGGTTAGAGCTGGCAAAATAAGGTCTGATACAAAAGAGGAAGATYATGCCCTTCTGTTCCTTCTGTTTCTTAATATAACAATACAGAGTTATTTGCAGAAAATGAAAGACAGTCTACTGAGAGCTGATCAACCAAGCCCAAACTCCCTGGAGTTAGGGAGAAATATTACCTAGCTGCTGATTACTCCACAGTTATCCTCTGCTGAGATTTCTCACTTTCCTTTGAAGCCTATGACAGTGGTATCATTGGAGTCAGACTGAACTAGAACTGAGAATAAACAGACCAGATTGTTCAGGGATAAAAATGCCTGTTTCCTTACACATGTTGGATGTGATCAACTATTAAGAAACAGAAATTTTTGAATAAAGACTAAGGTTAAGACTATTTAGTTCTAGGTCTCTTTATACCAGGCCAGCCTCTTGGGCCCATTAAAGTCAATGGAGGAATGTTGATTTAGAGCAGCTGAGGATCTGGCCTGTCTTTTACTCTATTACTCTATTTGTCATTTACTCTTTTGTGTGCCCATAAATCATGCTCCAAATATGATCGCAGCTATGTTGTAAGGGGTAATGTTTTGCCTTTTTTTTTCTTTCAAAATACTGACACACCTTTGGCAAGCCAGAGATTTTCTACCTGCTCCTTCTTCTCCTTCAAGGYGGTTAATTCTCACATAAGACCCTAAATCTATTTCTGATAGGTGAGTCACATTTACTGTAAATAACATTAATATGGTACATAAATATATATATATATATATTTATATATACAACTTTAAGTCTCCTAATTAAAATTAAATACTACAGCATCACACAGTAATGGCCTCTACCAACGRATTAATGGGGAATGTCACTATTCTGGGATCACTACTTGAGCATTTTAAAAGTGCATTTGAAAGCTGATGATATCACAGTTTATATCTCAAAGATGTGCTATGCTGTCACAGATTTATCCTCCTTCTTTTCCCCCTCTGGGTAATTGGGAAAATTTGTCTCATTATCAAACAAAGGATCAAGAGCAAAGATTCTAACTCAGTCTTCCCCAAACTCTATTTTAGCTGTTGATGTTTTTCTTTACAACCATTTCTAGAGAAAAAAAMCAAGTACCTATCAATAGCAAACACAGTCTGAAATGGCAGATGAGGAAAAGGTGAAGTAATTTAGTATACACACAACCTTCTGATTCTTAGGAGATTTGACTGCCTATCATAGGTGACCATTCACTTCAATGCTCTGGAACCTCTCATTGCATCTGCAAGTCACAAAGACACATTTTTTGCAGGCCTGCCCTGATCACTGCCGAACCAGGCTATGCTGCCATAAGAAAGAGTAAACAAAGGGTGTTGCTCTCTGCTGCAGCACAGAAAAACGCAATGCTCTCAAGGTAAAGGGGAAACTTTTCTCCTCGCATTTTTGAAGAGCATTTTACRAGTATGGGAGAGTCTGTATTGTGTAAGTTTAATGCTGTGCTAGGATTAAGTCAGCATGAGAATCTGATTTCCTACAATGATCAAGGGTTTGTTGAACATCTCTAAGTAAAGGGGAGGTGAGAGCTGATGGTTTGGTTTGGACCTCTTTTTCTGAATTGCTCAAGACCCTTTAAATCGGCTTATGCACACACTTTCTCTGAAATCCAAAAAATTATTTTAAGAGAAGAGAAAATGAGATGTAYCAATAAAAGACAATCCTTAATGAAACTCAAAGGAGATAACCCGTGGAAATCCATCACACRCTTGCTGTTGCCTTCCACAAGGATGCAGTGACACAAGGCAATCATCTGCTGGGTTACACTCGTAGGAGAGCTATGAAAGAAGAGTATGTTAGATATAACATTCATGTCATGTGTATAACTATCTGAAGGGAGGGTGTCAAGAGGACGGGGACAAACTCTTTTCAGTTGTCTTGTGTGGCAGGACAAGAGGCAATGGGCAGAAATTGAAGCACAGGAAGTTCCGCCTGACCGTGAGGGGGAATTTCTTCCCTGTGAGAGTGACGGAGCACTGGACCAGGTTGCCCGGAGAGGTTGTGAAGTCTCCTTCTCTGGAGATCTTCAAGGCCCACCGGGATGCAACCCTGTCTACCATGCTGTAGGTGACCCTGCTTGAGCAGGGAGGTTGGACTAGATGATCTCCAGAGGTCCCTTCCAACCTTACTGATTCTATGTTTCTCTTTCTTTGATTTTTGAGCAGCTAGTTTTCTTTTAATGTTGCTGGCAAAGTCCGCATCAGCAGTACAAGGACGACATCAAAATGCAGTCCTGCCACTGTGCGGGATGGTAAGAGAGCCATGTGTTCCAGCACAGCCCATGGGCTTAGGGGCTTTTCTGCCTTCTTGACATGCATTTATTTAAAATCTTCGGAAATTTAAGTAAAAATCCTTATCTTGATTTTCAGGACTCCAGGCACAACATGATTCTTTGCTGAAAATTAGCAGTTTCAAAGTCATATGGCAAGAATTGAAGGGTCCTTTCCAAAGGGACAAAACTCCAGACTATCATCTCATGCACAAGTSAGGCAGGTGCTAACAAAGTCCGTACAAGTGCCACAAAAAGGAACTTTTTCCAAGCCAACCAAGTAATTCGTTCAAGACATGGAAAGATGAGCATGAAATGGACTTGTCATTCTTTATCACTCACTTAAAATATAGAGAAGAATAAAAACTGCACTTCTCTTGCCTTGGCTTCTGAAAAGTAGGGAGAGAGGGAACATTTCCTGATCCACTGGGGAAGTGAAACCTGTAATTTGTTACAATGAACTGAACCAGGCTGGTGAATGGACAGGCAGAAATCTCAAAGGAAATATCAATACTTGAAAAATCTGCAATTTTCTGTAATGAAGTGTTTTATTGTAAGTTTATGCATGCGCAGGGAGGTAAGTTGATCTGGAAATAGTAGGTTTCCTATTTCAAAATAGCAGTAACAATGTATATTTCAAATGCACAGGTGAATAYTGTTACAATACCTTGCATTTTATCCAACCTGGCAGAAATACGTTGGACACATTAATAAGCTAGTGCCTTGATTCCCCAGGTGCAAAACACCTGGCAGTCTCATCGACATCACGAAATAAAGGGGTACACCCTAAAAGTGTACACACTCCCTCCCCTGCCCCCAGAAGTAATTGCTATTAGTAATTATTTCACCACTGGAAACAGATTTGGCTGYCTGCCAGTCCCAGCTCCTGCCCACCTTGACCAGAGGAGGAAACACAGGGAATAACAAAAGCTTTTCATTTCCTCTGCAGGGTCTTGGGCCTTCAGCATCCAGCCCCTGACAGGTCACCTAGTCCCATCTGCCAGGGCAGCACCTCAAGCCTGTGGCTAGCAGAAACAAACAGCACATGAGACCTTGYTCTCCCTCCTCCACTACAACTTGGGTCTGCAATACTGTCGCAAGTGGTGGTGCTCAGCACTTGCACGTGGCTAACAGGGGCTCAAAGTGCTTTACGAAGATGGCTAAAATTGCCAGCCTCCCTTTTTGCCAGAACTGAGGCACAGAGAGCTTGGACACCTGTTCACAGAGGTGCCACAATCGCTGTCGTACCCAGAGATAAAACCCATATTTAATAACTCAACTTATAAAAACGAAATAGCTACCTTCCTCACACAGAGCAGATGTGACTTTGGAAGCCAGCAGGCTGGCAGGTCACTAGCTCTCCGACACGGGCTTTCTCCCACTGAGGTCAGTGGTGATTAATTGCCTATGTATGGCAATTAACATGCGCGCATTTCTGCCCATCTCACTGTGGGCTGTTTCAACGGAGACCTCATGTTCTGGGGACAACGGCAAGAGAGCAACAAACCCTCCAGCCTCTGCCCTGCCATGGCAGGAGCTCCTGCCCTGGCGTCTATGTGATTTACACTGGTGACAGCCCTTATGTATGGGTTACACGTGAGCACATGTGTRTCCACCTGAAAGCACATCCTTGCTGTACTATGATAAATAAAATTAACACAGACTTTGCTTGTCCTGCCACTTAATTTATCACATAAAAGTATGAGCTGCTCAGGTCATGGCAGAACTGACTAGAGGGGAGTATATCCAGTATATTCAGAATATATCCAGTTTCTCTCCTTTCTCTGTTGCTTCTGCTCCCTATCTCCACTCGCCCCCAAGCCTGTCTGCTGGAGGACTAGAAGGTGCGTGCATTGGCAGAGCAACAGAGGGAATGGTGGGAGCTGGAAATGGGAAAGAAACATTATTTACTTGTAGTTCAGGAGCATCCTTGAGGTTCTGACTCACTCTTTCCCACTCTGCACAACCCATTCCCCAGGGAAGGTGCCTGCACCCAAGCACTACGTTCAGTGTCTACAGTGAGAAACTACAGAGGATACAATAAACAGAAAAGGGCAGCTCATCAGATAGTGAAATCTGTCCAGTCTGTCTTCTCCTTTCCACAGAACCTATTTTCACAAAAATATAGAACTGGTTAACAGTTAAAATTTCAGGGGAGTATTTCGTCTGTGCCATCCACSTGTCTTCCCTAATCAAATTGACCAGGCAATCCCTCTCGTGTTTCCCCTCTCCATCACTTCTACTTTTTCTGTCCTCCCAGCCTGGTGCCAGACTGCTCCTAATATATTCTCTCTTGCTTTTTCCAGTTTTTTATATCTAGAAAACATGAAGCATCTCGCACTGCTGCTCTGAAAGACAGTTTTACAGGCTAACAGCTGTCACTGCCAAATGATTAGACAGACAAACAGACAGACAAATAAGATTAATAAATTATAGAGGGCTCACTATTATAAAATGCTTTTAGCATTCAAGATTACATCTTTCTGTTTTATTCATCTTTTACTTTTAACTGAATGCACTCACATTACCCTCAATGATTCCTATTCCTCCATGACTGCTAACTTTTTGAGATAATTTCAGTTCTTTTTCATTTTAGATAGATACTGTAACATTTTCTGRTTTGCAAGATCTTAACACACTGGAACTGAATTAAGTAGACACCCAATGTTAGAATTGAATAATCAACTTTTGGCACTAAATAAGAAAATTTGGAAATTTTCTTTTCAGATAGACCTGAAACACTCTTTGACCCTCAAATAAAGTRTTTCATTTCAATTGCAGGCTCTTTATTTCTTTTATTTTAAAAATGAATTAACTTTGAAATTCAGTGTTGAAATGCTTCACTTTAAAAGGATTGACATAAACATTTTCAACTTCTCTAATATTTTCCTTAATTTTTTGGATGAAATAACTTGTCAGATTCAACACGGATTTGCGAATAATTGTGGTTCCCTTAAAAGCAYATTTTTTTGAATTAAGTTTATTGCATGCAGTAAAACTATGCCTAGCTCTACCTGGAATTTCCTTGCACACAATGCAAACAAGTCCTCTGGCAGTGACAAGCTTCATTAATATTCCTTTCTACACCCATCCACTTCTCACCTCCCAAATGACCCCTGTCAAAACACTTGCTATAGGTGTAAAGAACATAGAGCAGTCCCATAATATTGCACGGAGCAGGAGATTCTTCATTTGAGTCAGAATTTACCCTTTCAAAGAAAGGTGAGAAATATCAWTTTAAAAGCTATTTTGAGTAATGCTTGCTTCAAAAGAACACACTTACTTAACAGTGGCTTTCTTAGCTCAAGAACTAGTCTAAGGTATGTTAATACAAACGCCGCAAATTCAGCCCAGGTTCTCAAAGTCAAGTTTTTGGAACTTGACTGCCCTCTGCCCTCTGGTTGGGGGCAGAATGTGAGCCCCAACAAGTTCCTTAAAGGTATTAGCTCTTCAGAGCTAACGGGAGTGTCCTGCTGGTGCCCGTAAAACGGGCACACCCACCTCGGCGGTGCAGCTTGGCTGCGCGCCCTTTCCGCGACCATTTCACCACCCCTCTGGTTTCCAAGGCTGACACTGCAGATCTGCAGCAACTCCTTTCCCTAGCCAGTCTTCCCACTGCGAGGCAGAAAACTAGACCATACAGCACAGAGGTACGATRGAGGGGAAGCCAGATCCAAACATGGTTTTGTTCAGTGTAGTCTGAATTGTTCGTTCTCTGGAAAAAAACTGAGAGCTAACACCAATATAGCTGCCATCATGGGCATCTCTACTGCATCAGGAGAAGTGAATTTCTATAACTGACCTTTTTTAGGTTATCCAAAATGAGTTAAAAATGAGAGGTATTTCACAAAAATGTTTAAGGCCATTATTCAGACACAGCCTGTATTTAAATACGTCTCCTCTACTGGTTAACATCTGTTTTTATAATAAGCACAGGAAGAACAATTACATCATCTAGTCTAACTTCCTGTATAATGTAAGTCTTTTTCAGTCAGACATTCCTGTGTTTAACTAAGATTATGTTTACCAGAAATACATCTTTGGGGAAGCTGCCTATTCTTTATTTGAAGACATTAGGGGATGCAGAATCTACCATCTCCCTTGGTAGTTTGCTCCGATTTGTGTTAAAATATTGCTTGCCTTGCCTACATAGATGACTTTTGAAATATGTCAGTGATTCATCACCTCAAACGGCTGCCAACAACTTCACACATGGAGTGTGAATTCCACCACAGAGGAGAGCAGGTAGAGACATGCTTTACCAAATACATCACTGGTTAAAAAAAAAAATTAAAAAGGTCAACAACAACAACATGTCCCCAGAGCAGTGGAGAAGGCACAACACCTTGAGTTGTAGCTCAATTCAGGTTTCAGCTACTGGATTAAATGGAAATCTAAGCTGTCTTTGTCTAACACCTTTCACCACCCTCTTGACTTTGCTAGCTCTCAGTAAAAACTTCCCCCTTTTTTCACTGCTCATCATATGACAAATATTTACTTTTTAATATACCAATTTCCTTTTTAAAGGCTGGCAGGAACAATACTCCCATGAAGCACTCCGTGTCCTGTGTCAAGCTTTGAGCAAGAGACACTCAATGAAAGTGCAAAATGCAATGTCCTGCCATAGAAAGAAAGAGAAGCACGTAAAGTCAGAGTCCTCACATGTGTGCTGCCCACACCAGATCAGAGTTTTATAAGCTGTTTCAGAATTTGCCTAATCACGTATGTAGTCATTCACATCCACGGCTGTGCAGAAAGAGCATCCCCAAGGCTGTACCCAGATGATAGGAAATCAGTACTCAGAGTTTCTAATCGCCTCTTCCTCTCTCCCATGACTGTGCCATAACCTTTCCGTAGCCCAGTAAAACGGGTACAGCACGGTTTGCTTGGTGGATCAATTAATACTCCCAAAGTGCAACAAGACGTATAGCTCTAAAGGCACAGTAAAAAAGGTCACCAAGAGGAATGTTCCAGCCTCTTATCTAAGACTCAGCCTGTGAAGGAAGGAGGTTGTACCTGGAGGAAGTTCTCAGCATGAGAGAACTGGGACCTTAGCTGCTACTAAAAGTCACCTGAAGCTGCCTGGCCATATAGCAACACAGCACAAAGCTGAAGAGAGTGAAATGCAACTGGAGCATCACAAATAAGTATCCTATTAAACTCATATGGCAAACAATATTTTGCCATTGACGATCTAGCAATCTATTCTTCCATCACACCTCATTAGTGGTGAAACTTCAGCAATGCCATTAAGGAGTATTTCTTAATGTGAAAGATATTGTTCACTGCAGAATGGCTGTGGGAGGAGAAAATAGTCAGCAATGTGGATCAAACCTACAAAATAGGGAAGCAGGTGTTCACGCAGAATACAGCTCATTTAGCAATGCCTTAGTCACAGGGATAGAGAGCACTGACTTAATATACCTGCCAGCCCCACCAAAAGCCTGCAAAGGGCTACCAGAGACTTAGGAGGGGATTAGTCACTGCTTTCTCCCTAATCCACAGACAGAAACAATATGCATTTTCTTCATTATTTGTCTCAAGCACTCCCAAAGCCAGTGCAAGTACCCGCAAATTTGAAGGTAACAGCTATTTATTTCTATGATGGGGCTCACTAAACCCAACCATCTTGTTAGCTGAACACCAGCCTTTGCACTAACTCGCCCCTACTGCTCCTACCGCTGGCACCACCACGTTTTCCCTCAGTACCTTCTCTTCTCAGTTCCTGTCTCTTTTTGCCAAAACACTCCCTTTCCAGGCACACAGCACCCAACCCCGGTCCGCAGCAGACCCTGGGTTCCCATTTCACCCCCCCAGGGCCTGACACTGAGACTTCTTGGTACTCTTGGCCAGCCTGGGCGGTGTCACRCAGAAAGCCTAAGGTACTGAATAAATTTCAAAGGCAGCCAGTGCAGCTGTGCTAAGGGAGATTTGGTCCTGTACAGCTAGGATAAATAGTTTCTAAGTCTTCGTAAAGCCTTTTTCTAACGGGTTAAAATACTGCAGYGTGAGAATACGCTGTGATGGTCCTTGGGAGAATCCAAAAGCCGACACGGTACCTTCAGCGTGCAAGCTGAACAAAACGCAAAAGGTGAAAAAACTAGCTAAATAATGAGGAAAAGTGCATTAGGTCAGTACAGTTCATCCTAACTAAACGTAATTAGCAGGAGAAGGAAAAAAAATTAACTCACTTTCACAATGTTTTCAAGTATTCAGGGACATGTAATTTTGCAAAAATGTTTCAATTAATATAAATATCCCAGATATAATCTTCAGMGTCCCTACCTACTTGTACAACCAAACTGAGTCACACACTGCTTGAGACCATCATAAATTTAAATTTATATTATAATCCCATTTATATCTCTGCATAAGAAGTAATATATATATCACACCCCCCAAAAAATGATAATTCTGGGCGTATTTGGGGGAGTGGCATGTTTTTAACCTTAAAGATATRTTCAGTATGATTTTTCTAATGTCCTCACTGTCCTCCTAGTGACGTGCAAAATTATTGAAAGGGTTTCAACGGTAAAATATTTTTTCATTTGATGCTCTTGCTTAATGTTTCTCCATTTCACATGGCTTGAAGAGTGGAACAACATTCATCAAGTCTCCACCTTGGTTGTGAGCCACTAGCGAAATGCCTTTTATCTGCTATACACAGTAGAAGTTTGTTTAAATAAAGTACAGCTATTTCTATTTAAATTTTAAAATAACTACTAATATCTTTTTTTTTTTTCTTATTAGGCTCAGTAAATTGTTCCCTTCTCTAGAGCTGTGGAAGGTTTTTTAGCAAATTTTCATGTGTGTTTTCAAAAAAATACTGTTGCAGGCAAAACTACTGGGGACAAAACTATTTGCAAATTCAACTAGATCTTGATAACTGCTTTGAGCATACAAAATAAAAAATGGTAAGACTTTGGACATACTGGAAGTCCTRATTAGAAAATTCCTGAAATCAAAATTTCAATTTTCAATCGCAGAAATCTGAAAAAAATAATCAAAAGTTCTTCATTTGACCCTAAATCAATGTTGTTCTTTTTTTTTTTAGCTTATTTTAGATTGTTCAGAAAACTCACACTTTTACTGCCTACAGGCAGCTTAAAATATTTTTCTTTTGTTCAGTTTTATGTGCTAAACAGYAGATCATTTATTTACACACCCACAGCCATTTGCACCTTTTTCAAAAAAAAAATAAAATGATGAGTCTGAATTGAACTGCAGTGGGACAGCAAGCTGGATACCCTGAAATACTAAACATGGTAGAACTTTCTAAGCATCCGCCTGTGTTCATAATGGCTACTATTCTTCCTTCCGAGACGCTAAAACCCGATTTCTGAAAATCTGCAGAAGGAAGGAATTTGATCCAGGGGAGAAGGTGCCACCCAACATTTTTTTTAACCATGCTTTTCTCAGTGACAGCGTGTTGTCCACGACCTAGGAAGTATTRAACTAATGCAACTCTCAAAGCTCCTCTATGAAGACGGAGCATTTGCAGTAAAGCGATTTCCAGTCAAGTCTGTGAAGAGTAACAACGGCAGCTGCTCCCAGCCAAACTGCTCACCAATTAATTGCTTGGGAGATATGTTACTATTTCTTCTTTAAAAAGAAGACTAGACAGAAAGCACAAGGCCACACAAAATTGACTTCTCCGTGTCGATATAACAACCCTCCCCCTCCGGTAACGCGCGTGAGCCCGTAACGGTAAGCAGCGACCATGCAGAGCAGTGAAGAGATGTCATCTGGAGCATCAGGAAAGCACACGATCCTTCTAGTAGAGCCCAGGAGGTGCTGCATGAGTGACAGCTACTCTCTGGCAGTGAGCGCCACAGATACCTCTTCACCTATTTGAGTGTCCGTTCGTTTTGATGTGGGTTGTGTCTTTGTGTTCCGGGTGGGAATTGTGTGCTGATACCACAACACCGGGAGCAAAGTGTTTCTTGATTGCTGCAGCTCCTCAGGCCTGGAAACCAAAAGCTGACGCTCTCTCTCGGAGCAGCTCCCGGCACAAATGACAACTCCAGCTCCCTGTGAATGAAGAAATCCTTGTTGTATATACAACATCAAATTCAAATACTCAGAATTTGCGTGCTTGAGTAGGATATCAAATATTCCTAACACTGGAATTGCCAGTCGGTTTCTGAAGCAGACTGTTCCCCCAGCGCTGTGTTCATAGGCCCACTACACAGCTGGGATGTGGCATCTCCACTAGGTGTTTTGTATTTTGACACTTTTAATACATCATTTCCCAGTTAAACAGAAACCTCAGCTAACCATTAGTTCCATTTCAARATTTTCCCCTCCTAATTTAGTTTCCTCTTTATCAAAGTAAAAAACATTTAGCTCCTGCATGCATGATTGATTTGTAATTATTCTTGTCTCACCCCTCATGTAAACCACAGTCATTACCACTCAGGTGTCTCCTTCTCTATTTCTACTGCTCTCTGCAGATTTCAGCCAGAGAACCAATAATTGTAAGGCTCCTCTGCTCCAAAACCAAGGGGCAGAAGAGTCAGGAGTAGTATTCTCAATGGGAATCCCTTCAGGGATTCCCCACAAGGATGTTTACTGTGATTTTCAAAGCAGACTTTAACATACATTACCTTCTGGAGGCTCAAAGACTGGTGGATTCAAGCAGTACATGTGATAGCCACGGTCACAGTCATCACAGAAGAGCAGCTGGTCCTGATGCAGGGTCATTGGGAAGACAGTGGGGAAAGAAGAGAGAGAGAGGRAGAGAGAGAGAAAATGATGTAAATTAGTCCATTGGCAAGGTGAAAACATAAGCATGGTTACCAGCGGTTCAGTCATGAACACAGAGCTCCAGCAAAGAGGCTACTGGGAACAGAAGGGGCAACACAGACCACATCCGTGCAGCCAGAATCAACCACCAGACTTCTGACAGGCCACAGACAGCCCTCTTTATCACAAAGGTAGATTAGTTTCTAATGGGAACATCTCTCCCAGAGCTGGAGGACTTCTTCTCCCAGGCAGCCTCTTGACACAGGAGCAAAAGCTGCAGACAGGGGTTACACTGTCCTGAGAGAGCAGAACTGACATCCCCGCTTTGCTAGGCTCCAGTATAACCACGCTCTGSGTCTCGTCGGTCCTTTCTCATCAAAAGCCTAGACTTAGCCAGTTCTCGAAAACTCAGCTGAGGAAGGAACACTCAGTGAAATAGATGGAAATGACTGGTCCCCACCATGCGGTCTGCAGCTCTTTTATACGCTCAAGGGGAAAAAAAATGCTCTGAAAGCAGCCCCTGCTCCTAACAGAACAGTTCCCTCCTTTCAGTTCTCCTCATTTAATGATAAAGTAAAACAAAGAATTGGGCTTTAAATTTATTATGCTAGAGGGAATGCAGATCAATTGATCATCTCTRAACTTCTTCAAACACTGTCAATTCTCAAAGTTCCTCACAGACTATCAAACACCCTTATCATTAGATGTTAAATGAGAAGAGCGCAAAGAGGATACTGTTCAGCTGCAGGCTCTGGATCGCAGCTTGGAAATTGCTCGAATAGGTGATTAGATGATGAGAGAAAGGCTTAGTCCTTCCAATCCAAGTGTTGTCCTGACTMTCAAGTCTTATAATTAAGATTGAAAATCATGCCAAGGAACTAAGTAAAATCARGGACAGAAGATGCATACCTGTCACTGTTCCTGTTTACAATATTGAAAATATCACCCTTCTACTGCCTCCTGCAATGTGAGTTTATGGCCTCTGACTAATTTCTATTGAACAAGCATCCAAACCACAAGAACTGTCATCTTAAATGGCCCTATATGATACCCATGGTAATTTCAGCAAAGACCAGCAGCTGACGGGGTCACTGAGGAGAAGCACAGCTCCATTCTCAGAAGCGGCYCTTCCTAGAAGATGTATAGAAGCAATAAGGCGATGGCCCGTGCCATTGCCAGTGCTTCGCAAGGGCAGGCATGACAGTAGCTCGCACTGACGCTTGTTTGTATGAAAAGCTAAATAAACTCACATCGTTCTCAGAGGTCCCACAAAGGCTGCAGGATTTGCACTCAATGCACTGCCACTGATAGGTTTTGACAGCCTCGGTCATGTTTGTGGTGAACTGCAGGCAGGTCGGGTGTCCTGAGGAAGATGGGAAACAACTGTCACTGTTAAGACCCATTTAGTTGTTGTTAATTAACTGGTATTACGTTTGGGAACAGAACGCACATGGACATGGACTGATCACAACATGGGCTGCAACTAATAGATACCAAAGAGGAAAGCAGGCATTAACCTTTTCGCTGCCGGGCACAAGAGAAAATCAGTCATCTCCACCCATTCCCCCATTAGCAAAGCAGTTTTATTCAGAGCTCTTAAAAATGGTTTGGTTTAGGGGTTGGGTTTCATTTTTCTTTTTTTGAAAGAAAACAAGAGAAAGGGTGAAATCAGACACAAACCCAATTTCAGAGAGAGCCCATCCATTTTAATAGAAATTGGACAACAGTTTCAGTTGGCGTTGATTCAACCTAACTGAAAGACCTGGTTGAAATGAGGTTATTCTCCACTTCAGAGCTTCCCTTCCTTGTGTCCAAATGGGAGGATCAATTCTGTAAACTTTGCTTAAATGGAAGCAGTAGTGTACAGAGAAGAAGCGAGACAGGATGGAGAAATATTGCTTTTAACTTCTTTTTTTTGTTTGTTTTTTTTGTTTTTTTAAGAGCTCTGCCACTAAAGTTGGTTGGCACAGAAGAAACCAAATTGCACAGCTAACCTTCCAGGATTCCAGGATCAAAACAAGAAACCAAGCCAACTCCCATAACGAACTAAATGAAAGGAATAAAGAAGGGAAAGCTAGCAGAACAGTCACATCTAATTGGGAAGGACAAATTGCCAGAGTTACAGCTCCCGCCCCTACATGCGTGTCGACTCCAGCTTTGCAAAACAGCGGTATCACAGTAGCAGGGTCAGCAATGGGCTTTCTGGAGGGGAAAATACAAACAAACAAACAGACCAAAGGTAGGATCAGTGTTCCTTCTGCAAAACAAAACAAGAAAAATATACCGCTGAAATAAAGCACTGTACTCCCAAACCACCCCTATCAGGCTGAGGCTCCTGCTTTCCTTCTTGGAAAGCCCTGTATTTAGCCCTGCTCTCTGACACACCTCAGCGTTCCTAGTGTGCAGAGTCTAGGAGGGGACAGGGATATACAGCTGCTCACCTAYATGCATAGAAAACCTCAAATACAGGTACACGCATCCGACACTGCTAAATTCTCTTTCCAGAAACCTACACCATCAAATGCCCAGGTTTTTCCACCTCTGGTAGATTTCTTTTCTACCCGCCATGGTGTAAGTACCTTTCTAGGAAGGCAGGAGTAGGGAACGAAAAGCTGTTTCTCAGCAAGAAGAGCAGGCATGGCTACAGCAGCCGAGGGCAGAGCTGTGCTCTCTTCGTTACCGCGCCTGTCAGCAGTACTTTGCTGTGCTGTACTGCCCCATCACCACCCTACAATATATAGAAGCTTCTACATTTCCTAGTTAGTGAAGCAAACAGTTGCTGAGAAGTGCTGGGTAACACAATAATACCGTAAGGAATATCTTTCCTTTATGTGCCCGTGCAATCACCGAAGAGCGTCGTAAGGATTTTGGTTCTCCAGTTACGTTCGCATGGTAGTGATATGAAAACTAAGTCCATCCAACAAAGGAATGTGTGTACACAAGTTATTAAGGGAATTGAACAGAAAATAAAAGAGATATTTAAGGAAGGAGGGATCAATGACACTGTTAATATCAATCTCATAAGCCTTTGAATAAAGAAATGTTTTGACAGTATTGATGAGCTCAGATTGACTAAGAAGATCATTAGTTTTTGGAGCCCTTGAAACGTCAGCATAAAATGAGTCAGGTTTTACTGAGATTTACAGTGGACCAAACCCAAACTAAAGTTCTGGGGACCTTTAAATCTCAACTTTCCAGGAGATTTTTTGAAGTGCGACCTTTTCTTGCTGAGAGGACAGCATATATTTCCTGATACTACCAAACTGGCAAAACCTGACATGACACTGAAATGATTCTCCAGGGCTGATTTACAGCAAACGCAAAACCTCATTCCAAACACCAGTAAATAGCAGAAATGTGCCACACTGCACCTCGGGGAAGAATTCATCCCAACGGCCACAACTCAGCTTCCAAAAAGGCTGTGTAGTGCTGGAATACATCAAAGAAAACAACTCATACAGGGGTGTGAGTTAATCGGACAGTTAAATAGCTTCAGTCACGTTCGAAAAGAAACAGAAATAATGGAATCAAACCTACAAAAATAAATCAAGGCTAAACGCATACCCATACGCACACGCTCATTTGCTTGCACACACACATGCACATTGCTCCCTGCAGACTCCACCTAGAGAATCTCTCTTTCTTGAACCACTGTAAGTTCAGGATTTYGTTCACTGCTTTATCTCATTCCCTTATCATGTCATTCCCGCTCTCTTCCACCCATCAGTCTTGACTGTCCAGTTCCTCACTCCCCTCAAAAATACCCTTGTACCCTTTGTTTTCTGCACTGTATCTCATGCTGATACTGCCCCAGCCTTAGAGTGAACCATCCCATATTTTAGAGCCCTATTCAAGAACTATGCCCACCACAGGCCTAAAAGAAATGGACTGATGTGGGCTGAGGATCTCTTGGAAAATAACAATAATGCAGGGCCACTATGATTTCTTTTTAGCAGAAATGCAAGAATCTTTGCAGAAAATACCAATTTATTCACTCTATCAGGCTCTCCCTCTCCAAATGTTGTGTCTATGAAGGAGGCCAACAGATGCCCACAGTCATGTCTGCACAGCCACAGAGTACTCCGTTAGCCCAGGGCTTATTATGCGTCTAAAGGAAAAAGAATGCCTCATAGATAAGTCTTTCTTTAGCCTCCGAGTCAGACCCTCCTTCACATTAAACAACCTCCCTTGTGGTATCATGACCCCAATCTAATGTAGCTGGAAAGACTATTTTTACTTCTGCCAGCAGCACGATGAGGCATTGTAGCGTACTGCAAGCATGTCAGTAGATACTCAAAAAATTAAAATCTTTTCTCCTGCCCTCTCTGCTCGCTTTCATCATGCTCTCTGTTTTCCTGCCACTTTGGTTCAAAACCCAGTGTTCTTCATGACCTATGAGAAAATTCACTGGACCAAAACTTGCTGGAGCTGTGTTACTGAAGACCATCCTTGCTCCAGATCAAAGCATTTCTTAGTATTGCTTTTGTGGCAGAATATCCCACAGAGAAAGCCCTACAGCTGCATATAGCAAGCCACCGTTGCAGGATTCAAAATCATTAAAAAAAAAAAAAA
>NW_028185650.1:730529-898663 GCF_003343005.1 Rhea americana
CCTTAAAAAAAAAAAAAAGAAAAAAAGAAAAAGCTAAAAATCTCTTCTGCCTACACTGGCTGTGTAGCACTAAAGACCAAAAATGCCATTAAAGGGCAGGAGCAATCTGCTGCGCCCAGGCGTTCTGTGACCAGCGAAGGCCCTAGAAGGGCTCATTAGCGCTTCCTCCATAATGGATTCTGCACTGCGAGATTAATTGCAGCCATGTGCTCTGTCACAGCCACCACAGACTGTTTAAGTTAACAATCCAATCAATAACCTTTTTCAAACAAAAGCAGAGATTACATTGAGAAAAAAATAAGCAAAGACTCCTTTTTCCAAGCAAAGGTAAAATTATCTATGCAGGCTAAAAGGAATATTCTCCTAATTCCTCCAGGCACATATACCCGGTGCTCAGTGTCTCTGTCTGACGACAGTGTCCTGTTTTTCAATTCTTTCCTTTATCTTCAATGTGTAGTGGTGGGATTTTTAATCAATAGCATAAAGAAACCCCACAGGGCTCCTGCCTCTCTCATGTCAGAATTTATTCCATAACTATTCAGGTCTTTAAGCAACTACAAACACATATTACAGATATAATGGCCAATGTCACAGGAATCCCATCCAAAAATAGAAGCTTTACATGCAAACAAACTGCAAAGTCAGACTTTCCTCTTTCTAAGACTGAGTAAGCATTTCTCTGACTGATGCCATCATTAGACGAAATGATTACCATTATTTGTAAAAAAGAAGGAAAAAGTAAATTGTAATTCTAATAAGGGAYATCATTTTGTGGTTATGATACAAATATTCTGCCTCATTTGTCCATCTAAAAATGCAGTTTACCATGCTCATTGTAGTACAGCCAGTCCCACATGTTCAAAAACTAGGAGCCAAATTTTCAAATCACTAGGCTTTTAAAACTACTTTTAGGTTATTTTTTATTTGCCTTTTAGTTCTTGAGCCTTTTAGGGTTCCGCTTTGAAAAGTTCCTGGTGAAACAGGAAGATTAGAAAGTGCCCAGATAAAAGCGAACAAAACAACCAGCCCAAAAGGTCAAGTTCTGCTAGAAGCCCAGGACTCCAGGAGCTGGAATGCCAAGGAAAGACCAAACAAATTAACTAACTAAAAAGGAAGTCTCACTTGTAGGCAACATTGGGTTCAGCCAATATTTTATTAGTWTTAGAAAGAATAAGAGAAGAGGAAATACTACCAATGTGAATTTCTAYTTCCTGATGGAAAGGAGAATTTCTGGCTATTTCTCCCAATGTCCAATAGTACTGTGTTCCGGCACTGCTAACTCTGCGAAAGACATAAGTCCGAAAGGACCCAGGGGCCTTGGTTAATAGATTGGTCAGACTGATTTGGTCAGAGACCAACTCTCCTCTAATCTAATACGCTACAATATGCCAGTAATTGTGGAAGAATTAACTCCTTTAATAATTGATGGAGCTCTGAAACCATTCAACCGTAGCAGACTTTATAGTTTCCATTATTTTGTTTCCTGGCCCTATATTTTTTCTGGCCAGTGTGGACGAAACTTAAAACAAGCACACAAAAAAGTGCTGGGGCGTTTTGTGGCGCTGGCACTCGGGAGCTGCAGCCAGCTGCACTCAAGGGATGGTAGTCTGCTTCCAAGCACTGCCAGTTCCAGTGAAGAAAGGCACATAAATTACAGACAACTGCTTGAATATTCAGCACCAGCAGACAAGAACCCGCTTTAACAGCTCACCCAAGAGACAAATAAAACCCCTGAGCAAAACATATTGGTTCAATCCCAATATCGGTTAGGCAGGTATAACTGGAGTCAACAGGAACTGAAAGCAGAATAGATGTGGCGGTACGTTGTGCTAGCTCTCCTGGGTTAGCCCCGTTGTTGCTGTAGACATCTGACTTCCAAAGGGCACAGCGGGATTGCGGCTTCCTACCAAAATATCCCTCACTTGCTGGAATATTTCTTTRCCGTAGGAAAGTCAATCCATCAGCCAACCTGCTCTCCAGCTTTGACTATACAACACTGCATAATTTCCTCTAAAACATTTTTAAGCTTGGAGAACGTTATCTGGGAYAAAGAACCTTGACTGCAAAGAGAGCAAAATTTGGCTTGAAGGATGTACACATGTATAAACAAAATCAAGTATCTGTGTAAATATGGACGTGTGCACRCAGACAGATTAGATGCAGACAAGACAGACCAGTTCCACTGGCACAGCGCGGCGGGGATCATCTGGATGGGATTTGGGGGTGACCTCCAGAGCACACAGGGGAGCTGTGAGCAAGCAATTCAGGGCATCCTAACAGTTTGTTAGTCAAATCAGTCCATCACCCCACACCACCCGGTCTGTAGCACGTGCAAGGGAATCGCCCTTTCTAAGCCTGTACAGCTGCGGTGGTGTAGGGYTGCGAGACCAAGGAGCAGGCTGTGCCCCATCACCGGGGCAAAACCGCGCGTCCGCTGCCTGGATCTCACAGCCAAGTAGCATGGACGATAGGTTCTGACATTACATGGGGAAAGGAAGAATTTCTTACTGTTTAGACTGATTAAAGCCTCGAGCTCTAAYGTCTCAGGGGATGGGTCAGCCCCTGGCCTGAGTAGCTCGAGGCTGTCCTAGTCTGCAGCTGCAGCTGCTCAGAGAGCCTTGGTGGCAGGCCYGGAGGAGCAGAGGACAGTGCACACTGGTGATGCCCTCGGCTCCAGGTGCAGGTTCACRAGAGGAAGGACATGCTCTCCCTGAGTGCTGGCTGCTCTGCGTAAATCCCCCTGGCCGAGCAAGCCTGTCAAAACCTGTCCAAACTGTCTCGAAACCTCTGTTTCAAGCAGTCCAGAGATTTGAGGGGCAGGTCTGTGGGGCAGAGGCCAAGCAAGAGGCACAGCACATCAGACCTGCTTCTTTGTCTTCACCACCTCTGTAAAAGCCTTAAAAAGAGAGGCAGGCAATGGAACACGCACATCCATACACTGGGCTCAACTCCTGCAGGATATAACCGTGATCACACCCGGAGGCACTCACATATAGATGGAGCCAATCTCCTTACACTCTGTTTTGACTGAAAAACCCACCCTTCTGAATTGCAACGCCTACAGTGACATGGAGCAGTGGGAAAGCAGGCCCACACCCAGCTCAGTTCCCTGCAGAGATGGGATAATGCAGAAGTAACAACGGCAAGGRGGCTCAGCACCTTTGCAACTGAGGGCGTTCAGAAACGGACCCCCAACCTTAAAGCCAGAGGAAACAGTGCATGCCCAGGATGTCCCACTGCAAAACCAACAAACGCTCTGCTCCCTCCTTTCTCACACTGGCCCCTGTTAGATGCTGTTGGCTGCCRGACAAAATGGCTATTTCTTGCCTAGGAAAAATAATGTGGAAGCACTCAAATAACCTCATAGTGAGGCATCAGCTTGTTAATGCACTGGTAAGTCACGCCAACACTGTACAATTCCTGGGGGTGAATTAGGTCAGAGTGACCTCCAAAAAACCCACCAGGCTGCATCTCTATGCGCGCAGCACTATGGGTAATGATCTGCTAATTGCCAAGAGGCACTTGGGCTGCTTACCAATACCAACAGGAAGGAAACCTGCCTTCAGGCGCTGCACAGATTCCATATGCCAGGGACACAGCTTCTAATAACGAGAATAAACCCATTTATAATGTGCGAACTGCCCAGGAAGACTGGCAACGAATGCTAATGCTGTCCAGCAGGTAYACCTAACAGGGGGTCGGCTGGCTAAACTCTTCCTAGCAATATATCCGTTGCAGTACAGGGTAGGTATGGCAATTTGGTTGTGAGGTGAAGTAGGGGAAAAGGAGATGGAGATGAAAATGTGGGAGTGGGAGGACGACTGCTTATCTGGACAAGACGAATCACCACAACCTGGAAAGCCAATATCCCCTGTGCCTGGGAGACATTTTCGTTACCCTTCAACAAACTGCTGTGGGAAAAAAAAAMTCCAGCTCCAACCTCGTCGCTGAGCACTGCAGGCTCCTCAGCCAGGCCAGCTCACACACCACAGAGCTTTCAATCAACTGGCAGGCTCACTAAACCCTTTCAAAATGAGCAACCAAGCAAAAATACTTGGTCATAAACACTAAAAATAGGAATGGAGGATTGAGTTTTGTTTTACTTTTTAACTTGGTGAAGCCAGCTCTTCCCAGTGCATTAAATCCACCTCCCTGGCAGCCCACTTAGATCATAGCTTCCACCCCCAGCACCCAGAAGAGCCAAAATTTCCAGTTATAATCAGAGGAGTGGGGTGGTATTTAAATGCTAGATGAACAGCAGTCTGGACAGCCTTCCACTAGAGCGCTATGTGAAAACCTTCAAAGCCCCCTACCAAATAAGATATAAGTTCTGCCCTTCCTCTCTTTCCTTTAATGTGAACACAGACTTTGCCACCCGTTTGAACCAATAGCTCCGATTACTGCCCAAAGACCAGGTCTTTCTTCAGGACATCCCTGGTGTTAAACTCGTAGGTTAATGCAGACAGACGGCAGCACGTCTGCAGTGGCTCCCAGCGCTGCCCCGCACACCGATATCTCAAGGTAACCCCTGAAGAGACCGGCTCTCTAGACACGCGCTGGACCCCGCTGCCGCCATCTGCTAGCAAGGGTGCGAGATAGGATCACACGTACATAAACCACTCACCAACATTTCACTGGAGTTTGGAACCAAACTGCAAATCTGCCAGAAGTACCSCAGAAGTTTCAGGCACTGAAACTGTTCCCAGCCCACACGGACACCCAACATGCCCGCAGCGACCGTAGCCCCATGCTGCTACTCTGCACCAAGTGGGTTTGCTCCTACGTGGTGGAACATTGGCTTTGAAGGGCTTTTCCCTCATTTCCCATTTTATAAGGGGGCCCTGTTGTGCTGCAAGTAGAGCATAACCTCAGAATACAATTTCTGCACAAAAGGCCCAGAACAAACCCCCCCCAAGCCCCCAAAGCCACAAAAGCCGCCCAAGCACGGGCAGCACAAGCTTTCTGCGCTGACCCGACAAAGTGTGTCTAACCCGAGCTGGCGGAAGCCACGGAAGGACACGCGGTTTCCCCGGGGCTCGCCGAGCTCAGCCTCTCCGCTCRGATTACCAGGGAGAGAGCGACGGCGGCAATGCTTTCTGACATGGGCATCTCTCCGCCGAAACCAGGCCCGCGTCCCCCCGGTCCGTTCAGAGAGCGTCAGCACCGCCTCTTTGTATTACTGAAGCCCTCCTCAAGCGCCCACAGCTTCAGGTAGCACTTCAGAGGGGACTTCACCCATGCACCAGCAAGCACCATCAGCCAGAGCAACTCTCAGGTGAAAAGGAAATATGTTGGGTCTATGCAGATGAAATAGAGGAGGGGAGGAGGGGAGGAGATGGGAGACTATCTCTGGACAAACAAGATTTCCCTCTAGAATGCATTAAGAACAACTCTAATTTCCTTTGCTAGCGCAATGGTTCCAGAAGTTTCAAATCAAATGGCAAACTCCAGAGAAATCATTTAAATGTCATTATTTTAATAATAAATAAACTTATTAACTATGCAGAAGACACTATGCCGTTGCATACACAGTGACCTCTCTGCTGTTACATGAGGAAACCATGCATCATACAGGTAAATAAATTCAGCATATGATGGGTAAATGGTTCATAACCTATGGAAACATGCTGTAAATGCAAGAGGTCTGACTCCCCCACACAAGCATGCTGAATTGCTCATAATTTACTCTATTGCTAATATAGCAGTGTAGCTGCATACTCAGGCATAACAAGAACCGCCTCATTCAACACAAACGAACACAATTTTGAACAAGTTGATCCAGTCACTCATTGATTTAAAGAAACTCTTTCAGCTGCTGAACAGGTAGGACTCTTAGAGCCACTCTCCGTCGTTTGTAATGCAGTCCTGGAAGCTGGAATTTCCCCTTCTCCATCAGTTAAAACCTCCATTTGATTGGGAATTTTTAAGTTTGTTTGTGGATCACATATTTGAATTTGAATTTGGTTTCAGCCAAAAGAAAATGGAAGAGGAGAAAGGCTTAAGAAACGGCAGAGGCAGAAACAGATTTTTCAGAGAGGTTGAGACATTTTGTTCCAGTATTTTACAAACAAAAAGTTTGACTTTTCATTTTGAAACGATACCTTGCTTCAAAAGTGAGCTTGAGCTAACTATTTCTAAAAAGGCAAAATATACTCATAAATTAAATGTTTCATTCAAGTCTGAGCAGATTTGGAAGGGGGAGAGAAAGGGTAATCGTCATTTTATTGAGGAAAAACAGAATGCATTTTATTGTGAATCCAACCAAAATTATTTCTCCCCATCATAGTTTTTTCTGTTCAGTTATTTRAACCATTCTGTTCAAATAACTCTGTAACAGAATGATGCCACAGACACCAGAACAGTAGGAATTTTTTGCTGCTTAGCAGAAAAGTACCATACTAAAATCAGTTATTTATCTTCTCAGAGCTCAGAAGAYCAGCTCTATCAGATTAACAAAGTCAAAAGGCAGGTCCTTCTTTAACCTGTAACAAGTGAATACTGCTCCTTTAATCTACACAACCAGTATTTAACAGCAGCTAAATATCATCTTAGATTAAACAAGAAATCAGCCAGTTTCACTGCAGCTGACTCAGTTGTCCCTTGTTAAAAGTCTGCTAGTCATGTTCTTCTCCAGCACTAAAAGAATAACCAGAGYGAGGCTATACGAAAGCAGAACATTATTTTACTTAATGCCACAAAGGGATCTTCCACGTCCTGTTGGGATCTGAGTCTCRCACTGGCTAACTGCACCGCTGATGGGCTGCTCTGTCAAAGCAGAGTTATAAACTCCCATCCTACAGGCTGGGCTGAGCAGGTGCTGGGCACCCCCACCTCGATGGCCACTGAGGGTATTCATCACCCTCACTCATGTTCACTGTTAGGCAACATCCTATTACCCAGGAGATCTTCAGCAATTTTTGATGACAGGTACCTAACAGGGCCTAATTCTTATTCATATAAGCAATCCCAGAGGAACCTAACAGGTTCATCCCTCCTTAGGAAATTCTTCTCCATGATTTTTTTCCCCCAGCTCTCTAAATACCTCTAAAATCCCATCCTTAACAGAGGCGAGAAAGAGCCTGGAGAGCTAATTAATGAAGGCTGACCTGACCTCAGAGGGAACTGAGGCTCACCTCTCCCAAGCCCAGAGGRGATCTGCTTCCCCAGGTGAAGGACTGCATGGCTGTTGACCAGTTACCTGAACAGCATAAGAGCAATCTGAATTCAGAGAGAGTTTGTGGATAGTTAGTAACTGGGCTGATGGACACATTCAGAAAGACACACAGTCCTTGGTGTGGAACGGCTGAAAAGAGCTGGAACCTGCTTTGTAAGAAGCCCAAGCCCAGATATCCCTGTAATGGATGAGACTGCTGAGCCAAGACCCAGTCACAGAGTTCACTGCACCTAAAACGACCTGTTGAGCCTGAGGAGAGGGCTGGAAAGACTCGAGTGTTRTTTGACGGTATTCAGCCACTCCCAAGGGAGCACTGATGCGAAGCAGCTACGATTTGTGAGTGGACATAGGCTCAAAACCACCCTAGGTAAACTCCACCATAAAAAGTGCTACACAGACTCAAAAGCTGCATCTCACTGGTTATCTGACCCTAAAGCAAAAGCACCCCTTCAGCGACAGCACAGCTTTCAACTGGTTCTCATCCAGTAATTTCCTCTCACCTTGGAGAGCTAGTCTCAGCACTGGCCACTGAAATCACCATATACGAAGTAGTTAATGGCTATGGTTGATGAAAGAAATCTAAATTAGCAAGCTAAGTCTTCAGCAATGTTTGACAACACTCCAGCCTTATTTCAAACCCCTAATCTATTTCAAAATAGATGGCTATATCTGAAAGATTTGGTCACATTCTTTCTTCTCCTACAGCCCACAGTGAAGCCACATTGTTASCAACACCAGGGCATTAACAGCAAAGACTGAAGAAGCAGAACGAGAAGGGACTTCAGTCCAAGCAAAAAATCACCCTTAAAGACTCACAAACAACTGTACGAACCTAAAGATAAATAAGAATGTTTGTTATGAAAGACGAACAGCGTGAGAAACGAAACTCTTCTCTGATACAACCACTCAGCACGAGGCACTGAGGGGAGCCGAACTGTCCGTCCTCAGGACGCCCATCAGCTCTGAGGCCAAAGCAGAATTACCCCCACAAGCTTTCCAGTACGGCGACCTCGTGCAGGCAGGTAGCAGTTCAGAAAACAGCCCACCACGCAGTTTGCAATATTCAAAGCATATGGCCTTTTCCATAGCAACATCGTTATCCCTAGGTCATTCAGAGCTATTATAGCTGCCTTAGACAACATTAAATACACAAATGTTTCCAATCATATCCTGGATGGCACCATCAGCAAACACAACACTGTACTCCAGAACTCTGCACTTTTTAAAGGTAAATGGCATGGTCCTCCCATCATGGTACATACATCACGGTATCACGGAGAATTACAGGCTGAAAGGATGAAAGATCATCAAATAACAGACGTGGTGAGTTTCTACACACATAGCAAGGGCATTTGTTGAAACAGCAACAGATGCAGTTAGGCTTTAAAAAACATACTGGTGAACTAAAAGGATGATGGCTCTCATCTTTTGTCACTAAAATCAAAGACAGGACTAAACTGTTGCAAGTGTCCAGCTTTGGTGGAGCAAAGAAAATACAGCATCTAATATTTTCCAAGGGAAAACAGAGATCTTAAACACAACAAGCCACAGTTTAGACAAGCATAGCCAGGCCAAAGCAAAGAAGCCAGTGCTGTTTTCAGTCCACTCACAGAACCCAGGATTCCAGCTCTCAGCTTTGTCATCCTTCAAATGAATCTTCACCCAGGGAACCGGCTGTGAGGACGGCAATTAGATGCAGGAGTGCTAGCAGACATTTTTATTCTTCTCCTGTCACTCCTGACCCTCACCAGCAAAACCCMTTCTACAGAATGGGAAAATAAGATATGTTCCTAGCCAGGATGACAAAGGAAATCTGCTCTGGGACTTAGGGAGCAGTGATATTTTTTGTTTTGAGATGATTTTTACAGAATTAAAACTTTCATTTAGAACATTTATATTTCCAGGTCCATAGCTTAAAAAAACTCACACAMTCCACAAAAGTTTTCAAAGTAAGACTTATGCAGAGTTTTTCCCTGGAGTCTGACAGCCTCTGACAATAGCTGTGCTGCAGTGGGAATGATCTCGTTCGTCTCATCGGGGTGTTGACAGACATACATGAAAGCCAAATTCAACACACACTCTCACTCCTGGTTACCTTAGCAGAAACATCTAGCTCTGCTCTGTGTATCCATCACACTGGGGACAACGAAAACGACAACCAAGCTGGAACCGGAGGACAGAGGACCTACTGAACAAGAAAAGTGCACTGATGCTAGGAGCAGCTTCCTTCCTTCCTTTCTTCAATTTTCCTTTCTTTGATTTGTCGGCGTTTGGCTCTGCCCTCCATCCAACCTCCACACGGTCTCCCTGTCCTATGCAGCACAGCAGAAAGCTCAAGAGGAGCTAAGAGAAGAAGAGCAAAAGTAGCAATAGCCAAAGGGTTAGGATTTCTTATCACACACCCTCCRTTCTCACTCTGCTTTGGGGAAAAAGATTACCTGCCCCYTGAAATGCCTTTGGAAGAGCAGTTCTGTAAGACTGCAACTCAGATTATTTTAAGAATACCTGAGGAGGCAAGGAAATTGGAAGTTAGTAGGTGAGGGTTTGAAACTCTCCTTCCTATCATGCTATCTAAGGATAGCATCTTAGCTACCTTCTCAGTGCAGCTCAGAAGCAGCAATAGCACCTTGCCTCACCTTCTCAACTGTCTCTGGCCCTCAGTGTCCAAAGCATGCAAAAGAAGGAAAGTCCATTCTCAGCTGCAAAACGGCTGAGGAGAAGCCAGTAAACAGTTTACAAGCAATTCTATCAGATCCCAAGCAAGTTCCCAAGAGCCACGGTGACTGGGGACAGMAAAGGCAGTTGAAACTATCTTTTTGTTTTCTCCTTCCTCCAATGACTCTTCCTAAGGCTTTGCACAGGAAACGATAAAGACTGTACATGAACAGTGCAGTTTTCAYGTTGTATTCACCCCAGGCGAATCAAGAGACAAACACTAATAGAAATTAAAATTATACATGTGGAAAACCTTATAGAAAAAGGCTAAGAATAATTAACTCTTTGCTGAAAAAATACACATTGTATCACACAGAACTGTAAAAAATTCTGCAGATAGGATCTCATTCTATACAATACCAAGGAGTTTAGAGTAATTTCTGTATTGCCCTGACAGATTCATTTCTGATCTGATTTGTAGCACTTCCTCCTTTTGCAATATTATTTGTCCTTTAACCTGCTGGGGCCAGTGGTGGGGAGTTAGAGGGGGGGCTCTCTACTCTAAAGGTCCTGTACCCACCTCAGAAGATCACTTGAAAACTACATCCCAGCTGCTATTTTGGCAAGCAGTTGCCAGTGCAGAAAGAGCCATCTACAGTGTCTAGCAGCAGCAGGGAATGCTGGGGAGGGCAGAGGAAACTCAGCAGAGCTTCATAAAAATGACAGAGGTGTTTTAGGAGAAAGGAAACACAGGATTTCCTGAAAAGGCTGCAAATCCCAGCTGATCTGAAACAGTATTTCTTCTCTCTCTCTCCAACCCCTACAGCCATACTACTACTAATCAAGTGTGTGCAAAGGGAAAGGGAGGTTTCAGATCTACATTAGGAAATGCAACAAAGCAAGCCAAGGTTTCGAAACGGGCAGCCAGCTACTCCAGTGACTGGCACATTGATTAAAAACGTGGTAGATAAGGTCGGGATACCATAAAGTAATGTCACTAAATCCGTGTTAAGAGCCCTCTCACATAGTTTAGACTCAGCCTTTGAGTCTAAATTACTTTAATACAACTCAATCAATCTCATGGGGAAGGTTCTTAAAATATAAATACATTTAAGAAGACTGACTATTAGCACCAAGTGATGGGAAATAACCAGTCTTATTTATATGAATCCTACACAAAAGCAGTATTTTATTTCCTGCCTACCTTCATTATAGCAAGTAACAGGACCTGTTACCGTAGTCCAACAAATGGAGAAGAGAAAGTAAAAGAGAAAAAGGAAGAGAATTTTTGATTAACTTCAAGTTTCATTAACAAATATGAAAGAAAGTACAAGGACAAAAGTCATCACTTACAAAATGGAAAAGGAAAACAAAATCGATAGAGGAGGAAGTTTTATTTTAGGCTTCAAAGAGAGYATTATAAACAATGGAGAGCTTAGAAAAGTATACGTACAAGAAGCATGTTATCCAACAATGTCTTTTTAAAAGATTATTTGCAGTAAAAAAGACCTTGTGGAATTGGTTTGATAAAGTAGTATTTACAGAGAAATATACGGTAGGGGCATTGGAACCAAGCTTTTATTTAACAGGAATATTATACAATTGAATACAGACCCTACAGTTTGCAAAGCTTCATTACAGTTGTGCGTCTTGTTATAGTTTGATGAAATAAAATTTTATTTCTCTTTTTTTTTTTTTTTTTTGCTAGCAGCAGTTCACCAACTGCAAGTTTAGCAATCAACAAAATAAACAAAACAAAAGCATCCTGCTAAAGGGCCTGATTATGACAAATTTTGCCATTTAATTTAGCGAGAGCAGGACTGCCTACCAGAGATTTTTCACTGCTATTTTTGGCCATATGTGCTACCCTGGGAAGGAGCAGGAGATGGAGAAGGGAGAAGAGGACAAGATCCTTTGCTCCTGACATATGGACCTCACTCAGAGAGGCGAGTTCTAGTTTTAGGCATGCGAGAAACAAAATGCAGGATCAGGCATTTTTTTTTTTTTTTTTTTGGTAGACATCATAGCATTTTTTACTCAGACAAATCAACATAAGCCACATTAACAAAGACACTTTTTCTAGCTATACCTTGGGTCTATCCCAATAGGTACATCCGGCGTAGCTGTTACAGGGAGGWGCTCCTCTCAGAGGCAAGTCCAATACCCTTCTTCTCGGACACAACGCTATCCCACATCCTTACCAGACCGCATCACGCAACAGCAAACAGCCCTGCACTATCTGCTGTGAACAGATCTGGCAGCCAACAAAGTTCTCCAGTGCTTGGATGAAGCAGAACACCTTTTTACCTGAGATGACAACTACCAGCTTAGAATAAGGACCGAGAACTTCTTTCTCTGCTGCCCTACAGGACAATTTAGGATGGTAGCTAAGAAAACTCACTCTCTTCTCCTCMCAAGTTGCCCTTGTTGCTTACTGTTGACATGCAGGTGCATCTATATCCTTTCSAAAATCCACTAGTTCTTAAGAGAGGGCCTAAATATACCCAGCTTCTACGCATGGAATCATCCTCGACTCCAACAGGACGTTCCATGCCCAGAGCACTCAAACATTTAGACACCTTTACAACCTACTCGGAATCAGCTGTGGAACTACCAAAGTAAAAAATAAGAGCAAAATTAACAGAGTTGTTTTTCCTTTTTCAAAGCTCTCTTCCAGCAGAAGTATTTCCTAGTCACTAAAGTGAAAACTGTTTTACTATGCAGAAGAGACACATCAATCCTACTGGGAGAAGACAGTCCTTTGACCTGGACAGAAAACCTGGCAACAAAAAAAAACTTGCCACTGAGCCTGGTCTTTGCTTTTCCAACAGTTTTGTTCAGATTTGTGCCAGTAAACTAAGTTTTAAGCATCTAACAGGAAAATATTATTAGGGAGAAAGTAAACCAGAACAATCTTCACTTACCACATCCAATTTGCAAAAAACAAAGATACTCAGCACATGTATGAATGGCTTCTTTAAAGTAAGAGAGAGAGCAGAGTTGATCTTTATTTTCATATTTTAAAAAATGGGTTTTTTCCTTAAAGTAAATATTCAGTCTTTATTTTACATTAAGTGCTTTTTAAAATCTCATGTCTTCACAAAATTGCATTTAAAATTTGAAGTAAAATGTATTTCAAACAAAAATACTGTGCAACTTCAGCACTTCTTTTCTCTCTTAAATATTGAAATAAATAAAATAGTTACGTCTTTTTTTCAGTTTGTTTTTTTCAGTCATTTCTACTGTAGATCAATTCCAGTTTGACCTAGGTTTATACACACACTTAGAAGAAAGCGAAATCAAGACTAAAAAAAAAAATTCTTTGTATTGCACCAGCTTAGGGCATCCCCAGATCTTCTCTGAACAGTTGGCTGCCRGCTTCCCACAGTCCAGGCTCCTGTACCGGATGAAACACAGATCCAGCAGGGTCAGGGCAAGGAGAAGAGAAGTATCAGAGCATCCTGGCTTCTTGCAGCCTTCTTCTGAAATGTCTTGCTTGAAGGATGTAGGAGTCCATGAGGGCAGGGCTGACTGCAGAAGGAAAGGCAATACAAAGTAAAACTAAAATACAAACAGGCAACAAAAGCAATTGCTCAGAATAAAACAAAAAAAAAAATGCAAACCAACCTTCCAAAGCCATTTGGATTTTAGTTCTTATTTTGAAAATATAGCTAGACAAACTCAGTTTCCGCTGACCATGGGGACCATGAACAAATACAAAGCAGACAAGTGGGATATGAAGGGATATATCCAAAAGGAAGGCACCACGCACTGTCAAATTTTCTTACTATGAACATCTCTAAATAAGCTTCATCATTCAGCTTCTCAGCTGTATCTTTACTAGAGGTTAAGACTTTTGCTTGTGGAATCCTGCTCTGACTGCACTGCTATATTACTAGTTACTTACAGAGAGCCACAAGGGTATGCAGCACTGCACAAAAGACACTTTTAGAAGTCTGAACTATACACGTGGGTTTGGCAGCAATATGATAAATTCTGGAAATAAGTGCAAAGCTGCATTTTGAACAGCATTCAGTTCATGAGCGGACTAAGTTTCACACTGCTAAGCTCCTAAGTAATATCGACAGCCAATAAAATCATCTGTTTATTTCCACAAAATGCAAAACCTACCCATGTCTTTCCCATACCTCTTAGATCAGTTCTGGATGGCATGAAGGCCCAAAACCCTAAGAGCTGCCAGTCACAGAAAGAATAACTCAAAGTTATGAACTAGCTGCATCCCCTTACGAGGGGTGTCTGAGCTTATTAGGTATCAGAACTTAATATTGCAACACCTATTTTTTTCTAAATGTTACTATAACATGTTACTTGTGCTGAAATTGGCAACTTAACAATTACAGTAATACATATAGGGATATGAAAAATAGTTACAATCCAATTTCAATGCTCTGTAGTATTTATAGAGGTTGGGCTTTTTTAACCCTGGCAAGTACCTGGCAAACAGAAAAAAAGTTGCTAGAGTTCATTGTAATGGTTCAGTCAGCAAAAATTCAGCCTGGCTACRTTCCTGCACTGTGAGGGTTTGTCAAAATAACCCAGTGCCAGCATGAACACATACATGTGCCTCATACTCATAGTTAGAAATTACATATAAATAGGAAAAAATCACAGAGAATTGGCATTTATTGGAAACATCTACGTACGTTAGAGCACAATACACACTGGGCAGATTTTGCAGTTCTTGTAATAAGACATCTCCCAGTGGGGTCAATACAATGTTTGCTTGAGGAACTGATTTGGTAAAACCAATTGCCATTTGAAAGAGGCAAATTGGATGAGGACCCAGGTTTTGAAAACCCTATAGTTTAATGGCATTTTAGTCCTAGCTTTTAGGGTCCATCTCAAAACATAATTAAAATAATTAACCAAATACAGGCAGATCACCCAGGAGTAGTGGTAGCTCAGCACAGTCTGGACTCAGTGACTCTTTGGACACACTTCTGATCTGCCCCAYGCAGCAGCAGGCTGACCTGAGTCTGTCTTCAATCAAGAGCCTACACTGAGGACTGTAAAATGACAGACTGGAGCTCAAAGTGAATAACTAACTAATGCAAAAACTCAAAGGCAAAACAATGCAGGGAGGGGATTGTAATAACGCATTCAGCTGAAACAAATAGCCATCTCAGAGCCTGTCTACACCATGCTAGCAAATGAATTAACAGCGAGGTTTCATTCATACGAGCAACTAGCTAAGAAAGCCCAGCGCTAATCCTTCTGAAGCCAGTGGCAAAGTTCTCCCTGGGTCTTGTTTCAGCAGTCTAGGCTTATCCTTTATTACCTTACCACATATGTACAACATTATTCCAAATACCATTACATATAAACAAAATAAATATCCACCCCACGAAACTGAGGGGGGTAAGGGCGCCAACCAAAACTAAACAGGTTTCAGTTCCATCCCTGTTCTACCACATTCCTCACAGTCTCTATTTTCTAGATGTCAGAGTCGCAAATTTTCTTACAATTTTCTCAATAAACATTATCGTACTTAAAATTTTAATCTGTTTTCATGCAAGAGCTGAGGTTCATCCCTGCTAAAATGTCCTCTAAAGTACCACAAATGTGAATATGCTAAGGATCAGTGCACATCCTACACGGATTTTTCTTCCACTATTCAATTGCTCAAGCAGCACGTCACTTCCTTATTTCTACCCGTTCCCATAGGTGAATCAGAGACCTTGCAGAGACTGTCTCAGGAAATCACGTCTTTACTTAAGATCCTTTAGAATGAAGCAGTAGGAAGGTGCCTAAGAAGACAGCTCACGTGATTAAACACAGAGAAGTCTGAATTTAGGGCCTGAGATGAAACACTCCTTTATTCACATTTCACATTGGAGTTTTATTTTGGGACATGGTTCACGTGGAAGCATATAGGCTTCAGCGGAGTATCTGGATAGACTTGTGATAACCTTCCTCTAATAAGAAGGATGTCTTTGGAGGAGGACTGGAAGAGCAAGACTTGTGATCAGTTGAAGGACTGTACCTTCAAAGATCTTCCTATGGAGCTCAGAACAGCAGGTCTTACTGAACTGCTGAAATCACTGGGGAATATGGAGCACCACAGTTCTTTCTGATTTAAAAGATGAGTGTATTTTTTTTAGGTACAACCCTGACTTCACACTGAAGAACTCTTTATAACTTCCCAGCTTCATTTGGGACTTATCTGTCTTTGAACATAAAATTGGCACTGTGCAGTTCCCTCATTTGTGACCTGGCTATGTCAGGCTCCTCTTTTTTTTTTCCACTGTGCTTATTAAACTTCCTCCTATATATTTTCTGTCTCACTGATGCCAGTTTTCTCTTGTCCATCTGAGAAGTCTCCTGTAGCAGCTTCTTCGCTTTGCTTTCATTTTTGACTTACGAGCTAACCAACCCTCTTTCCCTGTTTCAAGTCTTCATTCCAGCAGTACCTAGCCTGAGAATATTTAATTTCCTTATCAACACATTTAATACAGTTAACACTTCTTTCCAAGCTAGTTTAAACAAGCACTCTTCTGGCTCCCAGCTCCACATCTTGATTTCCTCTCTGAGATCAATGCCTTCCTGCAGTCAGCGCCACTCTGCTCAGCCTGCCCTCCGAAAGTGGGAGATGTGGGTTTTCCCTTGTGTTGGTTATCTCATGAGACATCTGGAGAAATCCTGCTCTCCTCTATGATGAATTTATTTTATCTTCTTCCCTCTCAGAATTAGACTGAACCAGTGATTGTCCATACAAACATTAAYGGTATAAATAAGCGATGTTCATTTTTGTATGCCATCAACGTTAAAGGTCATCTCGCAGGTTTTTATGCACTATATGTGAGTTGTTTTGGCGTCTTTCTGAAGTACTGTACTGTACTACCCAGTTGTCACAAAGAGGGGTGGTTAGGTTGCGAAAGGATTAAAACAGTATGCATTGTTATAGTGACTGCATTTGTGAAACCAAATCCTGATTTAATGAATTATGGGCATCTGAATATTGCTTGTATTTCCAAAGAGCCCTGAGTGTTAGGCATGTTTCCCAAAAGACAATGGTAAGGACTCCACTTGGAAAAAATTACATTTAGAGTGCGTCTATCCTGCAGTTGACGCAGAGACTGGAGTTTGGAAAGACACACCTGGATGTGTTTCAGCTAGCTAGCTCAGGGGTTGCTAGGACTACAGTCAGTACYGCAGCACAGAGCTCCAGATGGGCTGCAGCAGCATGCGAGCGCCAGCGAACAGAGCAGTCGGCRAATGCTGAGCTCTGTGCTGCCACCATTACACCGGGAGCCGCACGCAGCTGGCTACTTCTAAGTGGCTAAAGAATCCGTCTCTCAGAGTTAGGCAGTAAAAAGTAGACAAAAGAACTAAAATGGATCAACCTTGGCATTTCTCAGCCCATGAAAACTGAGCTCTCCTCAACTTCTTGATAATTGAAGTCTCTACATCWCTCCTGTGAGCCTTCTCCCGTCAAAACATACTCTGTTCCTATTTTAAGGAGCATTGGCTGTGGTTTTTTGAATTTTTTAAACTCTTCTTAACCTACTAATCTGTGTGACATGATTGCTACATGGATACAAGAAACAGATGCAAGAAATCATGTTTTCTTTCATTATTGTTTATTTACCCTGCATTTGGCACATTTTATGTACTGCTCCCTTTCTATTTCCCTTTTGTTCAAATGGACATTTCACACAATAGCAGGGGCAAGATTTTTTTTTTTAAGGGAGATAATATAGTGATAACATAATGTAAATGCAAAGACTGAAGGGCAGGAATAGCACAAGAAACCAATTGGAACTTAATTTTTTTTAACCTATCRCATTTCAAGTTTGTGGTATTTCTTTGAAAAATGGCAACAACGGTACTTCTGGACCAGATTCTGCTCTCAATTACATTAACATAAACTCAGAGGAAATCTACTGACTTTATTGATATTACTCTTTGTCTACTGTAAGGTCAATATGAAATAAGTGAGCCAACAGCACCTCATACAAGAGCTGGTTCCATTCGTACCTGGTTACGGAACATCTTCCACCATGACTTCTACTCCTTTCTATTTTAATGTCTGCATTGTAACACGTGTCTATGTGCCTGTGCGCGCGCACACACACACACACACACACACACACACACAAACACACAGAATAATACGGATATGCAAGCTAAGTAATAACTCTTTCAGGGATTCTGGAAAAACATACGCCTATATGCCTGTTTCTCACCTCTGAAAACCATCTGGAATTTGAGCTTTTAGTAAATACAGAAGAGTGGCAAAGTATTATAAATTTATCTCATGCATTATTTGAGAGAAAAAAAGATTTGTTGTAGAAAGTATGAATGTTTTTATAAGCTRAAGTACACTCTTCATTAGCATTGTTGAATCAAAACATCATTGATTTGACATTTGATTGATTATAATACTCCAGTAGGAATAGAATAACAACAGAAAAAAGATTATCAGCATGGAGAAGGTTTAAAATTGACTTTCTCCTTTCACATATGCACGGCTCTTGCATGCACTGTTCTACGCTATAAGCACATAGAGGTATTTAGTAACATTTTGTAAAACAGTTTCCTATAAATCCAAAAACAAATGATTAATGTAGTCTAAGTGTCTATAGCGTCATTCTGGATTTATATCCATGTACCCAAAAGCAGAATCTGTCCACTGTCTATTTCATGTCTAAGTCAACAATAAAAAAATTAGAGAGGCATCATAATTGGATCATTTTTTTAAAGTTTTTAGAAAAAATGTTGAAAGAGTTCTCATAGATGGTATCGTGCTATCTCAGGAAATGAACCAGGAGAAATGTAATCCATTTGGATAGGCCTCATTCATGTAGTAGAACAACATATATCCAAAGTTTTCATTGCTAGGCTGGGATTTCTATTCTGAGTTCTGGTATCATAAACACACACCTCCCGCTTCAGGATTAGATACTGCCCAAACAAATGACAATTCATCCTATGATTTTAATGGGGTCATGATTTTACCATTTATCGGCATTATACACGTCAGGAAAAATACATCCTTAAAACCTAATCTTGCCCTCCCTTCAGGGAGATCTTTGCCTGCATTAGGACAGTAAAATGGAACCTACACACTGAATTCTTCTATAGCCTTTACTCCTGACTGTACATACCAGACTAGATCCTGTCCCCATACAACTCCCGCTAGCTTCGCAAGAGGTCTGGATATGGCACATATTCACAATACAGTTTAATCCCTAGGATTTACTCCTACAACTAATCTCAGGCAACGGTCTGCTGAAAATCCAGGGCACAGAGATTTCACAATGAGTGGAAGACATTTCAGCTGGGACATACCTTTCCAGTCCTGCTGCACGCTTCCTCTTTCCTGGGACAGTCGCTGGGAAGGGAGTCACWCTCTTCTCCATTGCCCTTGGAACTTTTAATGAGTATTGCTTTGGTTTATTTCAAAAGAAGCTAYCGAAAAGCAAGCTAAGTGTCTGAAAAGACACTACAGAGAGAAAAATCTGGGCGACACAGAAAAAACGATCTGAATTAAAATACAAAAATGGAAAGAAAAATATAGGTGAGGTATTTTTCCGTATCTTTTCTTCCATGATTCTGCTCCTCCATCTGTTCTGTCTTTGAAGTCTATGGTTCGCCATTCCTATTCCATCTCTGTGCTTGGAAATTGCTCTTCATGAGGTGAAAAGTGAAGGAAAAGAAAAAAAGCAAACGGAGTGAGGAAGAGATGAAGGGATACAGGGAGGAAGAGATCTATTGTGTGTAAAGGTTTCCAAAGGAGGTATGGAAACGTGTTCCCCAAGGTCATGGTCTTCCATGGAGCTGTTTGCGTTTTCACGCTGTTAAAGACAAATGTAGCAGGTGTGCAAGAGGAGCCAAATTCCACATGCTACAGTAAGTGCAAAATCTCAAAATGCAGAAGCCATCACACCAAGGGTTTCCCGTCCTCTGAGAGAGTCCGCCCACAGTGGTTCTCTAGAAACAGTTCTATTATCAAGTAGATATCCATTACTTTTTGGGGTTTTTTGTATTTTATTTAAAAAGTATCTTTTCTCTAATAATATATAGAATATATAAATAATAATAATTAAAAAAAAACTATTTGAGTTTGCTTTCTGCTCTCCAACCCATCTGTATTTTTTGTGGTTTGCTGATATATATATTAAAAGACAAGAAAATCAACTCTGCTCACTATTTAAAAAAAATATTAAATCCACATTTCAGGTTTCCCAGGAGAAAGAGAAGGGGAGAGGTGGGAGAAAAACAAACTAAAACAAAAAAAGTAACAGGAGAATCAAAACCTTCTGTCTCTTCAAAGTAGTTGTCAAGAGCTTTAAACACTTGTGCTTTCAGTGTACACCCACAGGAAAAATAACAAAAAACAACAACAAAAAAACAAAAACCCAAGGACCTAAAATTTTTTAAAAAGGTAATAATAATCCTAGTAGTAGAAAGGACAGCAAATTGCTCAGAGTTTATGTGTCTTTTTAGTTATTTTAGCAGCCACCCCTTTTTTCTGCAGAGGGAGAGCTGCCACCACAGCCACCTCCTCGGCTCGAGAGAGGCTCTTCTGCATCGTCCTCGTCAAAGCCATGAAAGGTCGAGGTGTCGCTTTCTGACGTGGAACCGAACAAGTCCTCCGTAGTGCGTGCTGGCGCTGCTTCGTCCCTCCTGCCTTCTCTTCCCAAATGAGCTGACATGTATGATGAATATATCAGCACATGGGTTAAGCAACAGGCATCATCATCATAATTTTTTAATCATCATTATTATTAAACAATTCAGACTATCGAGCTCATAGGTGTGTGCTTGTACGTGCCCGCGCACCTCAACAACATAGCTCAGTAGAACTGCAGTAAGAAAAATAAAGAAGGAACAGTTACTTTTTAAAAGAAAAAAAAAATCTACAAACACAAGTGCCCATAGCTATGGCAGCGAAAGGGTTAATGATGTTTTCCTCTCTTCAAAAGACATTAAAATATTTTCTTGTGATTACCTAGATCGATTTTAAAACATTTTTAGACCATATAAATAATTAGACGCCGTTAGCTCTAAGCACAATGACTGTCCTTCAGACTGGCAGCAACTGTCAGAAATTTACTGCTATAGAAATATAACCCATTAGGTGCCTTACCAACCTCAAGACTACCTTTTTTCCCTGCCCTGCACCTGACTCTAAAGAGGCTCCTCTGAAGACAAAATTAAATACACTTTGAAAACTAAGCAAAAGTAAACTAAATAAATGCTTTTATTCCTATTTCATGGCATCTCCTTCAAAAAAAAAAAAAAAGAAAATGAAAAAAAAAAAAAGAAAAAAAGGCAAACCCAAATATATACAGTTCATCTACTAAAACAACTAAGATGAGAAATGACCTGTCTTGGGGAACACTGAGAAGTTCAGAAGTGTGTGTCAATCCAACTTTCAACATGGAACAGGAAATTCTCCACACAGAACATTAATAGCAACAACAACAACAACAACAACAAAAAGAAGACTCTTAAAAAGAAAAGTCAAATATTGAAATCTGTGAAACTGAAGCTTATTTTCTCTCGTCAGTCAAATGTATTCGGTGATTAATAGTACACCCCTTAAATTCCTTCTTCAAGAAAGGTAGAGTAAAAGATGTCTCTTGTGCTCCAGCACAATGAAAGCATCAGTTTGCAGGGGACAGCTATTTTATCATTCAGAAACACTAACATGATATTAAATAATCAAGTCTTTGGTCCCTCTCCAGCTACAAGAATCAGCGGTATAACAAATACACTGCATTGCTTAAGAAACCAACAAAGAATTAAATGCTGTTCAAAAAAAGTAAATGGATATAACAAAATAATCGGTAGATGAACCACTTCATAGAGATGTGATTTTACTGACTTTGTGAAGGGAAGAAACAGTATAATTTCCATGACCTCCCTTTCAGTATAATGAACATGTTCTCCAATATCAAGAAAGAGGAAGATGGCAGCCACCAAAGAGTTTTCTCTGTTTTCGGTTACAGATTAGTGTGTGTGGTTGCACCTTAATCACTTTCATCACTTGTCTGTCACACCATTGCAGACCCTTACGAATGACTCAGATGAGTCACAATTTGTGCAAGGATAGCATTTAATGGAACTGATTTTGCACAGTTTAGGTTACATGAAGATCTACTTTATCACACTAAGGTATCAAGGGAATTAATGTGCTTGTGTTATGTTCTGATATAATCATTGTAGCAATGTTTAAATGGCAAAAAAACAGGAAACTGACTCACTGTGCAATATATGGAGGATGCTGAAATTAGTCATATAGAACTATTACAATCAAGGGAAAGGGGAATCATTTTCCAAGATGGCACCGCACGTCATGTGAGCTTCCCTTCTAGTCGTTAAGAAGCAAACACATATACACTAAAAGATCTATGCTAGTGACTGCACAGCACTCATAGAGAAGCCCCTGGAGAAAACGAAAGGGGTTGCCATTGGTCCTCTGCTGGCCACTCATTATCACCTCAATGTATCTTCAGAGGTCACGACAACTGTAGAAGGCAATTTGCCAGTGAGGGTGTACTCCTGCTCCTACTGAATTTGGTAAGAGCATTACTATGAATTTCAGTGGGAGTATGAGAAGGCACAAGAACACTCCACGTTGCATTTCAGCCATCGAACAACAAGCATCTTTCAGTGACTACAGAACAGAAGCAGCAGCAGCAACATCGAATTTCAAGGTCTCTTTGTTTTTCAGATTTACTGTTAACGGTCTCATCACCACTACTATCACCACTATCCAGACATATCACCTCTGGAAACTTGGACTGAAGCAGGAATACACAGTTGTTAAAGGTTTCCCATTCCTTCTACCACCAACACCACCTCCCACCCAAGCTATAAATAACAGCTCAGCTGGGATAAAATTCCCCCCCCCCCAAAAAAAAAAGAAAGATAGAACCATAGAACCAGAAATAAAGACAACTTAGGATGAGAAAGACACAACTGCCTACATTTGAAAAGAGAGAAGGAAGAAAACAGAGAAATAAAAACTTCTTTAAACAAAATTAATGATAGTCATCTTGTAAGAGGATAATTCTTGAGAACTACCCCCATTCCTACCCTATAATTTCCTCCCTCTTTCTTTTTTGGATGAAGAAATGCATGAAATGTGTAATCAATGGAAATGCTTGTCATGCAACTTTCATAAATCTTCTAAGTAATTTATAGTTGTAATTGCAGCATTTGAAGACAGAGCCCATTCTTTAACATTGTCATAGGATTTTCTCCTTCCATTTAAAGAACAACTAGTACATGTAACAACGTTCACAGCAGCCAATAAATACATTAAATCTTTATTATGTCTTAAGGCCCCATCAAACATGAATCCAACGATGGGTTTTATGACAACAAATTTCCCAATCATCCTTTCTCACAAACACAGACAAGAGGTAAAGCCTTGTTTCCCATTCCCTCCCAGACATGCTGCCTTTCTTCAAAATCTTCAGAAGATGCAAAAAATGAATCACACAAATGCGTTTGTATGAGAAAGTTGCAAGAAGGAGTCACCTACCAGAGCGCCCACAGTCTGAGCATGATACAAGTTCCTCAGGCCGGCCACTTTTTTTGTTCATACTGGAGCCTCCGAGGCAGAAGTCACAGTAGTTATTAGGAATGATGACCCCGTCTGGTCCTTTCTGGGCTGCAGTCAGGTTAGAAATCAGTGTTACTTGAAGGGCATTCAGTTTGGACATCTCCCTCTTCTCTTTGATATGATATTAATTCAATGAGTTTGCAGGCCACAGTCTTCCCAAAATGTTCTCAATTAGAACAAAAAGCGAATTGTATAAATCAATCACCTTCATTTTAAATATATATGTTGTACACATTTTTAATTATATTTAATGTTATTAATTTAATACATATTTTAAGTAGGTATGTTATACATATTTTTCCTGAAGTAAACTTCACCGTTTCCTTTACAATGTCAGCTAGGCTCGTCCCTCACAAGGACCTTCTAGCACAGAATCCCTGCACAACTCAAGGAATTTCTATGTGGAAAACATAAAGGGTCTCTAACGCTGTACTAGACCTAAGCTGTCAGTAAGCCAAGTGTGTTTTTCCAAACAGCAGCTACAACTGTAAACTCACAAAATACAAACTCAGGAAGAAAAAACACATTCCTCAAAACATAAATGTAGCAAGGAGGAAAGGTAGCTACCCTCACCATTTTTTTTTTCAAAGACATTACATCTCAAAGTGGTAGGGTCTCCTTAGCTAAAAAGTTAGTTCAAATGCCCAGATATTCACAAAGAAGTCATCAGYGGATGGTTCAGCCAAGGGTAAGCTACCTGTGGCAGCGTGTATGTGCCCTCCTGGGAGAAGCGGCACGGGCAGCACAGCAGGTCCAGCACTGGGTGAATACTCAGGGCAGGTGCAAAGAACTGTGAGTTTCTCTCTCTTCTGGTCTACCCTTAATTTTGTCTTTCGAACTTTAGCACTGTGCTTGCTGGCTCTCTAGTAGGCTTCATATTTCTTTTAAAATCCTAAATATTTGTGATAGGCTTACCAACATGCACCAACAAGCTCAAATGAGCCCCATCAGTGCTACAGATACTCCAGGGACAGGCAGTTCCAGGATGTGGTTTCACTCACTTCTCTGCTTTAGAAGGACTGAGATCAGAACTGCCGTTTTTCTCTTCTGCCCTCCAGAGAGGAGAAACTTCTTGTTCCTCCATACCCTAACTAGGAATAGGATGGGGAGGGGGGAAGCAGATGGGAGGGGATAGTTAGGTTTTGGTTTTCTTTTTTTAATTTAGAGATTAAAAATCCCAGTGGTATACCTGGCCCAAGTCTATCCCATCAATATTTTTACAAACTAGAAAATGAAGACCTTTAAACAGTACCATCTGTATTTAATTATCTTTTTAAGGAATATCTTGTAACATGCATATTTTTACCAGATATTTTGAAATGATTTACTAATGGCCTTAAGAAAGAGTTTTTGTCCACATCCAAAGCTCCCCCAAAGAACAATGACATTCTAAAGGGCTTCTGGTACCCGGCCAAGACATAAAGCTAAAATTAAAATTTATTAAAATTTCCTCAGAGTTCAATTTGTTTTTCAGGTTTGGGTTAATTATTTTCTTCCAGTTGTTGATTCATTGAACTTTTTGGAAATTAGTAGTTGGAAGACTGCAGATAAGTTGCTATTAAGAAATAATTAAAAAACATAATGGTGCAAATACACCATTCTCTTCCTGCATTATCATCATTCCTTGACATATTTACTAAATAATGATCTTTATTCTGAATGAGTCCTGGTATAGCAGACCCGCACTTCTCCCAGAATTAGACAGAAGCTTCTACTGTTAGGTTAGCATTTTGCTTGTCAGTGGAGAGGTAGTTAATATTTGCATAAAAAATAAGCAAAAAAGAATAGGAACCAGATGGAAGCCCAGCATACCAACTCATTTTAAGAGCTTTAACAAAATGATCATAAAGTGGCTAGCTGTGCATTTATTTTCATCTAAATAGCAGATCTCACTAGCATTTATTTTCCCCCTCTATCCCCACTTCTGAAAAAATTAAGTAATTACCTCCTTACATTGTGCTGCTTCTAAAGACAGGTCATGTGAAATGCAAACTTAGTGAGTTCTGTCTTCAGTGATTTTTATTTTTGTTGTTGTTGTTCTTTATTACATCATCTTTCATCTGAGTTTCTCAAAGCACATTACAGGTACTAAGGTCCTAATACTAACCCTCAATGAAGTCAGAAGTCTCTTTTGCCATTGACTCTAACCAAAGTGCTAATTAAGTTTCATGGTGAAGAGGCATCATTGCATTTTACAGCTGGAAAAACTTGGAGATAGAATGATTAAATCACTTACTCAAGAACACACAAGAATTTTGTGGTGAGGCCACAAATGCAAACAAGATTTCAAGGTGCCAGCCACTGGGTTAAGTAAAAAGCATTACTTCTACCACTGCTCAGGATGGTGTAATAGACGCAATACTCTGGGAACACTGACTTAAATTTTGCGAAGTAACTTGTGAGTTGCTTTGAGACAACTGACAGTTGTCCTGGAAATGGGACAGAGAATCTTGTGAAAATATGTATGCTGAGCAATTTGTGTACAGTTTGTGGGACAGGTGGAATGTGATGAAACTGAAAATATTCTCCTGGACTATTGACAAGGGAACAGACTTGTTCCTGACCACCTCCTCTTTTCCCCCTTTTTCTTACAATTTAATTTTTAATGTGAGTGCATATATGCTCATCTATATATATATTTATGTATATATGTCAGTCAAAACTATAGACTTCCTTCAGCAGACCAAAAGGGATGTCAGATCTGAAAGTTGTACACAGATGAGAAGTTCCTGAAGTTGCAGCAATGATGTGTTAAATAATGTATCTTCATAGCCAAGCAAGTCAGGCAATGTTATTCTCCTCAATGCTTTTTTTGTTCTAATAGGTGCAAAAACTAGAATCAAGCCTGACTCAAGCTTGGTTTCTTGATCAGTACTGTACAATGATCTAGCCCCAGGCTAGATCACAGAAGGTTTAAGGAATAAAGAGATTTCTGGATGATAGTAAGTGGAGTTCTTATTTTCAAAAGATTTTGTGTGTGTGTGTGCTTGGAAGTTTTTAGTTCTATTTTACTGTAGCTCACAGAAGATGAGGGAATTAAGAAACAAAGCACAGACAGTAAGGTACTCATGAGATGGGTATTGTGTACCAAAAGCCGAACACAACTCCCATCCTTTAATTAATGAAAATACTCATAAAAGTAAATACAAGAATGAACTCACAAGTGAAAGCAATTAAGTTACTAGGGGCTGATGCATTGCTGCTTTACATCTGAGACATGGTAATGGACTATGTATACACTTTTTGCACAAGTTAATCACAAAGCAGAAGCTGCTAGCTTTAGCCACATGACAGCTCAGCTAATGAGAAGTAACTCACCAAGGTGTGCTAACTCAACCATTTGGATCAGATGAATATAACCAGATGTTGTTTTTAAAGTGTTCATACAGAATAAGAAACCATTTTAAAGCAAAGCCTTGAAAATTAGCTATGATCATGTAAAAATCCCTCTGATTTTTCTCTTGTATTACAAACTGGAACCACAGATCAAAAGCCTTGATGACTCCATTGCCTGAGCTAATATGTGCTCATAGGGGGTGTATTTTAAAAAGTGCCTCTTGTTTTTTCAACATGGTGTGGCTCTCTAATTTCATCAAAGCCTCTGTTTCCATTCATATCTGCCCCAACATAAAATAGAGTATATTGGTATAAAGTACTTATTAAAACGGATTAAGGAGATCCACAGAAAGATCTGCAAAGGCTCCTCTGTACCTGAAAGCTCATTCACATGAAAATAGAATGCAGATGTAAAATGAAATTAGTATTTCCAAATAACTTTGGTATACTCCTATTCAGTAATAGAAAATTTTTTCTTCTTTAGCTTAATCAAGTGAATTTCAAACTGTATTAAGCTAAATAGAATAAAGACCAGCTTAAAATGTAGAAAAGTTGTTCAGAGAGGTCTCCTTGAAAAATAAGTACTACATTTTTAATTATTCTGTATTACATTACATGATAACTTCTCTGTGTAGGTTAACACCTAAGAGGCTAAACAACTTGACTGAGTTTTTGTTTAAAAAAACTTCTGTGCCTTCCTGTTTTTGAAGGTAAAGGGTCTAAAACGGAGTTCTAGCTCCTCCCCTCCCCAAGTAATCAAAAACTTGGAAGTTACCTTCCTTATGGTTTCATTCTAATAAAATAAACAAACAAATAAACAAAGGTTGTTTCTAGTCAAACAGTATCATGAAATCAGGATTGTTCTTTTCTCCGTCATGTCCTGGAGCCACGTGACTCAGTAAGAATCTCAGTTTTCTAGCTCTCATGGATGCAGAGTATCTCGAATGGAAAACAAGTTCAGAAGAAGCAATTCTTGTCTCTGTTTTTCAACAGGAAAACTCAGAATACAAGTATTTTCAGTGGGTTTACCTCAAACTGTGACTTTTAAATATATAAATACATATAAATATATGGATATTATAAATATTTATAAATATATAACTAGATAAATTATAGATATATAAATAAACAAGAAACCAAATTTTTTATTTCCTGATTTCTAAGTGAAGTTATTACTTTCAGAGATTTGGATTGTGATCTTTAAACACTCGTCTGGAGCTGGAAACGGTGCTGAAAAGAGAAACTGGATTCTCTGTTCCTTGGTACCAAATGATAATTACATATTTCTTTAACCTGTGAAGAAATTCATACCTGACTATAACATAAAACTTGCCCATAGTTCAAGCGAAGAATCTAGGTCTGGTAGCATTTAATCCCTCTTTTATATAATGTCCACAAGAGTGGAAAGGTAGTGCAGAACAAGGACCAGGGCATGTACCTCTGGGAGAAGTTGTGCATTAAAATGAATACAGTGAATTGACTACACTCAGACGTATGTGCCATCCCAAAGGGATTTTTCCAAATATGTTTTGTCCGGCTCTTACCTATTTCTCTTGGGCTTGATCCAAAACCAATAAAAGTCCACTGGAGGCTTTGAACTCAATTCAAAAGGCCATTTACTCATTTTGCAATAAAAATTTCCAGAGCACAATGGAGACCACAGGAACCTCAGTGTAGGCCTGAATCAAGTCAACGCGCTTCGCAATGGAGAAAAAGGGATGGATTTGCTTTCTCTTAGAAAAAAACGGGGCCCAGCTTTCCCTTCCAACTCCTCTCCTTTTCTCAGCATTCAAGTGCAAGCCCAGCATTTGGCTGCCTGTGCAGTTCAAAGCCAGCCGCGAACCCAAGTCTGCCGTTGTCAAGTCCCTTGGAGGACCTGGTGACATACAATCCCAACGTATAGGATTAGTGCCCCCCGCGCATCTCTCGCTCGCCTTCCCTCCCGCCGCTGACATCCCGCGGCAGGTCTGACCCGTTTCCATGGCAACCGGAGTGCCAGGCTCCGGCTGCCTCTGGTCTTGCCACCTGTTATTACTTCATCTCTCAAGTGTAAGGAATTGTAGTACATCCCCTTAATCTGCTGTTCAAGATGCATCTGTGGAGGATAGGCAGGCTCAAACAGGAAATTACAACAAAAGAAAAAGGAAAAAAAAGACATAAATGAGGAAAGAAGGGAAAAGAAAAACAGCAGTTTGACTCTGACTTTCCCTGAATTACAGCTTCTGGTGGAGCAGGAGGTGGACACCCAGTTGGAGATGCACCCACATCTACCTTGTTAATTCCCAGGCTTTACTGAGCAGCGCTGGAAGCCAGAGGGGTGGGTGGCAGAGGTGGCTCTGAGCCCAACGCTCAGGGCAAGACCTTGCTCTGGAGCAGCATAACAAAAGAAAAAAAAGAAGTATAATCCCTGGTGTGGTGAAGAACAGGCCAAGTAAAGCTCAGGTACCTTTGGGGCTCTGGCTCTCTCACATGTACACAGCCAGGCAGAGATGTGCACAGTCATTTCTGTGCTGGCCTTGCCAACAAACTACATGCAGGGATTTTTTTCACTGCAGTTCTCCAGGGAAAAATGTAAATCAAACTGAATTAGAGGAAAAGGCCAGTCTCATTGGGTATGTTTACACTATCATTAACATCAGAGATAAGCACGCTGGTTAAATCCAAACCTGGAAGTATTGGGGCACTTGATACAGACACCCTCCAGCAGGCTGTAAGTTCAGCTTGGGTTGGTAGGGGTACAACTGTGTTGATGTTGCACCATACTCAACCTAATCAGGTCTGCCTGGAGCATGTGTGAATTTGGGTGTAGCACTGGGAAACCACTGCTATTCTGTTCCCAGAGCCGAGCTAACCGGACTGCACAGCTTTGGGGGCCTCTGCCAGCTCAGGATCTCAACGCTGCACTGAAGAGCTTGGGTACATCCTTTACAGGGAGCCAGAGAAGTCGGCTGCACTGCTGGGGGAAGTGGTGCGAACCAGGCACTGCAGCTACTGCCAGTTCTCACTTGTATCTGGATTCATCTCCTCTGAGTTAATTGGTGCTGTGGTGCTAGAAGCAGTTATGGCCTTTGCACAGTTTTTAGCAACTCTGACAGGTCGTCTTTCCTGCATCCCTGCTCGTGGAGAGTTAGAGCCAAGGAGGGCTACGAGAGGCAGGTACCTCCTCAGGAGTCAGAGCAAGCCTCTCAATGTGGGGGAAGAAAGAACATTCAATCATATGTTTTACAGGAATTGATATGGCCCTTGTGTTGAACAACTAATGAATAACCTGGGAGGTGGGAAACAGATGGTACAGCTAGGAAAATTCAGTATCAATTAAGCAGATTTTGTAGATTTGGGAGTCAGCACTCCTGCACCTCAAGGCAGCACTTTATACAAAAGTCTGTGTGCTGATCTCACAGTCTTCTGCATGAACACCTACAACAGGGACCAAAATCTCAGTGTTCATGATAAATCCTTGGGAATGGACCATGCTGTAACTGTCCAGCACCTCATGAGAATAAACAGTAGGAAATGAAAAATGGGAAAGCAGACAAAAAAAGTGTTAAATGTGTTTAAAATACAAATCTCCTGATTTTGAGGGGTACCTCTCCCAAGACCTGGCCCCTGGCTATAAAAATACATCAATCCCATCAGGTCAGGGAACTTGTGGAGCGATTAGGCTGCCCAGTACACAACCCAGTCCAGGCAGCATCCCTCAATACTCATGTAAGTTTGGCCAGTGTCTTGAAATGGGTCCCTGCAATATGTTGTAGACTTTGGGTATGGAAATTGCTCACTGGAGGAATGTGAGAAGGCATAGCACCTAATTTCAAATTCAGGCAAATCTTCTGGAGTTTACCTGGCTCTAATTCCACACTGGGGAGAAAAAAAAGCAGGCAGATAGCAAGACAGAAAAAAAATATATAAATGTGTAAATGATACTATTCACATTATTCACATCTCAAGAGCTCCCATGCTACTGAAGCAACACATATTTTTCAAAATCTAAATATTTAGTCAAAGTAGAAATATTTTCCCACAAACTAGTCATAGGTGCTTCTTCTCAAGGAGGGTTGCACATGGACAACATTTAGGTCCTGGTCAGGCAGTACTGCAAAAAAAAAGCAACTGCCTAAAAAACAACTCAAAGCTCCTATGTGCCCCTGTACATAGGGGCAAACATTGGGGGGGTTTCACTGTTTACAAACTCTAAACAACTGCTCTATTTTTTTTCCCTCAGCCTTCTAACAAACAAGCACAAAAGTTTGAGATGTCTACAGCTGAAAGCAGGGTTTGAGTGGAAGCCATTATACAATTTCAATCTCTGCAATCTCCATTCTTTCTTTTACTTTTTCTGTCTTTTTTATGTAAACTAACTCTGGTAAAGGTAAAAAAAAGAAATAGAGTAAACTAATGAAACATCAAATCAAGGTAAGGTAGATATTTTCCCAGGAAAGGCACCTGCTGCAGGGTTTCTTGTCACAAGGTGAGCACTGGTGCATCCTTGCATTAAGATGTAGCTCCTACCAAGTCCCCAGTGAGGATCAGCACTGAGGCAGGGAAAAAAGTAGGCCTGATGTAGCTTTTCAAATTGATGCTGCTTGTGGAGAGGAACAAACAGCTCGTCTCCAACCGAGGGGCTGACTCTCGTCATTTATTCATGGCCAGCCCCCTGCCTGGATGGAAATAAAAATGTTTCAAAGACAACAGTGTGGGAGAGCTGGAGGACAGCTTGGAGGCACACTGAGGTTAGCGCATTAATTTTTTATCTCTGGAGACTGGGTATCCAATTATGCTTAGAGTACACAAACAACTTTGGCTGGTCTCTCCAGTAGAGATTTATCCACATCATAAAATCTGCCACGCAACCAGGCACAAGCGGCTGATGCCACGAAATAATACAAGCAGGTGGTTTTACAGGTCAAATGTGCAATCTAGCAGAGCGACAGGAGCGCAGTGAGCTGCCTCCTTATTAACGAAGCGTATGGCACACACGAACCAACCTGCACACAACAGCTAGGCCAGCCACAGCCAGCATAACATGCTTTGTTGCAGGACTGTCGTTGGCCAAAGTGCTTGTGGACCTAAGACTTGTTCAGTTGCTCTTTGCCCCACAGCTGCCTTTAATCAGCGCATTGCAAAGCAAACTGCCACGGAAAACTCTTCACCTACACGAACGATTAGCTCCTTTTTAAAGGAGAGGAAGTTTTTTCCCCATACAGACAGACCATCCTACTCTCCTCAGACTCAAGCAAGCACATTTATACTAGTCCATTCATTCACACATACACTTCAATAACAGAAGTCTAATGTAATTCCTATATGAGAAGTGTCTCAAAATTTATAAGCACCAGCTGCCCCGAGAGCTGGCCTGTACCCATAGGTTGAGATGGAATAGAACAGCAGGTGTTTTGTGGAAGTCTTGGATGCACCCTGGGCTCCCAAATCTCACACTATCAGTGCCAACATGTGGAGGAAAAGGCAGCATAAAAAAGGGATGAGAATGGTGTGGGACCATTTCTTTTCATTGGTGTATTTGGGGAAGGTTTTAATGGTTTTCTATAACTTCATTTTCACAATTTCATATGCACACATGTAAAATATCAGAGAGTCTATATCAGGTCAAAAATAAATGTGTGTGTAGGCAGAGGCAAGACTGGGTCCTGAGGAAGGGCTATTTCCCTGTACCAAAGGGGTAGGTAAGACAGGCAAACAAAGTAACTAAAGGTCTAAAAGAGCACAGGTTAAGAAGACACAGGAAAAGCGAAGGACAAAGACTGTTGAACAGTCTTCTATGTGGGAAAGAGTAAATTATAGATGACAAAGGACAGAAGGAGAAAGAGATGTAAATAAACAAAACCTACAACACTCAGGGACAGCAAGATGTGCCAAGGAAGTGGGACTTTGTAGTTAGATCCATCCATGACCTTTGCTACAAACCTATGCAGTGGCTCTTAGTTTCAGATAAGTTCTTCCTATCTGAATCACTTTTCCAGTCCATGGATAATTTACTGAACCATCCTAATTGGTCTGTGTGTGAGAAAAAGAGTAAAGATAGAAGTAGGGGTCAGGAGGGAGAAAAAGAAGAGGCCATCAGCTCTTGAGCTGGCACCAGCCAGGGGATCAATAACTGAATCTTGCAGAAGCCCTGCTCCAGAAAGCTTCCTCCTGCATCAGCAAGGCCTCTGTCGCTGCAAACACTGCTAGGAGCAGTGATGGCAGAGCAGATGCGGATACAAAGGGAGGAAGTTCATACTGCAGCAGCCTGCCTGAACTTTGTTGACCCAGTGCTCACCTCCCACGGCATGACAAATTCCAAATGGCTCATTTAGATTTGCCTTGTCTTTTCTAAATCAGGCTGCTCGTATCTCTCTGATACACCGCTAAGCAAATAACCAGACCCTGCTATATACCATATCTCTGGTTCTCCTGTTCAGTAGGTTGTGGATTAGCTGTTTGGATTAACATCCCCCTTCCTCCCTCCCTCCTTTTCTCCCTCCCTCCCAAGCCCATGCAGAGAGGATTCTTGAAGCCCAAGCCCTGCAACACTGCAGACCTGTCAAATCTAATTCATAACACATGCCTAGCAGTTCTTAGGGGAGAGGAAGGATCCGATGCCCTGGCTCCCCACCATCCCCCAGTACAAAGGGACCATTTAATGACTGCACATTAGCAATGTGGACAATTAGCATTCACATGGAAGATGAATGGCAGTATAAATTAAATATTGCCAAGTGAAAGAGCAAAGATGCAGGATCTGAGCTCAAGGCTGTAAACAAGCAAACAGGCAAAAAGGAACAAACAGCCACTGCGACAGCTAAGCCATTTGGGAGAGTTACCTTCCAGCATCTGGGACCTTCCCCAAAGCGGATCCAAAGCGGATCTACACATTCATATAGCCACTGCCTGTACCTCACTGGCTCCTGGCCAGTGTTAAGCTGTTAATTCTTTCTGCTCAAGAATCTGGATCCCAGAGTGATGTGGCGGATCACAGGGGCTCTGGGGAACACAAGCCCGAGCAGCTCCCACTCTGCCTTCCTGCAGCACAGAACACACCTCTCTTTGCAGGGGCCAATGTTTGCTGTTTAAAAGCAAAAACCTAACCTTTCCTCAGCTTTTCTAGCTCCTCTTTTTGCTAACTTCTATCAAGCTATAAGCACCAGAAAGATAAGGACCGAGACTGTCCTTGGCCTCTGCGACAAGCTGAAGGGTATGGGACACTACCCTTCTTTGGCCATCTGTGCAAGGCCGTTATCAATATTAATTTAATACAAACCTGCAATATGTCTATTAGATATGCAAGTATTACTAACTACTGCATGCACAGAAAAAAAAAAATCCAGAGATAATATAAACTCTAAGTAAACAAAAGGTACTGGCTGAATACTGACATTCTCCAGCCTGCCCAAGCAGTCGTTCTTACTGCACTGACAGCTCAAGTTTATCAACAGCTGGAGAAGTCAAAATTACTTCTGCTGTGAAACTACTAAACACGTGAATAACTAAAAGGTAGAGCATAAAAGTGACAGAAACACAGGGATTGCCAAATAGAATCAGACAAAATGGCCCTTCAAGCTCAGATAGTGGCTAGTAGCAGATGCTTTCGAGGAAGGAAACCCCCCTCCTTCTCTCCCTGAGGACAATTATCAATTATCCTGCTTAGAAGAAAATGTTTTCCTACTTCCATACTTCTTCCCGTTCATCTTAATGTAGTATAAAGTGTTTGCCTGTGTATTTTTTCCCATAAGCATTTTATTCCTTTGTCCACACTGTTCATTACTTTGAACTGAAATGACAAAGTCCACAGAGTGATCTGAAAGGACTTTTTGTAATTGAACACAGGTATCTACACAAATCCCAAGGTGAAAGCAATTATTACACAGTATTGCACACTGGAAAACTGAGAAATGGGGACTAAGAGTCTTGCCAGGTCTTACAAAAAATCAGTAATAAAACACAGTCTGCTTGATTCCCAGTTCTGTGCCTAAAAAGAAAAGGACGGACAATCAAACAGAGCCCTTTTGGCCACAATATTTTCTTTCAGCCTTACGCTGGTGTAGGAAATCAAAGTTTGAACTTTTCTCCTCTCTTGTTCCAGTACTCCTTCCAGATCAGCACTAATGCTTTTCAATCCATAGATTTTCCGAAACTATAATTAAGAAGTAGCTTTTGGTAAAAGTGAGGACACTCCTTTTGCGGAGGAGATGCAGGGATAAGGGTGATAGGTGTTGTGAATTTCATACCTTAAAAAACTGAGACATGAATAAACGCCTCTTAGTCAAAGACAAAAACAAAGAGAAGCTCCTGAAAACAGAATGTTTTCCCTTGACATCCCTGCGAACAGCCACTGGGAGGCTGCTTGATGATGAGCAGGTTGGACATCTCTTCTTTTCCCCTCTCCTTGCCACCTCCTCCCCACAGGAGCAGTAATGGAAAAGTGACTTGCCGCAGAGATAATGCTGGGTTTGAAATGAATTCCTGACTAGCGGAGCCAGCGCCGGTGTGAGCTGCAGCTGATTAGCTCCAAGCGTCCAGGTTCCGGTCGCTCACAAAGGAGCCGGGCAATCACGCCAGCCTCCGCTCAGCAGACACAGGTGGATGCAACAGCCCTGAAAAGGATCTCAAAGGCAAAAGGGAAAAAAAAACTACTCACGTTTGTGGTTTTCATTTCTGTGGACAGGGGAGGAGCGGGTCTCCTGCTCTCGGGCTTCATCTCCCTCTTCGCTGGCGAGGTGAGTGTGAGCGTAATGGTAGCTCAGTCCAGGCCTGTTCTTGTAACGCTTGCCGCAGACTGGGAGGAGAGGAAATAGGAGGGAGGGGAAGAGAGAGTGGAAACATCAGTACTATCTGCAACTACAACGTCCTCCAAAACAACACCCCTTCCCCCTCAACAACAATACCATGCACCCGACAATCTTATCTGCAACTCTACCAACAGATGTTAGTAAAAGGTGACAGAATGCCGGCCTGCAGCCTGAGGCCCCCCAACAAGCTCTCTTCCCACCATGCTGCCAGCACTCCTTCCAACAGGCAGAGACAAGTGCACATTCAGTCTCCAATAGCCCTGATCTTCTCTGCTGGGATTGCTGACAAGATTGCCCAGAAAATCAAATGAAATGCCCACAGTGCACAGCAATGGGAACTGAACTGAGAAGAAAGGACATCATTTTCTTGGTTATTGGTCTCTGAGAAAAGGATTTAAAGAAAAAAAAAACCCAAAATAAGGTTTTCTTTAAAAGGGTAATTAAATAAATTTATTCACAGATTCCCAGGAAGACAAAGAGCTTCTTGCTAGAAGAACATTTAGCAGTGATGGTCCTGTTACCTTCCCAGGTAAACTTCACATTCACTATCCCAATAAATAACACGATGTGTGACAGATAATCCTCCTTCCGAAGTTTTGTTTAATTTAGGATTAAGCCAACAGACATTAAGAACAGGATCAAACAATTCTGGCTCATGAAAGGTCTGTATTTTCACAGAAAGTGCATCACTAGGTCAAACTTTATCATTAAGATTCATTACATATAAATTCAGCTTTCGTAAGATTTTGATTTACTTTATTGTCTCTAAAAATACTTGTCTCTAAAAGTTCTCTCTTCATCTTCAAAGCAGTCTCTGAACATCTATTTTCTTTTAGATATCTCTTTCTTCTGCCCAATATCACTAATGCCATTTTAAAAGATTGGGAAACAAAGATAGAGAAGCTTAGTGTCTTCCCTGCAAATTGTTCCTTCCAGGCACACTTTCAGTCACTGTATTAGCTTCATGAGCCTCAAGGATCTCACACAGGAATAAATGTCTTGCCCAATACTCAGTCCCACATAGCTTGCTCAGGAAGACGAAGCAAGTGGTGTCAGAAGAAAGAACAGGACCCAGCAGTCACTAGTCTCTATTGTGTTTTTAGACCGCTTGAAAAAATCTCCAAAGGGTAGTCACTACCTAGCCTTAAAACTTCACTTGGCTGTGCTAGCTGAAATGCATGCTGCAGTGCATATACATATTTACTTCCTGTTGTGACCCCAGTAATAATCCTAAGTGCAATTACTTGATGGCATTACAGAAAGACAGTAGTCTCACCACAGGTAAAGCGGAGCCTCATTTGTTCCTTAGGATCCAAAATAAAGGTCCCTTCCTCTGAAATTTTTGCAAACATCTATCTTTCTTAGACTGCCTCAGAGATAACCAGAAATCAGTCATCTTTGAAATAGTCTTCTYTTTTTTCCTTTTTTTACCCCCCTTTTTGGACATTTCATCTAAGAATAGTTTATTCAGGAAACTTCAAATGTAGTGGAGAGGTGCTGATCAGGCTCTCTTAGTCTAAAAGACTAAGTTTTAGGTTTTTTTAAATATGTCCTTTTTGACTTGTGCCAGTAGATWTACAAAAATGCATCCTGGTGGCTGGAAATTTTTTTTCATTTATTAMAAAAGAAGAAAAAAATCAAAGCCATCCCTAGGCACATTCACTGAACATGCTATATTAGTGGTGTTTTACCTCAGTAAAAAAAATTCAGGTGGTGATGGGAAAATGAAATCTAAGCACAAATCATCAAACTTTAGGAAACTGGGACTAAGTCCTGTTTTGGTGTGGACTGAAGGGCTTCTTTCATTGTTAGGATTTCATAAATACTATAGGATAGTAATTTGAAGCATTTCCTCCAAATGTGAAACTTCTGGCACAATAAGGTGCCAGAAGGTCAATAGGTTTATTAGAGGGTTTTATCAATAAAAAGATRATGATAATACAGTTATTTTAACAGAACAGACTTTTAAAAAAATATTTTTCCAGTGTTTTATCACTTTTTTTTAAGCTTTGAAATTCCTTTGATTTAAAAATAATTTATGCAAGAGGGAGGGAGAAAAGTTGGGAAGGATTAAAATGCTCATGTACATATGCACATCCATTCTTTGAAATGTCTGCCCTTGTTTCAAACATAAATCTAACTGTATTGACAGATATTTTGAACAACTAGACTGGCCTTAGATGCACGCTCTCTAAAAAACATCAGTTTGGTCTTGATTCTTCCAGTACCAGGCAGGTACTCTTCTGCTGCATTTTGGGGAGAGAAACAACTATTACTCCTATACTCTTTTGTGGTTCTACAAAGCAAAGAACAAGCAGGGAAACAGATGCTGACTGTGAGTCAAGAAATAAAGTATTCACAGTTCTGTATGACAGCCTCCACTTTTGAATATCAAAAAAAAAATGTAACTCAGAAGTAATCATCAATCCAGGGACAACTAGAAAACACTCACTGTTTAAATGATTTCAAAAAGATAACTCCTTCTAATTATACAACTGTTAGAATTTCACAGAACAGATAGATTTACATTCCTAGTAGATTATTTGAGTGTTATACTAAGTCTTCTGTTCTATCCCCGTTATTCATGTGTGTTTGAAGATAAAAGTTAAAAATACATGCTTCTGCCATGAATTACTGACACTGCTCAAAAACTCCTGCTTAAATTATTTTCAAAGCATGATCTGATCATCAGTGCTCTACTGATATGGGAGGAGGCACTTGCAGCTCAGTAGCTAAGCAATTCTRTCTTCCTCCTACACAGCTTGATTCTGCATTGTTGTGACTTTGGTGCCAAGTCAGACAGACAAACTCTAAAACCCAGCCCCAGTTACCTATTTAAGCGTGTGTTGGGGGGGGGGGGTTAATTTCAAAACAAAAATATTCCTAAAAAATCTACTTGACTCTATTACCTTCAGCACTACCCGAAGTCGTATCTACAATTCTAGCTCTATAGCTGTTACATTTTAAAAGCATAGAGTCCTTGAATACAGGTCTCATCCAACTTTCTCCATCAATGCACAAAACGAAACCTGCCCTCCCTGCAGAAAGTCCCAAGGCTGTGGCCCTTCCTCCACTTCCTACAGGATCCTGCAGGGATTTTAGCAGCAGAGTTTATGGTGACATAGGAAATTAAGTGGTTTCGCAGACCTTCCCTCCTCCAGCAAAACACACTAGATCAACAGGAAAAAAACTAGCAAGAATTGATATAAGCTGAGGCAGTAGTAATTCTGCAGCTAGGCCCTTCCTACTGGTAAAACCTTTCAAATGGCCAGGGAGGCTGCAAGGACAGCAGCATGCTGAGCCATTCCTGGCTAGAAATGAAGTCAGAGSACTTTTTAGCCAGAGTTGAGGCAAAAGAGTTCCATTTACATGGATTATTTGAAGGGTTTGTGGATTAAATATCTGCTTTTTTCTTGGAATCTAGACTTTTCCTCCTCTCAAATTCATATTCTATCACAAAAAAAAAAAGCCCTAGGCAATGCCAAGAGATGAAACTGCTGGGATTTCCTATTCCCCATGCAAGTTAGACTTTCATMGGAACAAAAAGGTATCATCATTTTAATTGGGCAAAAGAAACATTGGCTTCACGGAGAGTTTGCCAGAATAAAAACTAAGTCAGAACTTCAGGGTTTCTCCAACAAATYTGAACCTTCCCAAAATCACGCTAATCTCTTATTTTCCAGATAGAGCACATTTTATTAATCTACCATATCATTGTGGTAAGAAGTAGTTTCTATAAAAGGGTGCTCATTAATAAACACTTAGCTCTTATATAACTCTTCCCACTGCAAGACTGGCTTTTCAAATATTAATTAATCTTCCCCCACATTTCTAAGTGGAAAATATTACCCTCATTTCACTGCTGAAAAAAGAGAACCACAGAGGGGCTAAGTGTCTTGCCCACACAGTAATCCTTTGTCATTATCAGGATTAGAATTCATGAGTTCTCAATATCCAAACTGGTGCTCACACCACATCTTTCTCATTCTGTAAGCTAACAAAAGCGTAAGGAGAACTGGTTCACCCAGTTTGAAATGTATGCTGGCAATTATGTTCTAACAGTATGCAGCTCGCACATAATGACAGTACGCTTTTCATAAACTTTGCTGGGTGGCTTTGCCTTCCTTTCAGTAGCTTTGCCTTTTCGTATCTTTAATTTTCCTTGCTGGATAGGCTCATCATCCTCGCATGTGGTAGATTTCATCCTGATTCTCAACACTGGGAAGTGGACTTGATTTTTAATTAGGTAGCCAAGCCCTATGAAAACAGCAGGAGTTTATAGGATGTGACCCACTCCAGTTCCTCCTGCATTTAAAGGGTATATTTTGCTCCAACCCGATGTAAATGCCATCTCAGGAACTGGCTGAGTAAGTAAGCAGTAATAAAGCAGTGCAGATCAAACACCACAGATGGGGAGGAGGAGAAGATACTATTAGGCTGCCGGACGCTCTCCTGTGATGAACCTTAAATTCCTTCCAGTCTGAAGATTGAAACGAAGAAGCTACACAACCATGTTATGGGGAATAAAAAAAAAACTAATTTGCAGGCAGTTTAATCACATGCACACGGTAATTCACAAAAGAAAGTTCTAAGTTCTGGCCTGTAACTGCCTGCAACTCTTTGGATACACAAATTCCTCTCTACGTTTCTCTGTGAGTAAAAGTAATATAAAATACTTCCCCCGCTTTAAAGGGAAGTCTGAAATCTATGACTTAAAAGACTTCCTCATCAAATATTTAATGGCTGTGTTGCTGTCATTTTGAAATTGTTACACATTTGGTCCTTGGCAGGCTGTGAGCTATGTTCCAGCCAGCTCTCCACATACATTTTGCACAATCTGTCACCAGTATGAGACAGAAGGAAACAATCCATGTTTTTAGTGGAACCAGGAAATTGGGGGAGTATATGCATTTTTTGCACTGAATCTTGCCCCCACATTGTCTTCTCTTTTCTCCTTTGCTTCCTGTGTTCTTTCTTCTTAGCTAGATTGTGTCAAATGCTAAAGCTTAAGTTGACTCTGGGCAGGCAGTCACTCCTCAAAGTTGTTTTCCTGTTACACCACTCACTCCACTCCAAAAAAAAAAAAAAAAAATCCTTGTTTTGCACTGGTTTGGTAACATAATCACCACTATTACAACAGTCATGCCCAGTCTCTGCATTTCAAGACATCTCAGATTTTAACACACTGTATTTTGACATCCATTGATGGGAAAGACATCACGTTTGCTCCTTGTTGATCAGTACTGTCATAATATGCACCTTTTTTATCAGAGCAGCTACRTGGTAACCTATTTCTTACAGGATTTTTTGTAAATAGTAAACAGTCTTTGTTTCACGGTCCCCAAACAGAACAAGTCTCAGAATCCACCTGCTTTATCAAGGACATTGAACTCTTAAACAAAACGTGCAGAGTTGGTAACCATATTTACGTCCACATTTTAATAAAGGAATTGCTGGCAGGAGCAAAGGAGGAAGCAGGTACCCTGTATGAGCAGAACATGGTCAACTATCAGAGCCAATTCTGTTCCTGCTCTTACCATGTGCCCCACTTCACACCTGTGCTAAACAATATAAAATAATGTTGAGTGTTCCTGCCTCTCTAATCATGGCCTCTCTACCAAACAGTGCAGCAATCAATATCCAGTATAGCAGATATGAGAGTTGTTTGTTGGGTTCATCTGTACAATCACCTTATTCTAGATCTTACTGCTTATTAACTACTTAGGGATTCACTAGAAAGGATAATACCAGGAGATGATTTAGAGCTTATACTGCTAATAGTTTAAAAGGAAGCTGAAGTCATGGTAGAGATTTATGAGAAGCATGTAAAAACATATTGCTATAATCAAAGCATTTTCAAATCGGATTTTCACAGTGATATTTAACCAAAGGTCTGTCCTAAGCAGAAAGAGTAGTAATAGTAGCAGACTCATTCCTAGTATCTGTGAGAATTAAGACATCAGATTAAGTCTAAGAGAATGGGTAAAAAGCAACCTACATCAAGATTTATCCTGCAGACCTTTGTACTCCAGCAAACCTCCAAAGAATCAATGAGATGTTTGTTAAAATGACTATGGCAAGATCAGGTCAATTTGAATGAGTAGAGAAAGAAGACAGGAGATGTTATTAAGGTAATTATTAAAGCAGTCACTTTGGAAACACATAGAAGAAAGTATTTCCTAAAAAACAGGGCACAAGGAAGTACATTAAGCAAGTTAAATTAGAACACCATAATATTTAACTGGGATTTTCAAAGGAAACTGAAAGAGATAGACCTTCAGTTCCCATTGAAATTCAGTAGAATCTGTTTGTCTTAAATCCTTTAAATTACCTGAAGATTCCAGCCTTTTATTGACAGAGCCTATGATATGTTTAGTAGAGGAAGGTAATGGAGAAGAAAAAATGAACCTTGAAATTATGTATGAAATTTCAACACTTTGCTGGATGATGAATTCACAGAAACATTAGGAGTATGTTTCAAGCTGTAATGATTTGAATATAGGGTCAAACATTTAAAAAAAAAAAAAAAAAAAAAAGAAGAAGTTCTGAGTAATTCTCATTAGTTCAAAGTCAAGTTCAACGTAGGGCCCTAGGGACCATGTCTTGTATGATCTATAGGCACAAAACAAGCAGATGGACACTTAGTGGGATATTCATGGAAAACAGTTTAGAAGCCTACCTCCAGCTGAAATCTGCAAGGATTAGGAGCCTAATCTTTTGAAAACTTAACATGGCACCTTTCTACATCTTCAAGCACCTGAAACAGTCCATTTGGGGCCTAATGCTTGCCTCTATTTTTAGTATTGATTTGGAGGATGGACCAGAGAGTGAAAAAAATCAAACATGCTGAGAACTAATTGTTGGAAAAAATATTGGAAAAATAATATAAATATATTATACGAGCTTGAATAATCAAAGAATTCTTTCAAATAGTAACATTATTAGTAAATATTAATACGACATTTGGTAAATACAAAGAAAATATGGTAAAAATATGACAAAGCAGTACAGTGAGGAAACTAAAGATGACAGATAATCAGCCTGAGTAGAAACAAGTTGAAGAGGGAAGGAACAAGTTACAGCAAACGGTACATTGAATATGAACTCACACGGTGGACAGAGATGAAAACTACTTTGCCACTGAAACATAAGATACAGCACTGGAAGGAGAGTCTTGCATTGAAAAAGGGTTGCAAAATGACCTCGTAGGCCAGCCATCTCTGTACCTCTCATAGACGTATGTGATAGCAAGCTGCAAAAATCCAAGTTCTATAGGTAAAAAGAAGTTACATGTAGATATATCAACCATTTTCTTTCTTCTCAACTGGTTCTAGTCTCAGAACAGCATGTTCTGTTTAGTTTTGGCCGCTGCTGCTTAAATGAGACCTTTTGGAGATTTTTCAGAGAAAAAAAAATAAGCTTAGAAACAGATCTGAAGAAAGCACAGCCAGAAGAAGCTACAGTAACTGTTTTCAGAGACGGAAAAAACGACATTTTATCCACTAAGAAGAGAGCAAGAAGTGCTGGTCTTAAACTGCAGCAGAGAAAATTCAGGTTAAATATTTGGAGAAACCTAAAAATGAGGAGTTTTTGACAACAGAACCAGCTTCTACAGAAGACTGCAGAATCAGTGTCTCTGGGTATAAGCAAGGTTGCATTAGTCTCAGGTCCAGTAGAGATCGTAAGAAGGTTTCAGTCAATTCTCATTTTGCAGAAAGAGTGGATTCGAATGCATACCTCAGCCTCAGAAGGACTATGAATAAAGGATATGATATGAAAGTAAGTTGTTATGCTAAAATTTCAATTTATACAAGTATAAAACTAAAAGGAGACAAGGACATACTGGTAAAAGGAAAAGAGAGAAAGAAACAACTCCTTTTAGTGATAAGTAAGGAAAATCTTTCATAAATATACGGACAGAAAACAAAAATGGAAGTAAGTATGTATGTAGGTAAGTTACAATGGGAACAAGTAAAGAATTAACACAGATAATGACAATGGACAGCAAGAAAGTTAATAACTTGTAGAGATTTGGCACAAATGAACCACTCTGGCTGAAGGAAGACATAGACATCCAGAGTCATGAAACTCAGGTGCTACAATTGGTTGTAATTTTTATACTAGAATATAAGTTTCTGGATAAAACTTCAGAAAATTTTTATGTTTTCCAAAGATAAAAAGCAATACATAGTAAACAATCCAAAAATAATAAAACAGTTTCTAAGTGGACTTCTGTGGTAGGACCACTCTGACTGATGACTCCCCAGCTGATCATTTGACAACCACATGACATCAGTTCTTGTTACATATGTAGGTATTCATACATTCATTCACTCTGCCTCTCCTCTAAAATCACATGCCCAGTTTATCTTGAAAAGCTGAAATGGAGTATCTTGAACTCTTCTTGCTTGACATCACAGGCTTTGCTTTGCTCCTCAGGGCTACTTTTCATCAGCCTTTCAGACATCTGCTCTATTACCTAGCCAGGTATTCAAACCACATTTACATCTGCTCTGATACAGCAGCTAATCCATTCTGCTGGGGTACCATTTCTTGCCTATACCCATCTCACACCATGCTTTTCTGCCACTTTCATTAACAAGGTTTTTTTCCTAAGGCAGCTCAATGCACAACACTGTTCCATGGAATTCCTTGAAAACATGACCAACCAGTTTTCTACTTGCTTATTTGATGAAATCAAAACATTCACGATTATACTAACAATTTTATTTATGCTCTGAATGACAACTTAGCCAAATATTTCATTCTAAATTTCTGGTACACTATATGCACAATAAAATCAACTGCAATATTTCAGAATACTTCATTCCACAAAACAAGAAAATAAACAGAGATCTCACCTTTTCTTAACAACACAGAGTAACAAGGAATTTTGAGCTTTCAAAACCTTATTCAGTACATACCTTCCATACTTTCAATCAGTTTGAATACTAGGACTAGGTTTATTATTGTTTTATAGTATTTATATAAATACCTTTTATAGTATTTATATATAAATATATAATATTTATATATTATTGATGGCATGTTCCAACCAAGACAGACCTTTTCAAGAATATCTTTGCCATCTTCCAACACAAGGGACAGTGTCAGCAAGGAAGAAGGTGGTGGTGAGGGAATGGAGGCCTGGTGTCTCTCCATCATCTAACTGACACAGAGACTGGATGTTTCAAATACGGATAAAAAGTACTGATTATTGATATACTTGTTTCCTATACATATGAATGTAGATCTATTAAAAAAGAGTGGACTATTTCTTCACCAAAATCACTTTTTGTGACAATGCAGTTAAATAACAAAATTAATTTGTTTTAGATATGTTTGTGTTCTCTCTGTAGCCATTTTCCAAACACAAATATCAGAATACATGAAAAGCAACCTGGAAGTAAACTAAACAATATACAGAAAAAGTAAAATGTCAACCCGTTAAGGTAAGTATTCACACTACTAATGTATTTCTAGGAATAATGTTCACCCAAACAGGCAACACATTCAATATTTTTGACCTGCATGCTTCCACCCAAAGTAAGCTGTCTGCTGAAAACATCTGCACACTGAATACTGCAAAACATACTTCTAACCTACCACAATTAGATTGACATTTACCTATAAAAAATATCTAGCAAGTATTTTCAAAGAAAAAACAGATTCAAGAAAATCTTTAATGGGCTACTGATCACCCATGCAGGAAAGACACCTCAACTAACAAGCCGGTTATTAACAATGAGCTGTATGTAATATTTCTAAAGAAAGTTAACACGTGCAGGATGTTATTTCTGAGTGATGGCACAACAGTTGGGACAGCTCTCTCCTTCTGCTTCACAGTAAGGTAAAAGAGTTCTGCTACCACATAACCCTTCTCTCAGCCATCTACGCTGGAAAAGAAGTCACTGGATTCTAAAATTTCTTATGACTCTCTGATTATATGTTTCTTAAAAATGAAAGATATCAGCCAAATGGAATAGGATTTTTTTTTCCAAAACCGAACAGGAAACGTATGCTTCAAAATGTAAGCCAAGGCAAAATTCCGTGAGTACAACAATGTGCCAGAACCTTGCTCAGATTTCTGCTGCCTCCTTCTATATCTTAACTGTTTTATCTACTATATGCACATCACTACTATGCATGTTGTGAGGTTTCTGTACGATTTAAAAGTAGAGCCATATCAGACAATAAAGGATCATTATGTTCAAAATGACTACACTACAGACAAGCATCTTTGAATTTAGAAGGATGTTCCAGAAAAGAGATAAAGACAGTCATGCATACACCAACAAGCTATGGACTTCAATAAGAAGATGCATATGAGGTTCCGACATAAGTCTTAGAAGACACATTTTAATTCTTTCATTGCACAAGAAYAGCTATTTAACTACTGTAGGAGTCTTCTGACTCCTCACATCTTAAAGAGCCCTCTTTCCTTGATCATGTGTTCAGACACTCCTATTCATGTGTAAGTTTTTCCATTTCTATTTATTGTCCTTAGAATATTCATCTTGCTGAGTACAACACCCAATGTGTCCATCTCTCAGGGTCATCTGGTCTCACCATAAAAGAATATAATTTGAATAGATGGACTATAGCTTTCATTTACCATGCATGACCCATACTTCTTCATATTTTAAAAAATAAGCAGGAAATATTCATAGATCAATATAGYAATGGTTGGTCTTTTAAGATCAGAAATATTGCAAAAAGGGTAGACATTGAAGAATGGGGAGCTCTGATTTTCCTCAAAAGCACCAAACATTTTTGGACCACAGAAATGAAGACCTAATATTCTCCTACTTCTACTAAATTTTGTTACCTTGCTGTTTTGTAAGATAGAAAGTACTCAGTAGCAGAAATTACTATTGCACATACATACTACCTTAAGTAGTGTTAAGGTGGGAGACCTCAAAAGCATGTGTGTAAGGTAAGTCCCCCTCACAGAAACAAAATTAATGAAGTGAAGAAGAATATCAAAAGAAGAAAAGTACCAAGGACTAGATTGTAAAATAACACATTCTGTACCAGCCCCTGGGTTCCCTCCTTACACTTTGACTCTGGTATCCTATTTCTGTTTGGGCAGAACTTCACAACTTCACAAGCAGTGCCACTGCAAGATGACAAACAGCACGGCCACTTTCAAAGGCAGTAAGTGTCAAAACCATGCATTCCAGTTGTGTTTGCTTCTGAGGAGACTCAGCTCCTGATGATGCCATAAGGGTCCTTTCTGAGTAAGGGATAAGAAGATGACCTTCAAAATTTAGCCTAGTGAGATTTTAAAAGGATTGAAGGAAAGAGAATCACCAAATATATGAAGAGATACAACAAGGGAGAAGTACCTTTATCGGAGATTTTTGAGTTATGCTTTTGTTTGTAACTATCTGAAACAGAGAAAGAAATAGAGGGTGAATCTTACATGAGGAAAAAGAAGATAAAAGGCAGAGAAGCCAGAAAAAAGGAAGAGGAGAGAGAAAGAAAATACAAGAGATGATTTATTATAGTGCAAAGGGAAGTGGAGTCTTGCTGAGGACTTAATTTTATTTCCTTCACAGAAAAACACCAAGAGCAGCAGCAGCAGCAGGTGGCAAACATGCAAGTCAGAGAGCAGCAGAATACTTTGCTGAAAAGGAAAAGATGAAGCCCTGAGTGCACCGAGATGGTAGTACCAGGCTTGAAGCAGAGTCAGTTGTCTGGCTGCTACTTACTGTCACAAACATAGGGTTTGTCATGATCATCCTGGGAGGCAGCATCATTTCGTCTCCTGCCACCTCCAGATCCCCGAGCCTGCAAGGACAAGAAGAATGTTAATATTATACCACCGCCTCTCAGGTCTCTTGGTGCCCCTCACCCTTTTATGAAAAACATACAATACAGACTAAAAATATCCTCATCTTCCACACAGGTATGTCAGGAGGGGGCTTGACCCCTTATCTCCTAATATATGCACTATGTTAATGGACCTCGTAATGCAGCAGAGATCCTCTCCACAGATAAACCAAACTGTTCATCCATAGCAGTAGGTCACTCCCAGTACACATTCAGTAGAAGTATCATCACACATTCACTTCTGAAGATGTTCAAATACTTTTGTTACTGAATATGAGTGAATGGACAGATGAACAGGTGGCAGAGGATAGATACAGCCCTTAAATYATCCATAAAACAGGCCCCCAAATAAAACAGAATTAAAATTATTTGCTTCAATGTTTCTAAAGGGAGGGTTGCTTTTTTAATTTGGAGTTTTGTTTTGTTTTGTTTTCTAACTAAAAAGCAAGGTTTTGAAATGACCTTCTAGCAGTGACAAAGATAACATGGTTAATTATAAAGTAAGCTTTGGTGCGTTAGTGAAAGAGATTAGGTAACATGGCTACCTGCAATAGCGGAGAACAGGAATTACCTAGAAAGGTCCCTTCATAATTCTATGTTCCTAAAACATACTGACTCGGCAGTCTYGGAACTAAAAATCTCTGCTTGTCCATAGCGCACTCTGCTCTGTCCTGAGCTCCAGAGGTAAGAGTGGATTTCAGCATCAAAGCCCCTTGGTTCCGACCCGTCCCAGCTGAGATGGCAACAAAGGGACAGTTAGTACCAGTCTAACAGTAGAGGCTGTGATGTGGAACTGAGAACTGAGCACAGGCCTTCGATTATTTTGCTTTAGTTAATGTACAGTCTGTAGATGACAATAGTTTTAGACTAGATCTTCATTTGAGCAAGTGATCTGGAGATGGAGGGCTAGGTAGCCCTTTAATAATTCTGCAAGCTACTCTGTTCCCAGCAAAAGCAACCAAATTGTTTCTGCTCGTTTTGTTAATAAACCATTGATGCCTTTCTCCCTAAACAAGGCTGTCTGATTCAAGTCCTTTGAGCTTTTACGTATTACAGTAAGAAAGGGACAGAGCTTCATCAAATAAAAAACCAGAAAAGATGCAGAAATTCTGAGAATATTAGAGTTCCAGATACAAAAGGGTCATATAAGCTCTGTCTCCCTGCTATCAATTTGGCACTGCACTAGCACAATTTAAGCTACATTCTGTCAWACATCTAAAGTGAAGGAACAAGAAAGAGTCTTACCTATCTACCACTGAGTCTACTAAAATAGGGATTTATAAAAACACCCCATATTATTTTCCTGGGATTGCTCAGGTCCAACTCTTATCACAGTCCCAAAGGAAAGACATAGATCTGTCACTGTCTGGAGGAGTAAACACTATTAGGTATGGCAAGGAGAGCTCTGCAAAGAGCTCAGCGCAGATCAGCACACGCATCCAAAGTGAGATTTGTAAGGGTGAACTGAAAAGCAGTTTCATGCTGGAAAAGGACCCAGCAACAACTGTTTGGTGGAAGCCACATTACTGACTGTATCACATAAAATCAGTTTACTAGTCTGCAATACGTTCTTTCTGACTGCCAGCTCTGTAAACCCACTCTGGGCTGTGAGATCAACCCCGGGCTAGTTCCTTTCTTCCCTCATTACTGCAAAATGTTCTACAAGCCAAATTTAGGTCCCTGGCTGCTCCTGTACCACTCTCAGCTCATCAGAGACTCTTCACAAAGGCAAGTGATTGCTCCTTAATAAGTATTTCTGCCAGTACCAGGACTACGATCCAATTTCCCTATTCTATCAGGCTACATTGGCTCTTTGGAGCAGTGAAAAAGCTATAAAGTCTTATTTTTGTCAGTAAACAGGAGGTCTAACTCTGTTTACACACTAAGAGCAGATCTGTTCAGTAAGAATGCACTATTTTTACATAGACACCTTTCAGAATAGGATGGTAATTTAAGGTCTGTTGCTCGGAGTTTCGCTAATCTTACAGCCAGCTGTTTCCCTTCAAACCATTCTCTACAGAAATGCAAGGTACTGTATTCATGTCATGACCACACGTCAAATACACTTTTTCACGCACTGAACACAGAGGAGGAGATTTTTCAAGTCAGTGACTTTCAATGGGAGTTGAGTTCCTAAATGTCTTTAGTGCCTTTGAAAATGTCCCATGGGGTATTCAGCTGACGAGTACACAATCTGTACAGGTGCAGCTGCACTCCTGCTGTATCTCCTAGCGAAGAGCTCTCCTAGCTCCTACCAGTTTTTCCCTGTCCAGCAAAGATACTAAAAAGCTCCCTTTGCAAATCCATCTCTTTGGCCTTCAATGTCCTTCCTAACACTCCCACGATTTCTGGGCTAGCCTTGAGGGGGCTAGCAAACTTAGCAGCTGCCCCAAGGGCACTAAATTGAGTGCCACTTGCTTGCTGTCATCACTCCAGTCTGTTGAATTCAGTCATCCACAACTGCCTTCATTTTCGTGATGTGATGCAGCAAAGACTAAGAGACTTGATGTATGAGACCTGGAAGCCATGGAACTGCAACCTTGAAGCAGTACTGAAGCAGAGAGAGAGTAGCCAGAGGGGCAGCTGGAGAAGTCCAGGATTAAAAATAAAATCATGCTGTAGGGAACAGAAGGGACACGTGAAATTTGGAATGTCCAGAGCAGCAATTCTGCTGCATTAATCCTGCATCAAWGCCATTAGTCTTTCTCATTCATTCTCCAAATCCCCAAAGGCCACACTTCGCAGGATCTAGTTTCCTATGMATGTTCTTCCCCACTACTATTCTCTAAAAACATCCTGACCAATTCCTTCCCAGAAACTAGGTGCTGCCCAGGTTTCACATCCCGTAATTTCAAATCCTGGGTCCTGATCCCCACACTGGGTCAGACTCCTATTAGACAAGAGCTGCTTGAAGAGTGGCAAAATACTTCTGACCAGACGCAATTCAGACTTTGATTCAGGTTTACCAGTTTTCAACAGCTAAGAGATCTGGCCTGACTTTGAAATTTTAATTCATACCACTTTCCACTATGGTTAGTGATGCCATCAAATAAAAAAGAAAATTGCTCAAAGTATTTGGCATTCTTCAAATTTCCCTTTTTCGCACGGTATGGAGTCAGGGCACCAGCAGAGCAGGAGTTAGTTGCAAGAAAAATGCAAGAGATTCTGCTGTTCCTGTACCTAATAGGCAGTCAGTCTAGGGCAGAAAACATGTAAATTTGTACTTCTGAGTTAATGGGACCCCTAGCACCCTCCAACTCCTTTCCTTACGGTACCAGAGCAAAAGCAATAGAGTTACTCTAAAGTAGTTTCCTGAATAGGAGAGTACAATTTTGCACATAACAGTAAGTTCAAGACTCTGTATAGCCCTGGAATAAATGATAAAGCTAATTCTCTTCTTCTGAGTAGTATATTCCTTTTTGCTATTCACTCTTTCACTCACCCTGACCAGCATGCCCAATTTATGTGAGAGCAACATTAGAAAAGAGATGTTAAGCTGGAATATTAGTTGATAGCTACAGTCAAGCTTCTGTGCATGTATCAATTCTAACTCCTAGTTTTGGTTACTGGTTCATACAAACTTTCTGAAACTTACATTTTTCTGGAAAATTTTTTTCCAGGTGGGGGTCTTTGGCTAAGAAAGAAAGAAAGAAAGAAACTGGTTCAGGTGATTTTGAGAATAAGGAAGGTGAAATATATACTTATCCAGTTATTAAAGTGCTTTGATCTTATATTAAAGGACTTAAGCTCCAAAACAAACAGGAGCAGAAAACTGAAACAACACAACAACAGAAGAAACCAAAAGAGAAGGTCTGATGCATAAGTACATTGCAAGTATTCAATGTGGTTTCACGCCTCCCTCTTTATTCAAAAGCTACTATATCCTGCTCATTTGGCGTAAAATGTGGCCCTTCTTGCTTAATTCCTACAAACATTGAAAGGCACTTCTAGAGCTCCTGTGCCCCGCCAGCACCCACTGGAGCCAAAGAGAGAGATGAAAATGCTCAAAACTTGTGAGAATTGTATTCACTTCTATTTAGACACCTAGCTTAAGGGGCCACCATTGAAAATGCTGATTCCAAGTTTTAAAACGTTGGCCTCRTTATTTAGCTGGCTCCCTGCTGAAATTGTGAGAAGACATCCTAGGTAAGAGAAGGGACAGGGACTCCCTTAAGGATAAAATCTTGCCCATGTTAATCAAATGGGAAATTTTTCATGGGTTTCAAAAGGGCCAAAGCGTCAGCCACAACATGTTACCTTAGGGAAAGCTGCAAAACATATTAACACAGTTCAAGTTACCTTTATTAGTATTTTTTATTTTGGCTCTTGTGCCTGAATTTACTGTTTCTTCTTTGTGATTAGTAAATGTTGTTTCAAAGTAAGAGTATTGTAATAGCAGGATGTCATAATAACCATTACAGTTCACATTAAAATTATAAATACATCATTATAATAAGTTTACCTCATCTTTCCACTCTAACAATAGTCTTTTTTTCTTGGTAATTAGCAAAAAAAATACTGAAAATATATTAAAAAATCTTTAACTGTACCCTTAAAATTACCCAAATGGTTWTCACCATCATATCCATGGATATATACTTTGCATGTGTAATACATGTGAAAAATATATACTAGAAAGCAGACATTTACTTCTTTCCTTTTCATTCCAGTACACTATTCACCTACCCGTCCTCTAGGCCTGTTCTTTCGTTTTGGAATATCTTCTTCCAAATCCTCTTCCTCATTCACTTCATCTGCATTTTCATCATTTTCTAAAACCCTCTGTGGTTGAACAATAAACAGGAACGTTTAGAAGAAAAGAAGATGACACATGCAACCAACTGCTGCTCTTTACCACACAGACTGCAGGTTATTAAATTAAAGATGATTAATGATATAATGCCAAATCAGATCCCAGAACCCCTTCTTCTTTCCACTAAAGCAAAATTTGCTTTCCCTTCCACCCTCAGTTCTCCAGGGAGTTCTTATTAAGAAATATCACTGGTATCAGACAACTGAGAAAAAATGTTCCTAAGAAATACCTTAGTGGCATCACTGAGCACTGATATACCAGGACAGCACAGGTATTAGTCTGCATAAATGCAGGCCTTGTTGGGGAAGCTGTGTGCATGATCTTGGATTTGATTTCTTGCACCTTAAATTGTTTCCTTTTCCTCTAATGTTGAGAATGCACTTTTAGATATCAGGATTTTTTCAGTTGGAAGCTTAGACTTTTCTGTTTAGCGAAAAAAATAGTGACAATTCCTCCAGACAGTCTAGCATTCTCAGTGAATCTAGACAGTAACATCTTTTGGGGCTTACGCTACATACACATCTCTGCAATCTGGAAGAAGGGGTCTTACTGCATGAGAATGCTGAGGAAGCACAGGTCTCTCTGAAGTTAATAGGAACAATAATAGTTCCTGCAATTAATTATTTAATAAGATTAAAAATGAAAATAATAATAATTCATCATCTCAAATCTCTTAGGGAATTTCAACCTTTTCATCTTGAGCTTACAGACGTAATCTCCAGAGAATGAAATCAAGGCTAGCAGCCCTGAAAACATTCATAAATCAGATACAGTATGGACAAAGGCAAGACAAACCATCACAACACTAATGTGGAAAGAAGTCCTGTTGAGCTCCCCTCCATCCTTGGCACCTACGTTGGAAATATGGTACAGGGCCCCAGCCACTTCTGCCATTTATGAGGTGAGCACCATTTCCTAAGCGTCTAGTCTGGAATCACTAATATTTTTGCCATGTCACCAGCTATTTAAATGACAACAACATCCAGCCATGAAGCAAATTCAAATCAGTGTCTTAAAAAGGGAAGAGAGGTTTTAAATCTTTTTCAGTATTTGACCCTTCTATATAATTTCTAGTTAACAGCTATTAAGAGATTCAGTAGAGGGAGAAAAGGAACAAATCACAGTGCCTTTGTCTTCTACCTACCTCAGGCACTGAATCCTRGATTTGCAGAAATGAATAAAACAGAATTTTTACTAAAAAAAACAGCTTGAATTTGAAATACCAGCCCTACCAGCCCTACAAGTTTACTCTCATTTTATCAGCTAAAGACAAACACTGGACAGTGTCCCTTTAAAAAGCGCAAATAATTTTTAGAACATGGTAGAGAACCAATCTCTGTCTGGTTTTTGCACCTTATATTTTTAAATCTCAAGAGGCTATTAATGGGGTCAGACCATCACAAAATCTAATTTCACATCATATTAAATACTAGAGGATATAGAAGTTAAGCAAGTTCTATTTCGGCATATATAAAATGCGTCTTCAAAATTTATGCAATTATATAGTTTGGTCAGGCTTCATCTTAGAAAGCAGGAGCACCCAGAATGCGTTGTACATGAGGAAGCTATGTAAGAAAATATGCAACCTTCCTGATAAGAGTTTACATTTTCACAGTGCTTCACATTTTCTTGTATCTCCATAATAGAGAAGGCCACAACCACATCTTAGGCAGGAGGAAGGTACTAGTTTATATCGATAATAGTACCCAAGAGCATTTAAAAGAAATACTGCAGACCACCTTCTCTAGCTTAAATTATAGCACCAATTTAATAAAAGCAGAGGTAACCAGGTGTGAATCTGGTGACACTGCCAGGGTAATGGCTCTAATTCTTGAGAGAAGTGGCAGAGCCTTTTTGATGCATGGTCAAAAGCCTTTTTCTAGCAAATGATGGAGGCATAGTTTCAATATGGATTTACTGCAGAGTCAAATCTTCAGCTCCATTAAAAAACAACTGCATAACAGATCCCAATGAGTATAGCTATTTAATGGGGTCAATCCTYACCCTTTTGGGCAAAATATCTCTTCTATTCCAATTTTGTCTTCTAAAACAATTTCCCAGCTCAATGCACTTCAGTACAGCTAAGCACCACATCTTCTTCTCCTGACACATACTGTGAGTTTAGATGGTGTTACGTGGCTGGCACTGAGGCGGGAATTACACCTATGTCTATTCCACCTGCTCACTCTCAACACCTTTGAAGCTGGGCCCTTTCAAGGTATGATGTAGAAGAGCATGCAAAGGAACAAAAGAGAGATTTGTATTCTCTTACTCATCATAAGGACAAAAGGCACTGAACAAGGTTTTGATCAGGTACCCTTTAGGTGTCAGGTACCAAAGCGTATGTKGAAAGCTGGCCCCTAGTAAAGGCTCCAGCAATCACTATTGTATAGACTGAATCCAGCTAAGCTGTGCTTGCACAAGAAACAACAGCAAGACATGCCTTTTGTGTCTGTTCTGATGAAACTAGCATCCATATGACAGGTCACAGCTCGGGCAGTTTAGCTGAAAACTCTGAACATTGTTATACACCTTCCCTGCTCTGTAACGCAGAAGTGCCAAGACTTCTGTCAGTTCCACTGTCTCCAAAGCCTCTTTCCTTGGGCTGCTGCCAGAATAATGTGGGAGCTCAGATTGCACAGCAACAKCCAAAGGCACTTGTCGATCTCATAAAGATGCTGCACCACGATTTCTTGTGWCCTTGGAAGCAGGTATAAACAGATCCACTAATGAAGAAGTAAACACAAAGAGGGTCTCACACAGAGCTTTCCTCCACTCTGTAAACATGGGATGCTTCCTCTTCGATATTGCTCCTTTACCTGTGTTACTGGGAACTGGAGACCTATCTGACTGCCCTTACATGTGTGAAATTTCAGTGGAGCCTTAGCAATCAGACCAACAGGACTGAGCCCCAAATAATGTAGATTTGATTCTCATGCTTTTCTGTGCYATTTGGTACAAGGCTGTCCACTCACATTTTTATTTCTTTCAAGTAGAGATGCAACATCTTGTATCTCAGCCAAAATCACTAAGTTTTACCCATTGCCAATGGTTCTCACTAGCAAGCACTGAGACTCGTAGCAGAATGGTATTTTAGCATCACCAAAGATTTGCTGCTGCTCATCTGGAACAGCCCTGCTTTTCTATAAATTTGAAATGTTTTCATAAAATGGCATGATCTTATACAGGCAATATCCTTTTATTAGCAGTATTCTTTTTATGACAGGCCCACAACTGTGTTTCTACTTTTAAAATCAGGAAAAGATGAAAAGGAATCTTCACAAATAACTTTCAAAGCTGTAATGCTAGGAAAGAGACTATTTCTCTTACCTGCATCACTAGTAATATCTGAGATAATTAACAATAAAATATTTTTAATGATTTGTGGTGTCTGTATACCTCCTGAAGGTCTTTTAGTAAGTATAAGAAAGAACAGACAAGGCAATGACATGCTTTTGTTTACAGTCAGCAGCTGTGAATCCAACTTCAAATCCATGTCCAGACTCCGTGTAAACTTGAGGCACTAAAATTTAGTTTATGGTTTGGACGCATCTCTGCTTGTCAGTTTTRTATGTAATAATCTCATACTGCTCCAAATTCCAAACACAAGCCATGCAGAACACAAACAGTCCAGATTCTTGTGACAGGAAAGGTGTACAAAGTACACAAGGTGTACAGCACCACAATGTAGCACAACGATTTGATAACATTTTGACAGCAGAACGATGCCACTATCAACAGWTGTAACGTTCTGCCACAGGACAAAGTCTGCTAGGCTTACAGACAAATTGTAAAATTCAGCCCTGCTGTCAGTGCATGGGAATCTCCTTTACCTGGATTTCCTGTATAGTGTCTTCTTCTTTAGTGTCTGTTTTCTTCTCTATTCCCTCTCCACGCAGCAAGGCTTCCAGAGTTGTACCTTCTGATGTGAAGCCATCTTTTTTCAGAGGCAGATCAACTTCTGCAAATTAAAACACAGGCATAATGTACCTCCCTCGGATAGTCAACCAGCAGAAGGTTGACTAGAGATGACAAGTAGAGGACTGACAGGCCCACTCCTGTCATGAAGGAGTGTTCTTCAGGTTCTTCCTTTAATCTCCAAGGTCCCCTTATAGGATTCATTTCTATCTCGATAAAAATCTGGGACTTTTCCAGTCACTGAGTATGCTTACGGGAAAAAGAGGCTGGACATACTGCATCATGACAGAATAAAATGAGAAAAGGTCCTTCTTTACGTAAACTCCCCATGCTTCAATTAAAGAACTAAAGCAAGGCTTTCCAAGATACTGAAAGTGTAAATATGAAGATCTGGTCTCTTGAAGTAGCAAAACAGTTTAATTACACACAACTGCATCTGGTACAGTGTATATGGCACAGCAACAAACAGCATTTTCCTGCATCAGGATATGTTCCGTATGTGGGGAAGTGAAAAGTTATTATATGGGGCCATTACTAAGAATTATAAATTAAAAAATGAAAGGGTTATGTCTTGAATCCTCATTGAATATCGACACCCATTTTTGACCGGATAAAATGTTCAATTTGTTTCAAATGGGGCTACCCAAACGAAGAAACATCATCAGCACAGTTAAAAGTTGCATAATCTAGCCCCTAAAACAGATTGAACGTCAGCTATTGTAGAAAGTACCAAACACTAGCTYGGGGCTGGCCTGGAGCATACAACTCCAAAAGAAAATGAGGGTTTATGAGGAAGCTTGATGCAACTTGCCATACAGATGCAGGAACAAAGCATAATTCCTTTTCTGAATGCTATCACTAGATTATGAGATACAGTACAGCAGGCAGGCAAATATAGCATGTTAGTTTTAGCAGGACATTAAAATACACTCAGAGAAGAATTCCATCTCCCTTGCAGATCCTGGCCTCTTCCCTACATGTGTAGGTGTTCATTCAGAGTAATCTTGTGACAGGGAAACATCCTGAACCTCACCTTAACTTACAATGCCAAGGTATGGATTTTTCAAGCATTCCCTCCTTCCTAAAATAAATTCCTTCCTTTAGGCCATCAGATTCATAAAGTAATAATGTACAAGACTGATGCTTACAAATCAGCATCTGGTGTTCTGATTTCACAGCTCTGTCCACTTCTTTTCTCCTAGGGCTGTGCTGTGTTTACGAGCCTGTCTGAAGCTCTCTGCTTTTCCATCACCACGAGTTGTAAGCTCTGCAGAGCAGAAACTCATGTGTTGACACAGTTGCAAATCACTTCTGCAGTTCAAACAGTGAATGTACACTTCCACCTAGGACAGTAAAGTATAATCTATTTTCTGGGTGCAGTTGTGTCCCAGGAATACATCTGCTCTATATGTGAAAACCTCTAAGCCAACAAATGGTTCAGGGGCCCTGTTGAGTGCTTCCACTACATACTTGCTCAAGTCTTCTAAAGTGAGAACGGTGCTCAGCCAACAACCACAGAAAACCCAGCAAAAAATCCAGCAAAAGCTATTCCATTTACAAACCATGCAGAAAACCCAAACCACTGGGATTTTCAAAGGAAACTTCCAGGTCAACTCATACAATGGAACGGGGTCAATAGTGAAGTGAACCGCCTGCTCATCACAAGGTGTTCTATTCAATCAGACCTCTGGTTTTGGCATTAAGTTCAGCACACCTTTCCCCATTATGCTACCTTTCCCAATTTCTCCCCTACTTGATCTGTAAAAAAAGACAGAAGAGTCAACAGAGAATCATATAGATTGATATTCCATGTATGAACTCACAGTACCTCTCTCTGGATGCTAACTCCAGACATTTCAATACAAAGAAGGGATTTTAGATTTGATTTGCATGCAAATCACAACACTGAAGCCTAAAGTCACTAAGGAACCACCATAATCAACTCCGACTGTGGGCTGGCTTGGTTTCAAAGTCCTCTGCCTGGGTGCAAAAGGGCATTTGTTTTGTGTTTAGAACCTTATGGGACTGCAAAATCCAACAGGTCATCAGACATTCGGCAAGAAGAGAAGAAGCTTCAAGCAAGCTCAAGGGCACCAGTAACAAAAACACGTCTTCACTGTGACAAGCTACACCAGTCTCAGGATACRGATGCACTCAGCAAATGAATGTGTTAGAAAAGGGAATGAGCAAGGAAAGGGAGTTAAGAGAAGCCTATATGAAAGTAAAACTATTTCTTGTTTGTTCTAGAAATATTGAACATTRGGTTAGAGGAAAACATAGGCTTTAAGGTCAGAAAAGATCAGCTGTCTTTAAAAAATATGTTTGTTTGTGTGGTGTTGCTACTTCCCACTAGTAGCACTCCAGGAGACATTTCATCCAAAACTCTTAGAGTATTTTTTAATTATTAACTTTGACACATTACCGTCAGGCCAGTGGAAGGTAAGTAACACKTTTATTCCCAGTTTACTGATAGGGAAACTGAGCCACCAAGAAATTAAAATAGTAAGCAGGAAATCAGGGGAACAGAAATTCATGGCAGCTGCCTCCCATCTGGTACTAAGCTAACTGCTGTCAAATTCCTGTATTTCCTTATCCTCTAATACCTTTTAGAGGCCATTTTTTTCCTGAGTAAGTAGCTCTAGAGAGTGGAAAATTGCAGGCACTACCTTATTTGCAACATACAGTTTACAATATAAAACCTTCAAAGGTCCAAAGATAACTTCTTTGTAATGAATTCAGTCCTCCCTGGTAAGGGGTTAGTCTGTTTATATATACATAGATGCATATATGTGTGTGTGTGTGTGTGTGTGTGTGTGTGTGTGTGTGTGTGTGTGTGTGTATACACACATACATATATATGCATGTATGTATATAGGATAGAGAAATGGAGTCAGGAAATTAAGTATTTCTGTTAAGAAAGTGTTCTACTACATATAATGTTTCCAAAATACTTTTTGGATCCTCATAGATAAAAACCCTCTAAAAATCCAAAAGATGGTTCAGCTAACCTAGAGAAATAGTTAAACATTACCAGGGCTCACAAAACTCATTTTGCTAAATCCCTAATGTTTTCTTTCCTATGCAACTCTCCAGGATTTTCCAGGGAAGGTTGGAAAAGTGATTTTTTCCCTTATGACTAAAGGAAATTGAGAAGTCAACTCAATACCTGAAAAGTAGTTTTCACATGAAATACTAAGGCTTCACCCAGACCATTGGAATTGCTGTATGGAAGCAGGCCAGGGTCCCCTCCACCCAGTGTCCTGCTTATAAAGGCAGCAGCTAGTGTCAGAAGCTTCAAGCAAGGCCAGAGAGAGATCTTCCAAAACAAAGAAATTAAATTCTGCCCCCATACTTGCTTCTCTTTGCCTTTATGTTTGTTACGCTCCACTATGCAGTTGCATGAGATCAGATGCTGGAGAAGAGAAAAATGCAAAAAATAACCTACCCTAATACTACATTTCATCCGGATCTCTAACATGTCAGACCTGATGGAAAAATGCAATATTACTACCAAACAGTTATCCTGAATCTGCTTCTTCTGGAAATACACAGAATGGCCCACTTCTTTTTCAGTTTTGATATTTTTTTGCCCTCAATGTCTTTCTACCTAAGTGAGTTCAACAGTTAAACTACGGTTTGAAGGTTTTCTTCAGCTCTTTCATTTTATTTTACTGACTGCCCCTTTGTTCTTGTTATGAATCAGGGAGAATAGAAGTTCCTGACCAAACTTATCTGTCATTTCTTTTTATTCATCTCCTTTCAAAGATAAACAATCACATTTTTTTCTATTACTCTTCCTGTGGGAGTTTTTCCATATGGCTTTGTCCTGTCACCCCTCTCTGAACTTCCTCTCATTCTTCAATAATCTTCCTGAGATGGACCAATACTGTACCCAATATTTTCAGATGAAGCCACATATCCCCTTTAAGCAAATACATTACAATTTTCTTTATATTACCCACAGTATTATCCCTTATGCAGCCTAACACAAAGTCCACGGCTGCACACTGAGGAGAATTAGGAACCTTGTAACAGTGAAAAGAACTTCCAGTAAGTAACGCTTAATATACAGGCAACAAATTAAAACGTCCATTCACTGCCCATTCACTGACCTCCTCTCCCAGGAGGTCCTCACAGCTCTCTCCGGCCTTGACTACTCTGAACTTTGTACAACTTGAACTTTGTATAACTTTGTACCATCCGCAAATCTTCCTACTTCACAACACTCTCTCTCTCTCCACCTCGCTCTTTACTGTGTTATGCAAAAGTGGACTGAATGTGAGACSTTGTCGCACCAGCTATTAGCCTACTTCTATAATGGAAATTAATTTTGCTTCTTTGCTTTTCTAAAAATTTTGATCGAAGACAACACTATCTCTTTGGAAGCCTATGACATACTAAAGCTCTTCAGAAAGTCTAGGCAAATTATCAACATCCTTATCTACTAGTCCTTTAGAGATCATGAGAATTTTATGAGAGCAGTGAGACATGATTTTCCTCTGTAGAAAAAAAAAAAAGGCAGTTAGAACCTCCTATATCATCCTTTTGCAGGTGTTTTACTGCTTACTTCCAATTACTGTTTCAATCAATTCCTCAAATGTGCACGTAGAATTTATTGGTCATTAAATCCTTGAATCTTATCCAAATCCTTTTTAAATACAGGTAACAACATTTAGCATCCACAAAGTGTTCTCATTCTTTCTAACWGTAACTCCTAGTTCGTAACACAAGCCCTTCTTCAGACACTGCAATTTCAGAGAACAAAATCTTCATTACAGCTAATAACTACTAGTAAAAGTAATATGACTAAAAGCTTACTGATTCTAAAAACAGAAATTTCAAGAAAGTTTATAGATAAATTTCCTTTAGATTAATATTCCAAATGCAATAGTACCTGGTTAGCATATGAGATATAGGAAAGAGGAAAGATTGAAAGTCAGAAACAAGCAAAACATGAGTTAAATCAACAAAAATAATCCATAAAAAATGAAATGTTATTTAAGAGTTCTTCCTGTTTTAATAAACCAAGATATTATTGGTGTCACAGCTAAAGATTGTACCTATATTTGTAATTCAAATATATGTGTGTACATATAATTAAAATTTATGTTTCTTAACTTGGCAGTGTCCCCTTCATAGTGATTAAATTAACATGGTTATTTCTGTTTACCAGCTTAGTGCAGCAACCTCTCTATTTATCAAGGTCCTTACACTGCAGTGGTAGAACGCGTACAATAATCCACGCCAGCGTCATTCCAATATCTGTTTTTCACTGAACTGCTRCCTCCAAAAGAATCACATTTTCACAGATCCTACAAAATGGTGGGCTTTTTCGAATTTTGATTCATCAAAATAGCTGCATATTGCCATCCTTAAACATTTAGTTCACAATGCATTGGAGGCTAAACAACTTTTCAATGTCTCTTTGAAACATAAATTAAAAACAACCATCCCGTTTTCTATACAATGTAATGTATTTGTTTTATAATGGATCATTTCCATCTCCACAGTAGCAGCTGCCACCCAAGCCATCATCTCTGTGCACTCGTAAGCAGCTCCATTTCCAGTTCTAATTGGGAACAGAGATACTTATTGGGTGAGTTCCAGCATGATCTATCACGCCAGAGACAGCTACTATGCAAACCAAAGCAACTCGGCTTCCAAAAACCCTCTTAGACAAACACTGACTTTGCACATAGATTCTTGTGTTTTTGTTTCTTGGTGCTGTTTTTTTGGAACATAAAAAGTGCCCGCGGAAACTATATATCAAGAGCCCATGAAGTGCTGTTTAAGATGGATAAATCCAAGGATATTACCTTAATAACCACTATCACTTTAAAATTATATAGGTGGTCTAAAAAAGCCACCTAATTCACAGCAAACAGAACTACTGCTGAGCAAATGCAGCCACTAAGCTCATTAACAGGATGTGGCAGGATGTGTCTGAAAGTGCAATGCAGTGGCTCAGCAAGCAATTAAATCCCATGACAGTTTAAAATGAGAATCTATCAGTGTCACAAGAGTGTGAAGCCTCAGTTTTTCCGCTGTTCCCACCCTTAGCATTTTATTTATGATGGCGTATTGGGAACATGGGAAGTCAAAAAGATTATAATGAAATATGCCATATAAAAACCAGATTAAGCCTGCTCTTCTTTGGGGAAATATGCAGAGAGAGAAGCTGTCTGTTAGCTGTCGAGTTTGCAAAAGATACCATCTTTTGGGATGGTGCTCTCTGCCAGCAGATAGAGTGCCCCAGGGGAAATGGTGGTGAAAAACCCAGACAAGCAGCATCCATCCATCCATCATATGCTCATCTCAACATCTCCAAGGCACAAATATAGTATTAGAGTGCAAAGGGTGGGGGCAGGGGGGACAGAATCCCTTAAGAAAGAAAGTGGAGACAATGCTTTATGTTGAATAGCTGGGTTTGGTAGCTTTTCTGTGTGTGCAAAACCAGATTCTCCTTAGCTTGCGTGCTTGCTACATTCATGGCCAGTATAGCAGTTTGCTGTTGTTCTTGGAATGGATGCATTCCCAGCAGCGACCAGAACCCGGAATGCTAAAGGTAGGGTTCTGCAAGYTTTTTTCTAAATATACCTCTGCGAGCACAGTGCAGTACTGACCTTCACTCCTCTTGCAGATCTGGATCTCCAAAACACTTCTTTCACTGCAGCTTCTCCTGTTATCCCAGGAGCAGATGCTCATGTTGTTGCCATTATGCTCTAATCCTGACCTGCCACAGTCCTGCTATCCCAGCCTGTCCTCTCCACGTTACCACAATTCAGCACCTATATGTAGCAATCTCTTCAGTGCCAGTTCTATATTTATAATTCTTTCCAACCTTGACCCACAGAACATTCTGCCACCCGAGCTCTGGGCCTCCCTTGGGACTAGACTACTGTTAACACAGACTCTCACGATGGGTCCATAAAGCCAAACAAATGCCCCTAGAGACTAGCATGCATCAAATGCGCTTTATTTTTAACCCAAATGAGATGCAGTAAAGCAACGGCTCTACTGGAGATTGAAAGGTTACTCCAGGAACCTTTTTGTCTCCTCCTCCAACTCCATCCTCAAATCTCATGTATACCATTGTACGGTAATCTTAATAATAGTATATTATCTCAAGGTCTCAAGGTAAATAGGACCATGATGTGAACACGACTCAAGCCAATGAGAATGATAAAACTGTTTTAGAACCAAGCCCACTTGCAAGAAAGAGGGAATTTGTTTCCTCGGAAACAAATCACCTTGTGTGGATAGAAGAGTTTGGAAGGCTGTTCTCCACAAAGCGAAAACTCCTCTTCAGGGGTCAGAGCACTGCTCTGCTCTGCGCCCACAACATGCAGCAGACTAAAGCCACTGGATCTTATTAAATACTCACTGAAAATTTTAGAGTCTACTGAGATAGACTCTCAGTACTGCCCCAGTGTACTGAGATTTGCACTGGAAGAGTGGAAAATCCTCATGTCTCCCTACTACATTTTCCTGCAAAGCTGCTAGCCTCATGGTAAGGCAGAAGCAGTGGAGGGTGGGCAAGGAAGTGAAAAAAAGGGTGCAGACAGAGAAAAAAAGAGGAAGCAATGATCTGTGATTATGAGGGAATTGTATACTTTCACTTTGCAATGTCGGCATAAAATGCAAAAAAAAAAAACAGGACAAGTCTTAAAGACCAGAATCCAATGGAAATATTCTGCCAGCACCCACCTAACATACTTCCCAGGATGTTACAACACAACAGGAGGGAGAAATAAGGCTGCAGAACACAGTACAGGTTCTCAGACATAAGGTTAAGCATTGTTTAGTTTAGCCCATCATCAAAATGTGGACTTTACAAGCAGCCGTATTTCTTTGGAAGACTAGAATGCCTCTATAAAATCTCACAATAAAAAAAACAGCCCTCCTGTTGGTTGTCTCTTGCAAGTTCTTTACAGATTTACTTCTCAGCACAGATATAAATCATTGTCACATATAATACACTGTACCTGCTTTTCAAAGACTGCCAAATTACAATATCAGCCTAAATGCTGGATCATATAACTACCCTCAGGGCTCAAATCAAAAGGAGTATTTCCCTTCAATAACATTATTCTAGCACTCATTTGTGTTCATGGTTGCTCTTGCATTTGCATTCTAAATGGGTTCACACTGCAAACAGGCCTTTTGCACCATCAGGTCACACAACTGCTGCAGACACTGCCAACGAACAGACACTGGGTAACTGCTACAATTTAGAGAAAGTTTTTGAGTAGAAAGTCTATTCCTTTGGGCTTTGCATCACCCTAACATGTTTCTGGCTTGTTTAGAGTAAGAGAATAATTTGCTCAACCTATCTGCAAGTGGTCACACAGATATATGCACAGCCACACAGGTTTACTGACCCATCAGAAGAACCAGTACCTGATTATTGTCTGGCAACAAGACAACAAACATCAGCAAACACCAGTCACTCCCATGCTGGGCAAGATCCACAAACAGTAACAGAGAGCAGACATCCACTGCAATCAACTGCCCTGTTCCTGTATATGACAGCACCAAATCATGCATAAAACCAGCCATTCTGTAACCCCGTTACAAATTCTGGGAGATTCTGCATAGCTTTTCCTCTCCCGCATCCAAGGCAGTGCAGGGGGACACCTCTAGTAATAGAAAAATCTGTGTAATGCAATTATCTCTGAACTGCAGTGCACAAGCATCCAAATTAATTCAGACCGGGCCTAGCAGAGCCAGCACTGAGCCAGAGCTGATAAACCTGCCAGAGCCAATCTGAGTCCTGCAAAGATCGTTGGGAGCCTGCACTGTGCTTTCTCATGCTTCRTATTTCAGGGGGGTTATTTGCTCGAGCTGGCTCCATATGTTCACACGATGCTGCACTCAGCTAATGAGGCCCTTCTGAAACCTAAAGCACTATGGAGCAAGCAGAGACACCCAGTCAGCTCTGAAGGCATCAGCATGGATGCAGCTCTGCTCAGCCAGATTCCAGGTGCCCTGGATCTGATCCTGCATCCCTCTCTGCAAAGCTCCCACTCAAGGACTGTAGTCCCCATGCAGGCCTGAGAAGTAGGATAGACACACTTGCCTCGCACTGAGTCTGAACAAGTCACAAGTCAGCTGCGCCAAGCAGAGTGGTTCAGCACCCATGGCTCAGTAAATATCAAACCTGCATAAACCACTGAAGAACAGAAAGGCCACAGCAAAGTGACTGGTGATTTTAACAAGGGATGAGAAGCAATCATCCTAGACTCTGCCCCGGGCATTGCTACAACTTCACTATGTGATCTTGGGCCAAACTCCAGCAAAGGTACCCTCTGTGTGTTTTCATCGTCTGTCTAATGAAGATAGTCTTCATCTATCCTCTAGGGCTTGGTAAGGCACGTTTAATATTCAAAGGCATTCAGATCTTCAAATAAAATGCACCAAATGCAAGGTGTTCTTACATGTTCTTGCAAAGYCAGGTTTAAAAACATTCTTTTTCTAGCCAAGAAAAACACTGAAAATGCGAGACAATTTTCATAAATGTCAGATTTCAGAGGCCAATTCACAAATTCCAAAGAGTGAGGATAATATTTACTCATMCTGGTAAGACGCATCTGACAGAAGAAGCTATATTGTTGAAAAATGTTATTATAAGGAAAGCTTCTAACAGAAACATGGCAAGAGATGCTAGTAGGTATCCTTTCAGAAATGGGAAAGAACAAAGCAAATCATCTGCTGAGATGCTCAGATCTGTTGCCACAAAAAGGCAAGAAATTCCAAGAGGCCTATAAAACGTTTAGACAAAAAGGTGAACTCTAGAATTAATAACAGATTGGTAAACAGGAAGATTAATGGCACCAGAGAAAATGCAGATGGTGAAGCCCAGCCTGCAGGCTCAGCAAGACTCTGAATAGGGAGGGGGGAAAGGCAAGGTGKAAACAAGGTGACCTTCAAAGCCACTGGAATGGGCACCAAAAGGCCGGCCAGAGGGCATCCTAAGACACAAATGTGCCATCTGGGCTGTCTCATAATGACATGAACAAGATTTATCTTTTTCGAAATTTGCAGGGAGGTGAAATGGGTAGCACCAGAAGATACGACCATTCATTCAAAAGCTGCACAATTAAATACATAGACTGGAAAATGATGCTATCTATTTCTGTAAAGAAAACATGAAAGAAAGACTGTCTAAGATCTCCCTGCATATCCCCACCCAGGAAGGTGTCATGTCCAACTCATAAAACCTGTGCAAGTAGGATGTGGGAGAGAAGCGAGACTAGTTTTAACAAAACAAATGTTTCCTTGAGGGTTTATGCTTTAGGTTTAGGATGAAGACACAAAATCTCAGCACAAACTGCAAAACAGCCTTTTAAACCCATGAAAGCATAATTTTTGCCCATCTTGGCATAAGCCAATCCACTCCAGATGGCAATTTTTGTGTTGAAGGCAGGTAAAGACTCCTCAGACACATCTCTGTGTACAGTATCTGCTTATACAGAGTTCCCTTGCTTTATCTCAGTGCTCAGCTGGGCCTCGAAACTCCTAATAAGCTTCATTACATGGCCCTGCGAATGCCTAGAAGATTTGAATTCTTGTCTACAGGAAAAAGTAGGAGACGGAAATCTCCTACCACAGTCCTCTGGGTAGCCTGACTCTTTCAGACCTGATGCTTAGATCATTGAGGTTATCCAGAAAAATTAAGAAGTAAATGTGATCTCACATTTATTAAATACATCAATTAAATACCACACTGGSCAGTGCTACTAGGCTTAAATGCAACAATGCTATCACTAAATCAGCCCTCTAGAAAATAAGCTAAACATGTTCCAGTAAAACATTCAGAGGCTTTTTAGAAGAAAACCAACTAAGTAATCACATTACAACTCACCCTGGAAAACAGCAGACCCTAGCTCTGGAAGTCCAGCACAGGAACTGAATACACACACCTCTTTTCCTTCCAGCCTGACTCAAATACACCAAATCAGATGATTTCAGGCAAAAGTGGTCCAGCTCATTCAGTGTGCTAAGTTTATAATGTCTGAACATTGTTGATTCTGATGGACTGCATACCAACTGCAAGGAAGGTACTAGCATGACCTCCAGTCACAGTATGGACCACGGTTGCTGGATGACCTTGAGTGGTTTGTGCAAAGTCTGTGCAGTCCCAACATTGTTGTATCAAGCAGGCTTGATTCAAGTGAGCTCGTGTTTTTCTCACAAGAGCTGCCAACAGAGTACATATGGTGTACTCTGATCCACAGAGGACATCGGTACGTACCTCCATCCAGATAACCTCATCATTTGGCTCTACTTACTGCTTCTACAGCAGAACAGTAATGAAGAGATGAAGTAAACACCTGAAAACACTACAGGGACATTGAGGAAGGAATTAAGGAAGAACAGAGTAGAAAAATAGCAAGATGGAGGCAAGGCATTCCTTTTCCTTCCTTCTACTGCAGCTAAACTTGTTCTGAAAACCGCCACACAAAAGTGAGAAATGTGGAAGCTTTGGGCCTTGAATTATGCCCTTTCAGCATCTCTCTCCTTTCTCCTCTCTGCAAATAGAGAAACACTGTAAACTGCTACATCCTAAAAAAGTACATTCTAGACCTTCTCCTCACCTTACAAAATACAGTGAAAATAGATGATAATGGGGGAGAGGGAGAGCTAGCCATGCAAGGGAGAAAGAAAGTGAAATAGAGAATTATTTGCTCTTCTCTCCTTTCTCCCTGTTCAGCTTTCATTTTCCTTTGTTCATCTAACGTTGAGCCAAACTAAGCCAAAGGAGCTGCTGTGCTGGGCTACAAGATTGATGGCTGCAGGCAGACTCCACAGTGAAGAGACGGATGACTGGTCATTTCCCCCGATGCACGGAGAAACATCCATCCTTGCAGCCATACTGAGCCCATTTGTGCTCCTTTTAAAAAGAGAGATAAGCACAGGCAGCCGGAGGCACCTGAGTGTCCTTCTTCCTCAGAAGGACACAGTTCTACTCCTCCAGGTTCCTGGAGAAGGTCGCTCTGTCCAGCCCTGAACATCTGGCTGTGGGATTTGCTAACTCTCTCCCTCCCCCAGCAATCATCCATCTATTAGAACACAGTGCAGGTCGGAAGAAAACGGTGAAGAGAATGGTGTGACAACCTCATCAATCTACAGCTACATGCTTGGCTATTTAGTTTCCTTTACGCTATTCCTAAACCAAGGTGTGTGCGTGTGGTGGGGGGGGGAGGCATTGCTACTGATATGAAAGAGCACATTGTGGAAATGGCAACACGGAATGGAGTAAGTCCTTATGACTATTAGAATGTTGTGCATGTACTAAAGCAGTAGGGAACTAATTAAGATTCAGGATTGAAAGGCAAAACAAAAAAGTTGGATGCACTCTGGTTCCATTTGTAGCACTTGCTGAGAGTTCAGATGTATTAGCAGCAGCATCTTTAGCACAGAGAGGTTAGTATTTTTATTTTGTTCATCCAAATACTAAAAGAAAGCTCCATGGAAGTATATTCTGTAAATATATTTACAGTGCCATCCCTAGTATAGCAGCTTCCGAGGCACAAAGCACTTAATCCCAACTCCTTTCTATTTAGTTAATAGTCTCTTTGTTTGCTGATACTGTCCTGGTCTGTAGCATTGCTCACAGATGCAGCCTCTGTGCTTCCAGTTCTCCAGCCATGCTGCTACCTCACTTAGGCAACGAGCGTTACAAGGCAGATGCACTCATAACATCATTTACAAATGCAGCATCACTGCAGAAATTCCTACAGCTATGAGCTTGACTTTTGTCAGAATAGCACATATCTGTAACTGTCATTCACAGACATTGTATCAAGGAAATCAAGAGAAGACATAAGCATTCAGCATCTCTTTAAAAGACTAAGATATGAATCACATGCGTAAAGTGCTTAAATGCAGTTTTAGCACTCTAACTGCATGATCCAACTCTGAAACTTTGGCTTTTATTCCCATTATGCAACATTGTTTATTCTAGGCCAACAACAGAAGGATTTTCTCTACAGCTTTGTAGGACATGCATAGGATATTAATCATAACATAKATGTTTCTAGGGCATCTACCTGTGCATCCTGGGAGCAATTACATACATTCAGAAGTACATCATTTCCATCAGAAGGAATAAAGTTTTCATCTTTTCACCTACATCAAGAACCAGCTCTTTAGCTGATGGAAACTGCTGCTCTCTATAGTCTTCAATAGAACAATATCCACATAAAACAACAGAGGACCTGGACCTAAACTGTTTTGTTTGGTTAAGAGGACTAATGCTCTAAGTGCATCCTAATTGAGATACCTGGTCTGGAAGAGGATGTATAAACATGCCATACATGTATGCTATTCTTCATTCCCCTCGAAATGCACATTGCAGTGGCCCTCCTTCCCCCAAGGAGTTTACTGTTGGGATTGGACTCCAAGGCAAATACTAGTGGTGTCTGAATTCTGAAGCAAAAAATACCAGTATTTTATTAGGCAATCAAATGCAAAATGCAGGGAATATTGAAATGAATTGTAATCCAGTAAAAACATACTTAATATCTGTCAGGTGTAAGATGATTATGAGGCTGTAAAATGTTTACCCCAGAGAATGGGAATGACAGATTGAAAACATCCACCAGGGAAGGTGGTGGGAGGTACAGGGATGTGGGAGAGGAAGCTATCACGTTGTTCATTCTACTCTCAGCAAATCTGTAAAGTCTGGCTTGTAACATATCAGATTGGACTTAATATTAACATTTATTGCTCTTTTCTTTGTATTATGCACTGGAAAAATATCACCTGCTATAAATGTTATAATATTTCAGACTACAAAACAATTTCATTTGCCAGTTACCAGGAGAACAATAAAATTGAATATAAGTAAAAGATCATATTTTGAATGCAATGACATTCCATAATCTCTGCTATTTTTTGTCAATATTTTCTTACATAAAAGAGTGTGTAGGGTATATTACATCGTTGATCTAGTAACACTGTGATTTTACTGGGCTCYATCTTGCTGGATGCTAAGTACCAAACCTGCAAGGCTGGTCCAACCAAGTACTTTATACATAAATTTAATTTAAAGAATGTGACTAGTCCCATTAATTTCAAAAAGATCACTGATATTCTTAAAGTTGAAGCTCAGGTGCTTTCCCTGTCTGGGACTAGACAGCTTGGCATCTTAGAAGACAAAGCCCTGGGAACCTGATCCTATAAACCCTTGTTCACATGATTACCAATAAACTCCAAGAATTACTCACGTGAACATACAAAACAGATGCAGTGCATTAGATAAAAAAYGACAAATTACCTAGAATCTTGCATCTAGTCCTTGCATCTAAACTATTCTTGTGCTCCACAAGAATCCTTTTGCCAACACAGGTTCTTTGATTTAAGGAATTGGTACTGGCTATACTGTAAGTGCCAGGAGGCTCACCAGCAAAGCTGCTCAGGTTCAGCTCTAGTTGAAGACTTCTAAAGGGCAGATTATGCTTCCCAGCTGCTCCTCTCCTTTGCTGCAGAGCATATTTGGGCCTTGGGGAAAACAAAATTGTCAAGTTCAAGTAGTTCCCTGCATATCATCCCCTGGCGCTTCCCCAGGGGTTTTCCCATACCGCTCCCTCCTGACAGGCCTTGAGGGAATTGCTTTGACAACCCACCCCTAACACCCTCAAGGCCTATTCAGGGAGCTCTGAAACAGTCTTTCAAAACACTCTTTTCTTCTAAAGAGAGAATCCCATACCTCAGCTTACTCCTCTCTTTTTAAGATTACAATCTTTTTATTTCAGAAATAAATAATCCTGATGGTTACTTACAGACAGTGATATTAACTTTATAGTAAAGTAATAAATCCCACAGCATTTTACCTCTCCCAYAGGAACAATATGTCTTCTACAGACACTGCATTCACAGTTAGACCTTGGCAGCTTAAGAGGCATGTGCTGAAGGACCTTCCCAAAGAGGCTTCCAAGCAGCCTCCCATCTCTCCCAGCCAGACATAGGCCAGAAGCACAGTCAGCAAGAGTAGTGAAAGAGCAAAACAATGTAATAGATAACGAAGCAAGGACGGTAGGACCACAAGCAAGCCCCTATTTAAGCAGTCATAGATATTTTAAGGCGATGCCATCCCAACTGCCTTAGCCCTCCAAGCTTTCCTCACATCTCGTAGAACGTGGCCCCAAGAGACAGCCCACAGCCACACTATAGAAGCTACGATGAGTTCATCAGCACAACKCATTCCTTCAATGAATTCCATTCACCTACAACAGTGATCCAGTTGCTCCAAATCATTCTTCAAAATGGGCTGGCTCCAAAGTCACCATAACCTCATAAATCATAAAAGTCATATATTTTTCACAAATATATTAAATACAGTTGAAACTACAATTCCAATTGCACTGGAATTGCMCTCTGTGTGGCTGCATGGTTTCTGCAATACTGCCTTGCGTAGGAGGGTGCCTATACATGCAGTCTACATTCTCATTCTCTAGGACAAGACTTGGACAACTCAGAAAGGTAAAGATATAACACTTTCCAAAATTGGCTTATCTTGTGTAGTTGCTACTTCTGTGTTAGCCTGATCACTACAGCCAGCAGAGTCTGACTTCAATGGGCTTTTGATCAAATCCCAGAGAGGTTCCAAAACACAGTGGCTTCTTCCAGCAGCTTTCTGCTAATTATGTAAGCTGGCTCAGCCACATAGAGACCAGGAGTCATCCCATGCAATTCATGTGAGCAATCTTAGCTAACCAATACAGCTCTTAGGTTAAAATTGTGCATTTTAAATACTTGTAGTGACTTGTTCCAGATCAACCCACAAATGAAAGACAAACAATTCACACAAAGTTAGTCCTGTAAATTCCAGTAGCATGACCATGGAGTCATAAAAAATTGTTTTTGTTTTCTTGACTAGATCATTCATAGAATATTATTATTAGCTCATTCTAGAAATGAGTGTGTTGGATTTCCATACCCATGAAATCCCCTTTTGGCAAAATACACATTCACTCACATCCTTGAACCTACTGGGCTGAATTAGAATGCGAAGAATTTGCAGCTTATCACATGTAATGATACCCAGCAAGGACAGTACATGATTTAAAGGAGAAGTTTCCACAGCCCAGTTAGCCATGGTAGTTATGTAGAGAAAATAAAAGAAGACCAGTTAATCAGTGGCCAAAAGGAAGCAAGAAGAGTTGCACAGTGCAAAATTTGAGTTATCTTTCTACTGTTTATGCTGCTGTACCAGCCTTACAAAATCTGACTCACCCATTCAGCTATGGCAAATCTCTTTTTCAGTATAAATGGGTGTGTAACAAGTTACTTGTTTTTCATCACCACCATGGTACACATAAGCTGGTTTTGTGCCAGAGTTGGTAGACTTTCATAACAATTTTGCAAGGCTACATGCTGATGGCCAAAATGTTTAATACCGGCATTTGAAAGGCTTGGCAAGTGACATACTTTATTCATACCTTCCTTTTTATTTAAGATCTCCCCTACCCCTCCCAAGCTCTATGCAAACATCTGCTACGTAACTCTTAGGCACTTCTCTGAGATAGACAAGTTAGATAAATGTTTTAGCACCTCCATTTTATAGATTGAGAAGTTGAGAGAAAAAGAGATTTTCCATTGTCCTTGCAGCTGTGTAGTCCTGTAGGGGGAACAAGTGATACAAGTACGTGATAGTGTGCCAGAACACTAAATGCAGAGGCTGGCACTTCTCAGGCAGACTGGCAGTGGGACAAAGTCATTTCAGTGTAGAACTTCTACAGTTTGATTCAGTGTCAGTGAACGCACGTATAGGGGGASAGCTTCTCTAGTCTCCTTAATGCCATGTAAAAAAGGAAAGCAAACTTTATCTGGTCAGAGATTTGGAGTGGCAAGGGTCCTCCTTGTAGGAGGGATTTAAGGGTGGTGGATGGGATGGGGTGGAGTCTTGGCTATTCACCGCCGTAAGAGGAAGGAGCAGATTCACAAGGCAGTCCCACACTGACTCTTTTGGTGATGGAAAGTCACTGCTTCTAACCTGAGTCATGGCTGGATGTGTAAAGGCCATACAGCAGTATCTCTCCTGTGGTGCTATGCCCTGCTGTCTACAATCTGAAGACAAGATTAGTGGAAAAYTGAAGCCTACTGTTTTTATTCAACGGCACTGATGGAGTCAACAGTAAACTGCAGGCTTATTTGATGAACAAACACCTACTTTAAACACTTACTCAAGTTTAGGCCAATACTTAGGTACTCTGGTGGATAAAAAGCATGAAAATAGGCCCAAGCAGAAATCAGCATTTACTTTAGTTTAAATAAAAGCTAGTGCTGATTWAAAAAAATGAAACTTCTGCCTATTCTTATGAGAGGTTTCCAGTTTGCTAAAGGAATAATAGGAAAAAAGAGTTGGAGTGTTTGGGGATTCCTAAAGTCAGGCTAAATGTTCCCTTTTTCTTACCCATTGAAAGCACTAATTAAATCAAAAACAAAACAAAACAAAAAGCTTCCAGTATCCCTGCTCCCAGATTTGGATTCACACTGTAAAGCTCCTTTTTGTTCCAAAGTTATACAGAAATGTAACATATGTGTAGAAGATACAACAACTTCAGACTTCAGCAGGGCCACCGGACAGATATTGTGCACTCTAACACATCATATGAGAACTAAAGCTCATCCACTCTTCCCCTCACAAAAGGTTAAATATTTTTTGTTTTCTTATCCATGAAATGCCAAAAAAGAAAGGTTGACAGGAGCAAGCAAAAATGAGATCTGCTCTATTTCAACCAGAAACTACAGATCCATGTGGGAACTGCTCAGTAAAATTCTTTAACAAGAGTTTTGCACTTCTTCAGATATGAAACTCAGCACTGTCCACCCTCTATGAGCTTGAGTTGTTTGATATCTGACCTACTATTTGCCTACCATTTGAGCTAAATACACTAGAGAACAGTTGGTTTGGCATAACTGACCAAAATCAAATCCCATTTCTGAGGAATAGTGTTTTAAAAACAGGCTATTCTTGCCACAGGAAAAAAAAATCTACTAAAAAGTTAACTCATGCAGCAGGCTTGATCCCTCTCTTACCTTAGCTTCAACACCCATATAGTTCCATGCATTCCTGTAAAGGTAATTCCTCACTTACTTCAGTTWATGTGAAGCAGAGTCAGACCCTGCTCTTACAAAAATCACATTATTCACTGCTCCCTCTGCTGGCCTTGCAGCAGCAGCTATTCGCGCAGATGCCTGACTACGAAAGCAGACACGCACGGAGCAGAGCCCTTTTCCAACCCTATCACAGCTAAACACCTGGCAGGTGGAATCAGGGATTATTCTGTGAAAATGGGAGAAAAGAAACCTAATAGCCATGATATTTTGAAGTACTGCAGAATATATTGTAAAAGACGAGGAGGAATTTTTTAAAAGCTAAAGTACTTAAAAATGCAGAAGCACCTGAATAATAAGCAGATTATCAAAAAAACTTTTTAATTTCAAGATTTTCGAGGGAATACAGCATATGACACAGAAGCCTGTTAACAGGCWGTGAAAGTCCAACTTATAGGTGAGATCTAGATCAAGTCAGCACAGAACAACAGTCCTATCTGCTTGTCATTTCCTATCTGCTTGCTGTCAAATCACATCTGCCCCCAAATTTAGGTTTCATCATAGCAAATTTTTATAAAATCCATGGATGGTTAAAAAAAATAAAATAAGTTCTACACAAAAGTAACTTTGGTAAAATCACATCTGCAAACCCATCATAAGTCTGAAGAATTGATGTATTGATATTATAGTTCCATTTGAGAATGTCCTATCCAATTCATCTAAATTTTACAGAAGTRTTTTTTTATTTGGCACCAGAATTGTCTTCCCAATTTTAAAACTAATATAACCTTGTTAGCAAATTTTAGAGGGGGATCACAGCTAGRGTTTATAATATAACAGGAAGCTAGTTCTGCCTTTAATTACAGAGAGGTTTCCATTCATTTAAATAGTAGCAAAAGTTCTTATTAATAAAAAAATTCATCTTTTCTTCCAGTGTGCATAATGAAACACTACTGTCTTGTAGTACTGCACAAGAACTAAAGTGTGATTATGGAGAGAATGATTGGAATTAAAAGTGAAACTAGTCAATATCAACTGGCCTGTGAAAAATGCTAAAAGGAAATTCTCATGAAATTAGYGTTTTGAATTATTTTTAGGCTCAAATACTTTTGAGTGACATTAGACATGTCAACAAGAGAAAGAAAAAAGAAGATGGAACTTAGGAGAACTGATTTTTTTCTGTGTTCAGCTCTACCACATATCCCCTGTTGGACCTTCGTCCAAGTAATTTATTATCTCTGTGGCTCATTTGTCCATGTTGTAATAAAAATACTTCTTTTGTATATTTTGTATGTTTGGATTGTAAGAGCTCATATAAAAAGCCTGTACAACATCTCCATGATGGTGGTGTAACATGTTGCTTGAACGTCTAGATGTTGTCATACAATAAGTGATACTAATGATAATTCTGCCCTTTGCTTTTTAACTTCCTGGTAAAATGCCCCATTTTAAAGAGCATTGACTTCCCCAGATCTGCTGAGCTGGTCCACAAGAGCTGGGGACACTCATTACTTACTAGGAGAAACACAGCATCTTATACAATGAGACATAGTATCCACAAGGTATATTGAGATGCTTGAAAGAAGTAACAGGTTATCCGTAAAGACTCAGTTCATTCATTCCCAAACACACTCACAGGGGTATATCCCACATGTCAGATTTTTTAAAAGGTAAGGCATTGCATAAGTGGCATCTAAAAAGCTGGTAGCAGTATTTACTTTAAAGAATTCCATCCAAGTCCATCACCGCAACTAAAAATACTTTYTAGCTATTTCTACCTCTTCAACAGCTGGTAAAAGAAAACTATTTTCTACAGTTCAGCTAAACACGAAACTGCCCAGAGATAAGTAATAAGACATACACTAGCACAACACACCAGCTCATTCTCACCAGAATAACAGCACATACAAACTGTCCTCCACACCCACCAAATGGGTAGGAAGGCCGCCAGCTGTGAGCTCTCACTGTTGGATTTCAGTCCAAAATCAAAGGACAGTAATGAACTGAGACAAGAACTTTCCAGGCAGATTCTTTATACTTACATAGCACATGAAATTCTTCAAAGGTCTGCGTATGTCTGTATGTGTGTAGGTATGAATCTATCTATTTTTAGCCATCTTGTAGCACTGAAGTAGGACACTACCAATTTAAATTCCACCAGAGTTTTTGGCCATAAGCACCCTATTTGCTCTCATCTACATAGCTGCAAAGCTTGTGTAATACCCTGACTGTCAGCAGGATTTACTGTGGTTAATACTATTTCCACAACGTTGACACCTGACCCAACACAGAATCATAGTATCACCCAGTACCACAAAAACAAAAACATTTTGGACAAGGAATAATTAAGACTTGAAGGGACTTTGGGTGTAATCAAGAACATTTCTTCAATTTTTAACCCTTATCTTCCAGCTGCTCAGATATCCTCCTGTTCCTCTGGAATAAGACTACCCAGTTCAGCCCAGTCCTCTGCCTCACCCACTCCCCTTCCCAGACTCACAGACTTCCCATGCTCAGGCCCTTTTACTGGGCAGAAGGAGAAGAGCCAGTTGAGGAGTGTGGAAGTATGCCTTGCGTCCTGTCCCTCCATCTCTCCCCACTTAAGTGCCATGCAAATACCACTCCCCAGTTTTGCAGGGAATCAGGCTTACCCATACTTGGTGGCACAGAACAAAATATACAACTAGCCTTACGAATACTATGAGAGTATTAACACCTAATAAATTTATCATCGTGTACCTAGAAAACCACAGTATTACTAATACATCAACATATCAATGTACATCAATGTAGCCCATGATTGGGTATTTATTTCAGATCTACAACACYGTTCATAGGTGTCTTGGTTGCTATACTCTAGTGACTCATGTAATAGCCTGAATCCATTACAGCGCTGAAAACTTGGCTGCTATTGAGCCACAATGATTGGTTCTGAAGATATGATATGAATGTACCACTGAAAGATGAAGACCAGCCTATGTGTAACTAAATAACAGGAATACTGTGTATAATTCATAAGGGCCTAGTAATAATATTGTATCGTCTGTATCGTCACTGAAGCAGCTATTTTAAGTAAGCTTTGGCAATACTGTATTTCTACCACATATCTACTGGATGGGACAGAAGATGCTTAGAAATTAAATTAACATGCTAATTTCTATATCCTTGATCAAATAATTTTGCCAGAACAATCCACGCACTTAACTCAGAGTACAATGGCAGAAGTCAATGGACATTCCAAGGCTGCATCAGCAACTTCTATTCCAGTGTCCTGATCTTCACAGCTTTGGCTGTAGCTATTCTTAAAACAAAACACCTCAAAAAAAAAAAAGAGCAACAGACCTAGACAATAAAAGCATCCCTATTAAGCTATTAAGAAGCAGAAACTGACCCAAGAAAAACATTGTAGTGCATTTTCACTTTACAAAAAGAGGAGATTGTGTTGGAACATGTTTATTTTTTTCATCAGGTTTTGGTATTACTATGCATGAGATTCTCACTCCCTGAGCTGGGCCATGCACTTTGCTACCTACAGCTTCAAGGTGCCAACACTGCAAACATAAGTTATAACTATAAATATTATATTATTACTAAATGATTTATTATATTCTTGGATTGTTTCTCTGCTCACAACACAACAGTTTGATTCTACTTACTGACCAGCTGCCAATTAGCTATAATTTATCTCCCCAAAAATTCTAGGTCTATGAATCTCCCAAATCATGCAAAAGTCCCAACTTACCTCTACAACAAGCCACACAAAAGCTCAGATGCAATCCAAGAAAGTATTCACACCCACCTATACTGATCCCACTGACTGCTGGATGGAAAACTTTTGTAGCTAAGATCTCCTTCTATCTGTTACATTGGCAATATTAGTAGAAGTCCTTCCGAATAATTAATAAAACATAATAAAACCAAGGTTTAGCCTGAATTTGATACTATAGAATTGCACTGCTTGAATATATTGTAGTACTCATGTATAAGCAGTTCAACAATCTCCTGTATAAAAATCAGCTACCCACATATTAACGTAGCACAAGCATAGCAAACTCTAGATAGTTGCTGAGAATGGCTCTAAACCATTAGTAGGACATCCAAGACCCAAGCATAGTGAAACCATAATTTCTTCGAAGTTTACTTGAGATATCTTTTATTCCTCATCCCTGTGCTTCTCTGGGGATCTTAAGTTGCCATATCTGTGCTCCACATAGTCACCTCATGTTTAACTAAGGAATAAAGAGGTCAACATGAGGTAGGCAGAAAATGAGATTCCTAGGTTCACCTACTAGGCTTCACTACAGTAGGCCCTGAAAAACATACAGGACTTCTGCTGCCCATGTTGCAAATAAAATAAACTACATTTTTCTCAGAATTGTCAAAAGTTACTTTTAAATGGAGTTCCAATGTTTTCCATAGGTTTTATTCTTTTAAGCCAGTGGAGGAAAAAAATCTCTTTTTCAGCTAGTGACTCTGTTTTGGATATTCACAGATGGAGAGAAATTATTTTGTGGTGTAACTTGTAAGAAAAKTTAATCACTAGATAGAAATTGGTTGGAAAATAGATTTAAATGGCAGAGTAATATAACTTCCCTTATTTGGCTGCCATTGGCAATGCAAAAGAAGCTGCACTCCTGAGATGAAGAGGAGATGTTTATAGGAGGAAAAACAACAGAGAAATGGACATGCTGAGGTCTCTTTATCTGATAACTTTGTGGTAATTGCCTTTCATGCCCTGTGGCATGTATGATACACTAATTCAGCATTCAGTGAGTACAGCAAAAAAGCATAATGCAAACAAAGAAGTGTCGAACTCGATACTACTGCTCTACCTTACTAAATCAGCAAGGTGCAGCGCTGTTTGCCTCATCACAAAATCTCATGCAGAGATTTCTATGGGGCCACACTATTCTCTTCCTTGAGCCAAGTCACTTCCATCAGTGTAAACTTGACTGATTTCAACAGTTCTCTTTGACTGACTCTAGGAGTCTAGGAGGTCCGGTTCTATTTGCTGACCGAGATTTTGTCCTTGGTTTGAACCCCAGCTGAGTAGTTATAGGCATTTCTTCCTCTTGTCCAGCTGCTCGTTGACATCTCCTATCTTGAAGACATGGAGCCTTCAGAAACCTGTTTCTGCTAAAATCAACAAGAATTTTGCCTCTGATTTTACTGGGGTTACAAATTGTCTCTTTATCTTCTCTTCCTCCCTCTTCACCAACCGCTGCATGGAAGCAAAGTCATCAGTATTCTTGTGCATAGCTCAGTTCCCAGACAACACCTTCTGTCAAACAGGTTTTTTTAATATTCTTAATTTACATTTTGGGGTTTTCTTCTGTACGGTTCATACTGGCAGTGTCTTGCCTCTTGAAAACCACATACAGCTGTGAGTGTGTGTATTCCCTCTTTCTTGTAACAGCTGACCCCAAAGACAGCAAGCCTTTAGTGCTAGCTGCAGGGAAGAATGCACCACACTACGCTCTACCTGACACAGCTGCAGCTCTTCTGTATCTGCTTTATAGTCACTCATTCAGCAWCCAGACTCATCACTTCCCATAGTTTATGGTGGGGAAAATGTACAAAGGACAAGAATGAAAGAATTGGACTCAGGCACATATCCCTGAGGACTAAGGTACACATGTCAGCACACACACATACACAAATGTGGCATATCCTCACTAATTATTATTATTTACTGTTTGGAATCAAGTAGTACCCTTGGCTCCTAGTCCTGTTATGAAAAATCTTACCAGTACTGATAAGATAAGATCAGTACTATTCTGCGCATATAGCAATCTTCCTYGCAAAGAGTAGGCAGCAGATGCCAGAGTGAGATTTTTTATTACTAACACACTGAGGCAATAATTAGTAATAAATTGATCCTTTACATCCTTATGAATTCATTAGCAGATGCCAGGATTCACCTCCACAGAAGGTAAATTCAGCTTCCATTGCATTCAATACAAGTTGTGCCTATTTCTATAAGAGGTGAGTTGCGTGCAGAGGTTTTGATAGTTATCATTACAGCAAATTGAGTAAGATGCAACAGACGCAAAGAGAAATGGATGGAAAGTGGCAAAGGTACAGTCCAAGGTCTAAATGCCAGGTTGCATATATGCCAGCTGCTTTGCAGCACAGGCAAGAGAGAGACAAACAAATACCTACCAGGTTTAATTTCCAGTAGTTTCAGCCTGGAATCCTCGGGGGGATGCAAACGCCTCTTTTTGCGCCAGCAACGTGCCGGGTATGTGTAAAGTTGACCTGGGGCCAGTCCTGAAGATAAAAGGCAAATAATAAATACAATCACGTTTCAGTTTGTAAACCAGAAGCACTGTCTCTGGCATCTTTGTTCTTGCCCTCCCAAGATCTCCTTGTTGTAGGGTTCAATCCCACAAATTGAGAGACAAAACTATGCACTCAAGRCATACAGCGCTCCAGAGGCTCATCAGCACCTCGCGGGACCAGGCCTACAGAGAATCTAGGTCTCCTCACACACGTCACTCTGCTCACTGAAACCAGAGCTTCACATAAATAATTTGTGATTTCTTCAGGGTAAATAGAATTTCAGGCTCTCCTGGGTCACAGGGGCGATGCCTCCTCAATGGGTAGAGAGGGCCCCTTGGGAGAGAAGAGATAAAGTTCCAACACGCAAATCAAAGGGTCCTTGTGCAGAGATCAGCTCAAGGAATTTSTGTCTCCTGAGCAGCAGGAAGCTAAGGTCCATTGGGTTTGGCTAGCTAGACTCTTGTTTTTTAAAAAAAATCTTGACTTTTATTTAAAGACAGATTCTTCTGTCTCATTATTACCTTCCTCATGCATACACCTTAAAGGAGGGAGGAGATAGAGCAGCAATGTTTATATCACTGCATGCTCTATTGAATCACATTTGGCATTGCTGGCCTGTGTCTGAGTTGCTCCGGCTCTCATGACGGACAACCCTTAGCCAGTGTTCAAGCTACACTTTGCTCTCTGTTGTATTCAGAACACAGCAGGGCATCACGAATGCATCAGTACTAGGGGAATACCATGCCAAGTGCTACTGAGCATTGTCAGCTCCCCTAGTTAGTTGCTCATGACAGACAGAAATAGAAACCTAGCAAGACTCAGAAATTTTGGAAAAATGTCTATCCACCATTTCTGCTTTGATTCTTCTGTGCTGATGCAGTTGCTGTTAGAAAGCAGGATTGCCTTTGCAGAGTCATTGCCCTTATAAAACAGCTAAGACCACATAACAGATAGGACAGGAGTGGCACTACCATCTCTGAAACAGTACCAACTGTAAATGGCCGGACAGCATCAAGGCAGTCTCAGTAAAGCAGAACAGCTCAGGGGCAGCAGGATGGCACAAGAGTTCTCAGCCAGCCCATCTGAAACAGCTAGGGAAGTGTACCAGTTTAGGAGCAAGACTGACTCACTGAACGAGATGAGAGTAATGAAAATAAATGATATCCTGTTGCTTGGAGAAAAAAAAAAGAGAGAGAGAGAGAGAAAGAGAGAGGGAAAGAGAGAAAAAAGAGAGAGAGAAACAACAACAAAATTACTCACCTCAACAGAACAGGCTAATCAAATTCTGCAAGTGAAGCCTAAGCTTTCAGTTTGAAATATTTCAGCCATTGGGAGCACCAGTTCAGACCTCTAGCACATTCCACCCACTTTCAGACCCTGSTGCATAAACAGAGCATCCACAACACATTGCCTGGGTATGGCTGGGAGAAGGAGTATTTGCAGAGGTCCTGGTTGTTTCAGGACACAGAATAGGACTGGACTGGGACTTCTGACACCATTACTATATTGCTACACAGCTTGCTGGGCATTTTGCCCCTGAAAGAAAGATACATTTCAGAGGGGGATGCAACTAGCCTGTGACTGGTTTGGGAATAAAAGCCTGTGAATAATCAGAATTTTTACAATGCTTGACACACTTCTTCACGGCGCTTTGCAAACATTAACCACTGTGAACAATTGCTATTATGATGGGGTGGATTGTGCCTGTCTGATGTGAGTCATTAAAGAGGTGGAGGCAAGGAGCCTCACCCTTTTACAGCAGGTCCTGTGCAAGAACAGGCTCTTAATATTGAAATAGGGGGTTGCTAGACCAAAGCAACTGGACAGAGAATCAGCCCTCCATTGCACAGGCCTCCACAGAAGAGTCTTTGGAATGAAACAAGTACCACTTTAAAAATTTTTCCCAAACAAGGAGGAACAAGGACTCACTACAGTTTGGGGGAGTATCTGTTAGCGTTGGTTCAAATATTGAGTATTCTGATATGAATCAGCAGTTCTGGATTTAGCCAGAACTTAACTCAACTCCCAATATGAAACAAAGCAAGAATTCACAAAAAGACAGACGGGGGAAAGCGTCTTCCCTAGAGGGCCTCCAGCCCATACCACAGGGCAGACAGACCCGTAAGTTCCACAGACCTTCAACATCCATCTCTGCATTCYTTGAAGAAAGCTCTCTATTCCTATTCACAATACCCTTGCTCATTAATAGGCAGCATCCAGTGAACTTAACAAATACCCTATCTTCACTCGATCCAAATCCATCAAATGCTATCCTCAGTTCCCAACCTTGCCCCCAGCTACCATCGTGATGGCTCACATGAAGTGTGGATCTTTGATTGCTTACACAGATGAGGGGCAACAAGAAAAGGGTCTGCTCTGAACACTTTGAAACTAGCATCTCCACAGTGGATCTTGCAGCACATCTGGAAATGATGTATATACAGGTCTTGCTGTTTTCGGTCCTGGCTCAGTTGTCTCCCCTCTGGTGCCTTATAGGGCAACCAGAGAAGGTTCCAGTCATTTGCTTATAGAGAAAATAGCAGAACCTGCAGTGAGTTATGTTGTTTATCTCATTAGTGTTAGAGAGTCATAACTCAAAGTTTGTGTGAAAGGCTGGGGGAGGAGGGGGAAAGAGGGAGGGAGTTATGTGCAGTATTGTGTGAAATTAACCCTGAACTGTTTACCATGAGATGCAGTTTTCTGACTCCTTTAACAGAAAGGACAGCAAGAAATCAGGTTAATATGCTGAGATTCTGACTCTCCTCTCTATCTTTTAAACCCTCGGTAAGTGAAAAAAAGTCCTGGAGCTTTTCTGTTTGCCTCTACACAGTTTTCTTGTTAGGGATGGTAAATGGCAGTGAACACAGCACACAAGCCAAACACCAGAGTGGGTGGCAGAGAATTTTCAGAGCCATTCACTATGGGCATAAGTGCATTGTGTACAGCCTARAAACAGCCGTGCTAAAACTACAGAGGGATGCTTTGACCCACCATAATGGTACCACAAGAAATAGRTAAGGCAAAGAGCCCCAAGGGAGCACTAAATGGGCTAATAAAAATCAAGAAAGAGCAGAGCAAATATGGGGGAGGAGGGCTGCTTCATTTTGCACTGATTATTCTAATTCAAAATAACAAAGGAGTCAGATTTGGTCAGAGAAGCAGATGCAAGAGGCTTGATTCACTCAAGATTTTCCATGAAGGATGTTCCACCATCAGTCCCCACTGCAGCCCTGCAGGAGAAATGCTACTGATCCCCTTTTGCAGACGAAGTCGCAGAACAGTTCAGTATCATAAATAAGAAAAGAAAGATTTGCACAGAGAATTTGCTCAGGGTATTCTAGAGAACTAGTGACTAGAAAGGCAAAGTATTTAGACCTCTTGATTGCTGGTTTGATGACTTAACACTTTATAATGATTTCTCCTGTAAGTGCAGAGACACCAGTGACACCTACACAAGACTGTCTATGCCTATTCTTGCAGCAGATGCTCCTGCCAAAACATTATTTGTGCATATAGTAGATGTATACTTGCTTATGACTGAGTTCAAAAGAATAAAAATAGCAGCACCTTACTCATAGCCAGATGCTACAAGAAAAGAAATTCCTTGGGTAAATAGATTATCAAAAAATGAAAAGCTCATTTTGCCAAAGTATAATCTCTTAGGAATGGAGAATTTTCATATGAAAAAAAGGAACAAAGGAACCTGCAAAAGAAGGGTTAGCCCAGAACCTCAGACAATTTCCAACTCATAAACCACATTAAGCGGTCCCAGATTCCCTCAGTAGTTTTGGCAGCTGAAGCATTCTTAGGGTATTTTTAGCACTGGTAAAACACCTGCTGGCTCTCACACCAGAAGTGGCTGAATTTTACTACAGAAAATATTTTCAGATAGCATTGTAAGACTTTGGCCCTAAATCTACTTCAGACATTTTAGGAATAGGGTCATTGCAAGGATCCTTTCCTCGGTATATTCCTATGAAAAGGAGAGTGAAACTTTCAGCTAAGCACCTGTTTAGGTGCAGCAATTGATTCCTTAGTCTGTCCCCAGGAGTCCTATGTGCTCCTTCCACCCCACCTCCTACAAACTGGCCAGTCAAGGACACAACAGCAGGCTGGCCCTTCCCAGACCTGGAGATGGTTGCTACTTGTTATTTTTTTCAATGTAGTTTACAAGAATTGGCATGTACTCATGCCTATGTATGTACTCCTTCAGCCAGTGCCCATCCACACTAGCCACTCCCTGTCTGAACTCTCTGGTCTGCACTGTAAAAAAAAAAAAAAAAAAAAAAGGCATTCCATGAGCTAATCATGGGTCAGATACTGAGCCATACGCTATCAAAATTCCCTCTGGATCTCAGAAGGAGTTCTGTCTGACTAACATCTCCAGTCTTTGAACTGGTGACTGCCCTTTGCCTTCAAAACAAGGATTTCAGATGGATTTACTCTAACAAAGGAAATTTCAACCATAGTCTGGAAAAAAAAATTGTGGTCTTTTCCTTTCAGCTTCATTGAGYTTTGGAACAGAGCTTAGCAAAAACTTTAAGGACATATACTAAAGGTCTTTCTGCACTTGAGGAAACTGAGGCTTTAGAGCTGATACTCTAGTAATTTTTCAAAGCAGAAATAGGAGTTACACCTACATCTCCAACCATCAGAGCAACATACATTCCAATAGCTGCACTCTTCCATATTTCACCTCTGCTGTGTATTTTTCTCAATATAATTTCTTATTTTTAGCATCCATACACGATATTCCCACCTCCACTGGTCCACCATGAAGATAATTCCAGTCCTGCTTAGAGTAGAGGATTTTGTCTTCTGCTGCAGACTGGGATCAATAGCATTAAAAGAGCTGCAGTGATGCAGCCTTAGAAACTACCATGTCAGGCAATCACTTCTTTTGGGTAGAGAGAGAATAATTAGGATGTGCTCTCTGCAGTTACCAAAGGAAATCCCCTGCAGGCAAAGAGGTTTAGGCAGCTTCTCTTCTGGATGGCCTGTAGCAGGTTTGAGTTTCTATTAATTAAACCTCATGAGGGCTCAGTGGCCTGCCCTCCATACATGCACATGCATACACAGACACAGTGCTACCAACCTGGTCCCCTGTGCCTTTTCTCCATCCAGATGTAGCAGTTGTTCTGAGCTACCCCAGTTTGTGAATCTAGGAAGGGAAGGCGGACACTTCGTTCAGCACACAGCCGAGAGTTGTAGCTGCGACAGTGCTCAATTGCTTCTTTGTAGAACTGGTCCCCGAGTCTGTTAAAAGAGACAGGGCAGAGATGAAGAAATATTGCACTGCCCCCTCAGACAAGGCCAGGAAAAAGGAGACATGACACTCATTTAAAAATGGACGAGCAGAAGTATTTTCTCTGAACACATGAAGAGCTTGCTGACACAAGACACTGCTGAAGGAGATTATGCAGAACATGCCACCAGAAGATCAGACTCTCAGGGACTGGACACCAGTCTTTTCAGTAGTGATATAGCTACTAAATAAGGAAATGGTGCAACTGCACTGGCCCATGACCCAGGATCAGGTAATATGAACACCATGGTGACCATGCTCTATTTTTTCTCTTCCCTTGTAGTTTGTCCAGCCCCATCAGAAAACCAGACTTTTCTACCTGCGATGCAAATTCTGCAGTATATTTTGAGCAACCACAACACTGACCAAGTTTAGAAGAACTTCATTCCAGCATTTTTGATGTCAAGGAGCCCATAAGAGCAAAGGACATAGTCCCCATGTTGTGTGCTTCTTAGGCATGAAAACACCCACATCAACAACCGGGGTCATGTCTGTAATGGTCAGAATACACATCCTCTTTACACTTCCACAGCTTTTCACAGTCAAGCTTAAGGCACCAGAAGCAGCAGGATATAATACCCAGAGGTAAGATCCAATATGGCAAATCTTTTCTTCTAAAGTCTAGTAAAGGAACAGTTCTAATGTCACTTATTTCATAAATGAGTATTTGTTCAAAAATTTTGTAGAATCTTCATCTTCCATAGAAAAAGATTTTATAGCTCTGCCTGCTAGAGATTCCCAAATTCTCTATCCAAATTTTTCTAAAAATGGAAAAGCACCAAAGTAGAGCTACCCTGAGGACAAAAAGCAGCTGTCATGCAGGAGTACTGCAAAGTGGGTGGGCTACACTGCTCAACTTCATTCTTGATCTATTGTCAAGGTGAAACTCTGTCATGACATGAATAGCTGGGAAAGCTACCCATCAGGATAAGTTCATTAGAAAACAGGAGTAAAGCAATATACAGCACAACTTACTCTGACTCTGATATTCATTAGTGTGCAAAAAGAGTATAACATGCACAGCAAGGGAGCTGAAGGGATGCATGTGCAGAGAGATAAAAGAGGTTCCCTTTCCTGTTCTCTTCTATTAGTTGTTTTCCCTGCTATCCTCCACCAACAGGCACAATTGGCATTTTAACAGTACGCTCCCTTTGTATATCTCCGAATGTCAAATTGGTGCAAATTACTCTCTTTTACCATCTGTGTCTGTTTTCTGAATGACTCACATCTTGTAAGTGACCCTTCAGTTCCACCTCATGACTTCCATGGGAGCCATACTCTTTTCTCTGGGCTGTATGGCCCAACATCTTCTCACTGACAGGGGTCAATAACAGAGGCATATGGAAGAATATTAAAAAAAAATACAGAGGGAGGATTCTACAGTACCTCCTCCACACTTCTGATAATCAGAACTTTATTTCCCAAAGTCTCAGGTTACACAATACTGGGGACATTATGTTTAATAGGCCTTGATGGTGCTTTCTTCCATAAATCTATCCAACTGCCTCTTAAATCCACATACATTTTTCATACCTGAAGCACTGTGGTGCAATGAGTTCCATGGTTGAAATATGACTCGTGAAAAAAGTATTTCCTTATGCATGTTTTAAGCCATAACCTCAGCTATTTACTATGATATATCCATGTCTTTCCYGAAGTTTCCATCAGATCATTTCTCTAATGAACAAAGGCTGTCCAGCATGCCAAGCCCCTGGATGGAGAATGAGCACTATGGCTGGACACCACAGCCCTCTGGCACTCTGACTTCAGCCGCTACGTTTCAGAGTGTCTCCAAGGGTGCCGTACTCAACAGGGAGGGGTTACATGCAGGAATCAGCATACCATCAGGCTGCACCAGATCTTCTGAGGATTGTCCAGTTGCTTCCTGCAGCAGACTACATTTGCAGTGACTCTTGAATTTCACAGCACTTTCCTCCCCTGTCAACCATGGCTCCCGGGCAGCACCTGGTGTGGACCTTTGCAGGGGAGCCAAAGGAGAGAGGTCCCTGGCCCAGAGAAGTGGGTGGAGGGGTGATCCATGGGCAGAGGATGTACAGAGGGGTCTCTCTGGACACAATCCCCAGCAATGACCTCAAGCCCCTTTTTTTCCAGAAAAGGGGTGGGGGGAGGGAATAGAAGCAGAAGAGAAAGGAAAAGATAAGCTGCACATACTGTGCAAAGAATGTGACTAGGAAGAAAAGAAAGCTTATTAAAAGCTGTAATTAAAGTTGTACACTTGTGTAATCAAAGTCAGTAACAAGGAGACTCCAGTTGATCAAAGATTAACAGCTCTTCCAGAAACACTTGAGTTTCAGCAGAGTTAAGTCGTATTCCCCCTATATTAAACTAGGGATGCTCCCTAACTCCAAGGAGTTTACTGGGAGGAAGAGCACAGCTGTGTGATAGCAAAGTGTCACCAAGGCACAGGTTTTCTTTATGCTAAAAAATTATTCCAACCAATGGAAACCACAAAGCATCTCATAACAAAAGAAATACCACACATTTCAGCAATCAAGATAGCAAATCCGCCTGGAGATGAATTCATCCATCTTTCTATAAGACTGGAAATAACTATAAATCTTTGAATATTAAATATTTGGCTTTAAGTGATACTGTCAGGTTGGGTTATAAGATTAAAATTTAAATTTTCCTAAGCAGAAAAAAAGGAAAAGAGCCTAATATGTTTAATGACCAGAGAGGCTGCCAAGTTAGTGGATCAAATTCAGCCTTTGCACAGATTTGCAGGAATTATGCTACTTGCAGTCTAGCTGTTTCATTACAGTACTCTTAAACATTTTAAAAACGTATCTTTTGCCTTAAAAAGATAATAATTTAGAAGAAGCAGTAAGACACCTCCTTACTTTACGAAAGTTTGCTTCTCACCTTTGACTCCACTATAGTAAGCATGATCAAAAACCCACCTCCTGGTTATTCATTGGAAAAGGCAGTTTTCAGGTACTGGGACCTTGACTTTAATTCTGAAGGGAAGAATGTAACGCATAATAAAACACTGGAAAGTAAAGAAACATTATTTCTTTATGTCAGTCATATTTCAGTGGAAAACAGCTTCCCTGAAATTACTTTTGGTTGGTTGGTAGGCTGGTTTTGACATTTGTCTTCATTGGACTGAATCTGACTTATTCTGAACTTTAGTTAATTTTTTTAAGGAACTTCACTTAGAGATATTTGTTTCTTTGTTTTCCATATGGTACTTGCWTATCCAAACAAGATCTTTTATCTTATGCAGGAAAAGCAGAGCATATTATTCRTATCAGGCATATCAATAGAAATTTTGATAGTCACTGTATTGCCACAGAGCTGGAATAAGCCCAGTCCTCTCCCAGAAAATTTACAGTCTAACTGGAGAATAGACAAGTGTAAGAATAAAACTGGACGGCAAATGAGTTCAGATCAGCTGAGTTTCACTGAGTGAGATACATGAAGAGAAAAAATATAACCAGACAACATTAATAGTAAAAAGTACATTATATGTCAGAAAGATTAATTATCTGATGTTACATGTTTCATAGTTTTCCCAGGCTGTGTTGCTATGGAAGTCCTGCAATTCACCCCCCGAAATAATAGCTGTGAAAACTATGGAGACTTTCTGCATTATTTTTATGAAAAATATGTATGACTCAGTGTTGTATTGTGACTGACCAAAAGGGTCAATGCTTCCCTTTGGACATGACAGTGAAAGGTCACACCGACTTGTCTAGATTGGTATTAATGATATAAAACCRTCAGCATATGCATAGATTTCAGAGATGCTGGGGAAAAATCAAGGAATAGACAGGAATAACTGCTGGCCAAGGGAGGCAGAGGGTACTGAAAATAGCATGGTTGGAAATACAGAATAAAGTTGTCAGCACACTGCAAAAAGAGTGCAGCCCCTCCGTGCAGGGACCAAGATGAAATGCTGTGTGTTTGGGACCAGTAGGAYAAGTAATGCTGCCAGGATACATGCAAGCTTTGGATTTATATTCCAGCATGAGGACGCTAAAATAACCCAGTTCTGGCAGACTAATAAGAGCTCTCTGGGTTGGAAAAAAACAGCCTGTATTATTAAAATCTCCTGTAGGCTGCATATAAGCAGCCTCTTTTCAAGAGAGTTGTATATCTAGTAGGAGTTAGGGGCTCTTTTTTGGTGAGAAAGGGCAGTGCCRAAATTAGGCATCTGGCTTGGAGCAGTGAAAGTGGGCTGTCAGCGGGGTGAGCGCTCTGAAGGACTCTGGAGCACAGCCAGWCCCATGGGTCCTGGGACAGCAACGTGAGACTGAGGCAATTCTGYTCTGTTTTGCACTAGCAGAAGACCCCATAACAGGATGTAGAATCAGACTCTGTGACTTTTATTATGTCACTGTCCTCTTAAATGTTGAGAAATTAAGGTTTTCTATGATAACAAGAATCAGATCATTTAATAGCAAAGTCAGTGAAGAACCAGCCTTCTATTCTCTCACTCTTTGCCTGCCTGCTCTAGCTAGACTCAAGAATTTCAGAGCAGACTGTGACTTACTACTTTTCTGTACAGTACCTTGCACCATGACTCCTCTGTCTAGGCATGCCTAGGCCCATGACAGGCAGCTGCTCCTCTGCTTCAAGAGCCTTGACATGAAGAATGCATAGGGCTCAGTTCTACCACCACTTCTACATAATACCTAGGCAAAACCTCCAGGGAATATCGTGAAGTGACGTGGGCACCAATGCCAGACTTTATGCTGATGACACACAGCTTTATGTACCTTTTCCCCTCACGCAGACAGCACTATCCCAAATCTYTCAGTGCTGGAAGCAATGATACCATGGTTGGGTAAGACTGAGGCCATCTGGTAGTGCGACTAGCTGCAAGTGGGAAATATTGCTATGAACTATGAGCTAATACAATTTATGATTCAAAGACAGATACCAGCATGGACAATCTAACAGAMACAGTCATCAAAACGACCTTCCTCTCTTTCTCTGTCTCCAGTCAGCATAATTCTGTTTTCAAGCAGTGGTCTGGCCATGCTCATGTGTGTTTTTCATATCCAGGCTGGGCTGCTATGACTCTCTACCTTAGACTAGGTAAGTAAAGTGCAATGAAAACAGAGCTAGCTATGCAAGAATGTGGTACCTATCCTTTCACAAAGGAAGCCAAAGAGATCACTGTGCCAGAGCCTGCACTTTCTGCCCCCTGCCTTCTCTTCATGCGCTCTGAAACACCACTATTTGTTTGCAAAGGGCACAGTGGGCTAAGGCCATGTCACTTGAAAAGCTGCATCCCCTTTCTGGGCCCAGGATGGCAACTGCAGTTGGAATCCCGTGCTTGAGAGAGCCCAGGATCCACTAGACTCCCACAGCACCTTCAAACAGCAGTCACACAGCTCCAGAGCTTTCTCTCAGAAGACAAAGTATTCTGCTTTGCTATTTCTCAGATTACATTGCAAGATGCTAACACAACATCCTTGATGAAAAGTAAATTTTCATCATCCTTATTGAAAAGTAAATTTTACTTTTACTCCAAGTAAAAGAAAATTTGATGGCATATACAAGGATTTCAAACCACAGTCAGGTATTAAGCAACAGAGGACTGACTGGGCCCCTCCTTTGGCTGTTCTAGTTAAATTTTCTAGCCTATAGRCAGCAACTAAATGCTACAATTATATACCCTTTGTGATATAGGGAGGTAGGATAACTAAATTCAACAGAAATACAGAATGGCTTCACTAATGCTGGGTGAGGCGTAATAAATTGCTCAAAATCCTACCACAAACTCTGAGGGCAAGCCAGAAAGCACAGGAATGTGCAGATTCAGTTTTCTCATAATGATCAGTTGAGTCTGTCCCTGCACAACATCTTCTAATGATGTAAAGGGTGTGAATGTGAGCAAAGGTAAAGCAGGATTTCCAGAGGGGCTACAGGATGACTCAAGCTTTCTGAGCTTTATTTTTTTGCATGGCAGCTTTATAAACACCCATAAACATGTACCTCTGTCTGTCCTAAATTCTCCAAGAGCCAGAGTCATTTGCACATCTACTTCATCTCTATACACAATGAATAATTCCACTGGACACACAAAAAGAGGCCTGAATAACTTTCTCTAGCACAGGATTTGGAAAAAAAGAAACCAGATAGCAGAATAGTAGTAGATACATATATAATTCAGACTATAAAGCAGTATACAGATGTAAGCAGACCTAGTGTTACTGGAGCAGCAATGATCTAAGAATAAAAGCAAGGAAAGGTTTKTAAGGAGAGGGAATGCCTGACTGGAAGATCTGATAGAGCTGGGTCAAAACAGAGAAGCTTTCACACATTTGTTCAAAAATACTGTACCAGGTGCATAGACTGTACGTGGTACAAGAGATTAAGAGCCATCAGGGAGCTGACAACAACTTCCTGACTCAGCACTGGCACAGCCCAGGTATTAGAGCAGTCAAGGAGATGCCCTGAGCTATGAATCTGCCAAAGGCCCGGTGGAAACACAGGTCACTGAAAGAGCAACATGAGATTTTCCAGCATTCCTGTGTGGGCACCCAGCACTAGCCTGTCCTCTATATATAGAAGGAAAAAGGAATCCCCTTTTACCGGGTATTYATCAGCAGAGATTTTCCCTGGTGGAGTGGAAATCCCTACTGGCTAGACTTCTCACTGTTTGAATCATGGTATGATGCTGAATCATAACAGAGAACCTGGCCTTACGGAGTGAACTAAATTCACTACTATGAAAACAGCCTTACATCGTAATTTAATCCAGTGTGAACTACAGGCATCTCACRCAAAAAAAAATCTGTCTCTGAAGAAAAATGACAAAAGGTAGGCATAGCTTACAATCTGGGGAAAATTGATTTGATTAGCCTCATCCTCCCAAGTACTGTGGAAGCACTACAGTTCCGCCAGCATTTCCATTTAAAGAAAAGGGATAGCAGCATACGTTAATACGGCAGGGAAAGCATCGTACCTCAGGGTACCTCACTGACAGCGGCCTGCAGGCCAAAACTGGCTTTGGGGGCAAGGAGCTGCTGCCACCTTTACGTGAGAGCAAGGACCAGAGCTGGAAGTGTTCCTCCCAGAGCAGCTGTGCATGTCTCCACACAAGGCCCACCGCAACATTCCCAACTCTCTGAGCTATAATGGTAGGATCACTATGCCTACCTTCTCAGCAGTTAAAGTTAACATGCAGAGCTGCTGGCTAGATACAATAAGTATCTGTGTATGGTACACGATGATGTGTGCTTAGATAAGTTAATATCACAGGATTAATTTCTTGGTCCTAATCAAATGTTCTGGACTGTGCACAACTATACCTTGGTACTTGTTGCAGTTTRCCCACATCTCCTCTTATTCTTTCTGCCTATTTCCATGGAGAGATAACAGCAGCATTTTGCATGCCATACACCAAGATATCTAGGATGTTTCCAGACACAGAGATTATATACAACCTCTATTAGAYTCAGTACAGTGACCAATTAGGTTTATCTCAGAGGCAGATTCTTTGGGGCCATCTCAGAGCATCAGTTCTTTCTCAGACCAGGGGTTTCTGTTTTAAAGAGATGAAGCATTATGCAATTAAATGAACAACAGGTGTGAAAGGCAATAACCTAGACCTCTTTCATATCTGAAGACAGCAGTCAGAATTCAGCTTGGTCCTAACCTTCCCAAAAGGTTGTGGATTCTCTCCAATTACTAAAAGTAAGAAATAATAAAAACTTCAGCAACAATATTAGTTGGGACATGACAACATCCAAGAGATTTTTATAAATGTATGTTTTTTTTAAGGAAGTATCTCAAGCTGCAGAGCCTTGGGGTCACCAGAAGTCTGCTTGCTCTAGTGTGTTCATGGCCCTGGGGCCAGCAGTAGTCAAAAGCAAAGTCTATCCATTCAGCTCTCTCAGTCCTGATTTCCCACACTGGGTTTTGCATTCCTACATCCAGGAGAAAGGTGGATTAGTAAAAACTGTAATATGTTTTCTGATGAGGCACCTGGAAGCCAGCAGACTAGAGTTCTAAATATGACTCTACCTCTGTGGCTTTAAAAGTTCACCTGCAGAACAGGGGTAACACCCTGCACTCACCTTGCTAATAGCTCATGGGAATTATTGCAAGCACTGTCTATACTGCAAGATGCTCAGGTCATAAACAGACACCCTCTGCTAGCTAGCTCTAGCTGTGCTGACTAAAAATATCACCCTCTTCCCTCCTGCCCTGCTGCTTTTTGCTGCTKGTATCCTACAGCTTACTGCTCTCACATCTCCCTCCAATAGTAACTATTGTGTGACTACTCCCTGATTAACTTTTGGCAAAGCCACTCAATCAGTTTGAGTAAACCTACACAGAATTACAGAATCACACAGAATAGTTGGAGTTGGAAGCCAGTCTAACGCCCCCTGCTGAAGCAGGGTCAGCCCAGGTTGCCCAGGACCATGTATATTTGAGTTTTGAATATCTCCAAGGATAGAGACTCCACAACCCCCCTGGGCAACCTGCTCCAGTGTTCAACCATCCTCACAGTGAAGGAGTGTTTACCTGAGCTCAAGTGGAATTTCCTTGGTTTCAGATTGTGCCTGTCATTCTGTCACTGGGCACCACTGAGAAGAGTCTGGCTTCTTTACATCCTCCCATCAGATATTTATAAATATTGATGAGGTCCCATCAAGCCTTCTCTTGTCCAGGCTGAACAGCCCTAGCTCCCTCAGCCTCTCATTGCTATGACAGATGCCCYAGTCCCTCAGTTATCTTTGTGGCTCTTTGCTGGACTTGCTCCACTGTGTTTTTGTCTTTCTTATATTGGAGAGCCCAGAACTGGACCCAGCACTCCAGATGCRGCCTCACCAGCGCTGAGCAGAGGGAATGAATCACCTTCTTCGACCTGCAGCAACACTCTGCCTAATGCAGCCTAGGATACTGTTGGCCTACTTTGCCAACATGCTGATGCATGTTTAATTTGTTGTCCACCAGGACCTCCAGGACCTTCCTTGCAAAGCTGTTCTCCAGCAGGTTCGCCTCTAGCCTGTAGTGGTTGCTCCTCCYAGGTGCAGGATTTTGCATTTCCCTTTGTCAAATTTCATGAGGTTTCTCTCTGGTCATTTCTCCAGCCTGTCTAGGTACCTTTGAGTAGCAACACAAGAGGCTGGTATATTAAGACCAGCTGACACTACCTGCAGTAGCTGAGGGTAAGGTCTCAAAATCCCTTCTACCACCAGCAATAGTCTCCAGCAGTACAGCCAGCTTGGGGTAGGGGAATAGTCTTCAAGCAGCACACCCATTTGTTAAGGGAAAAAGCCTATCCACACCATCCGTGACTATAGCTATGTCACTCAGCCAGCAGAGCCCTCTTGGGAGGCAGAGCAAAACACAAACAAAAGGAGTTTTCCCGTGCCATCACAGTTACATCACTTCCCCAAATGACATCAGCTAAGCTGACAACAGCATTCCTTTTCATGTATTTCCATGTATCTCATCATTCATGTAGCCACGTTATCTCCACCAGAGCTCTGCAGGCAAAGAGATGCCAGGAAGAAGCATGTGACTTTTGCATTCTGCATGTGATCTGACACATCAGAGTTGTAACCAACAAAGCTCTGTAGCATGGAGGTCTTAATGATCTTTGTTGGCCCTCTTGGCAGTTCTCAGGCTGGGATTTCCCTTGCACTTTGTRCAGTTTACGCAATGCTCATCAATTCAGACGGTAGAATTTAGAAATAAATGTGGAAGGAAAAGAGCAGCAGAAAAGTTCCTAAATGACAGGCAAGCTTCCACACCACACAAAACAAGTAATTACACCAATATTTTACGTATTTCATCCTTCAACGAGAAGGAGTGAACTCACATTTTCTATTGACATGCCTCTTTCGTAGAAACATTGCAACTCCTGTGCTACAGGAAATACTCATTTTACTCAGGTGAAAATGATCCCACAACTAGCAAAGACGGCAGGTTTATATAGCTCTAGAATAAAACCCCATAATCATTAGAGCTTACTTTGCTTCTGAGGTCAGCCTTGAAACAAACAAACAAACAGCTCCACCATAGCCAAGAATACTTAAAAGATAAAAAGTCTACTAATCTTGAATGAGTAGCATTTTCTGTTCCTTAGCCACAGTATGTACAGCAAACACAATACATGTAAGAAAACACAAAGATCTACTCCAGCCAGTTAATAATTATTAACCACACATCAAACACTTACAATGGAAAATCATATTTTCTGCTCTCTTGAAAGTCATCCTGAGCCTACATAATTAAGGTTATGTTTCTTTAAGTTATTATTTCTCTTGAACACATAGGAACAATGATTCTTTCACTTGTATAAACCTACTGACTTCAACAGACAGACATACAGCAGGAATATACTTGACTCATGCTATGCAGGGGAATTCACAAGAGGACTGTGCATTAGCTTTCCTTTTCTCACCTCCCTCCCCCAGTTCAACCCTCAAATGGAAGCAGAGCAGATTACGGGCATTCCTCTGCTAAAGTATCATTATTACTCCTTAAAAATGAACAGCAGAAGTCAGAAGCGAAAGGTGAAACAGATGCATTGTGTCCCTCAACATAATATCTCTCGCTTCCCTCAGCATAAAAAACACCCTGTACGGACAGTACCCTTGAGCTAACTCAGAGGTCTAGGCACAGATCTTCTSCACCAGGAGCACATCTCATGGGGGCAGAGAAAATCACCACTGCACATACATATATTGCTTTAACACTGAGGAATGATATGTTTCAAACACCTGTGTTCTTTTTCAGTAGATATGTATGCAGTATATGAGTGGAACTGTCCGATAAAGTCAAAAAGCACTCAACAAGCTTTCAGAAATTCAAGTATTTGACGGTTGTTACTTCACACACCCACCTTCCCTGTGCARGTTTTTCTTCTAGCTTTCCTAATGTTCTCAGCACCACCTTAACTCAGGTATCAGGTTGGAGTAGTTATTACTAGAACAGTTAAAGCAAAGAGAAGAGCCTTACATCTCACTCAGCAGTTAGTGAAGCTTGCAGAAGTGTTTTGCTGCCATTATCACTAAATYAAAAAGATCCTCTCTCCTGTTCAAACATTTGAGACTTACTATTTTGGAATAGTTTCACTGTTTTTAAAGACTACAGTTGTTCAAGGCAGATCCTGATCAYGCTGCGGCAGGAGATCTCCAACACATTTTTGTCCCTGCCTGTCCACTGAAGTCCTCAAAGGCACACAATGAAACCCTGCTTTTGACCAAACATTAGATCCTGATTCAGCAAAGCAACTCGCTGTGTACTCGCATCCCCTTCGATGCAGTTATACAGATACTTGAATGTCTTGCTGAACATAGATGAACAGAGAGCTGAACAAACAGCATATACTTCAGTGCACTTGTGGGTTGAGGTCTTAGAAACACAAACACAGGAGCGACCCTGTTCACATCAGTCTCTAATGTTTTCCTCCTGTACCACCACTGCCTGKAGAGCTACCTGGAGCTAGTATTCTTTTTCTTTCTGGGATGCAATACACTGCAGCAGCTGAAGCTGTAGGTCACAAAATATGCAATATGGAGATCATGAGACAGTCACTAATCAATCAACCAGTGGAAACAGGAGCAGAGTAGGTACTATTATCTCTGCAGTAGAGATGAGACACAGTTTGCACAACAAAGCCACAGAGAACAAGAAGGCACTTTTCTCATTTTCCAGTTTTGTTCCATTTTTTCTCCTCAAATTTGTTTTCTCGTTCTTCAAGAATTTCCTTCCCCAACTGCAATCCAACAATCTTCTTCATTCAGTGGCTCTATTCCAAAGCTGATTCCATGTGGTACCTGAAAAATGGTTCAAGCTCTTCTATACCAAAATCAGTTACAGAAATATAACAGCTACCCTTCTCTTTTCCAGACATGCTGTAAGAGCTAGCTGAACACAGCAGTTACAATGACAAGCAAAGATAACAACCAAACAAGAGTTCGGGCATGGAACTAAACTCCACTTCTCTTCACCCCAATCAGAGCAGAATGGACACTAGCATCAAAATGGTCTATAAGCAGGCCTAGGAAAAGACCGATGAGTAACTCAAGGAAAAGAACTGAGGGAGTCAACTGTGAAAGTAAGAAGAGGTTACAGAAAAAATGAGAGAGGCAGGCTAGCCCATTGCCCCAGAGTAATGGCTAGCCTTTAACACATGGCCTCTGCTCCTGTCAGTATTTCTTCTTGGACAGGTTATCTCAGGAATTTACGCTTTCCAATAATTACCTTTCAGAGGACTCACACTTATCTTGCAAGAGGAATCCACCAGTAACCTGACCTGCATTGCTCATGCAATCACTGTCCACCCCCTCTAACCTTTCATCCCATCCCTCAAAGCAGAAGTAAGCAGTTCTTCCCAGACTTTCAGTGCTGCATCAGCAAGGGCTGGTGAAGTTGATAAAAATAAGAGTTTTAATGCTATGCAAATATTGATGAGCTTGAGGGCAATAGCAGTAAAATATTACCAGCTGGTTAAAATGCCTCCTGTAGTAATGTTATATTACTCAAAGCTGAAGGATGAACATCAGTTTTACACTATCAAAAGAAGGATTTTTACCTGAGAGCAAGTTTTACTATATTATCACCACAGATCTCAGAACCAGTCAGTATTTGTTTTAATAAACCTTTGGGATTTGCGTCCTCTCTATAAGCTCTCTTTCTGTTGCCCTCCCTARTCACCTTTCTTCTCCCATGTGTTTTGGTTCTTTTCCTCAAGTATCAGTGTCAAAGAGAAACTCTTGCTTTTGGCACTTGGTCTAGAGCCATCTCAGATGAGCTTGCCCATCTCTGCTAAAGTATGAGTTATTATACTCAGTGGGTTATTACATTCCCATTCAGGCTCTGATCACAGCCCTCTCAGGTTGACATTTTGTGCAAGGGACTCCAGTAAAAAACTGCAKAAGCTGACTGGCATCAATTTATTGCCAGCATCATGCCAATAAATGGGGAGAAGGAAAAGGATTCTTCTTGTCTGTTCTGGATATGATGAGACATCTTTTCAGCCAGTCATTTATCATAAKGAAATATTTCATAATGAATTTCTGAGAAAATATCAGGCCTTACAAGAGGAATAATATCATCATGAGACCCTACATGGACCCTGTCATCACTCCAGAAAAGGATGGTCAGGGCACACGGACAATCAAAATCTCTGTTGCAGTGTGGATTTGCCCCAACTGGGCTTGCAGCCACTTATGACGGTGGCTTTGGCACCCAAAGGAGTCTCTCTCTTTTTCCCATATTGACAACACAACTAACTTGTGTCTGAGAAAACCTCACTCTGGCTGTATTAGTTTAAAGGAGTTGCATGTTGCTTTCGGTCCCGTGAGAACCTTTGGACCGACACACACACTCGCCCATATTCTTGTACTCCCATCAGAACAGGTCTGTACCACAAGAAAGAGCTTCATGTGGGAGAGCTCAAGCGGGGAGGGCAAAAGAAAGCTGCTCTTCCCTCATTAAACTTCAGTAGGTGCCCAGTCCCAGCAGTTCTGCGCTACAGTCTGGATTTATGTTCCCCAATTAACACAATTCTCAGCATTAAGCTTTTTCTTTCTGTTTTGAAGGGGGAGGAAGAGGAGAAAAACCACATTCCAAGCACTTGGCACAATGAACTTCCCCAGCTATCCTCTGGGAACAAAAAAGGAGGGAAAAAAGCTGGCACCGCACAATTCAAAATAACCCATCTTTACTGGCTCCACTCTGTCTCAGGGGTAGATCCAAGTCTTAACTTCCACCCGTTAGGGCTGCAGGCCCAAAGCACTTGACATTCATCAGAAGCAGGAAAACAGCTCCAAGGCAATGGAAGGGGGAAGGGAAGAGTCCCTCCACCAGCAAGAGTTGAGAAGGGCAGAGAGTGGAGGTATCTACGAAAAAAGCGGGGAGTGTGGAAGGCTCCTGCTTCTGAGGGCCTCCACACACAGATGAATCATCTTGGTGTAGCGGCTGCTGACCACAGAGCAGGGAGATAAATAAATGTCTCTTCTGCCCTAGACTGGTGTTCCCAGATGCARTTTGCTTAGGAACCACGTCTATTTGACAGCAACGTTGTTAACTCTGCTGCAGGCACAAAAGAAAGACCTTCTCCTTTCTCTCCAAGTGCACATCCTTCTCTTTTCTCCCCAAAAAGAACCCTAAGCCATGTGTGGTGAATGCTAAAAAATCTCACCATCTTCAGCGAGAGTTAAAAKAGTAAAGCCCTTCAGAGATTCTTTTTTTGGAGGATTTATAAGCAGGGAATGAACAATCCTCCCTTACTACACATACACTCTGAACCATTCTCTGTGTAAAGAAAATGATTAGCAGAGAGCACTGTGTGACCCAGTGAAACATAGGACATTTTTCTGGAAGTCAGAAGAAAAATTCATTTATTACATAACTCATCATTGCTCCATTTGAGTTCTTTAAAACATCACATGCAGGTACTTGAGAAGTACGTAGGCTTGGTCAAAGCTCCTCTTTGCTCAACAAACAAGAAGGCTTAGCCAATACTTCAGAGCATTTAGGATTGTTCTTTACTCTTTGCAGTCAAAGACAGAGGCAGAAAGATGGAAAGATGGGAAGCAGCTCTTTTTTCCAGTGATCAGAATGGGTTAGAGAGAACATAGAAGATAATCACGGTGTGATGATCTGACAGTGCACTAAGACATCTGCTCCTGGCTTACCATCAGTATGCAACAATGATGACAAAGCAACAAAGACAGCAAAGCACAGCACAGTACCAGGTTACCATACCCTGGTGATTATATTGCTTCCTCTGAGTCCGTTCAAGAGTTAAGCTTTTCAGGTTTGACTGTCAATGACCTATAACATTGTCTATACATGGTCAGACAGACACACTGCAAATAAATCACTGCCACATGGATTCTTGTCTATAACTTGAACCAAATATTTTACTTTTGAGGAGCTTTAGGAACTCACATTGGGTTTTTGAATGCAGATAATGCCCAGTGCTTGGCATTTTCTATGTTTAGATACAAAGAGTTGCAAGGTATTCTTGTTGTGGGGGCTAAGAACAGTTGAGGGAACCTATCTCTTGCTTTCTGTGTGAATTTTTGCACATTCAATTAAAAAAGAATGATGCCCTTATATAAATACACTTGCACAAGTAAGTGCATGGCCCTCTTTCTTATGTTCTTTCAGTCTAACAAGGCAAAGGACTGTGGGAATGAGGGATATGACAAATACATAGCATTTCAAAAGAAAATCAACACCTAGTCTGAAGCAAGTTGATATGCAGTTGATATATACATCTTCAGTCAGCATCATCTCAAATGAAATTGTCTCTTCCTACTTCAGGAAGGCCTCCTATGAAGTAGCTCTTACTCCATTTCACTCTTCCTAAGTTTGTTCATCAGCTGATGAGATTTCTCAGTTTGCCTGGTGCATCCCAAAGTGGAGAAACAGCTGGAAACAGCTGCAGCATCTGGTAAGCATCTGTAGCAAAAATTCCTAGAGGATTTGAGGTGATAGCAGGTATGGATATAATTTACTATGGATTGATGTTCTGGTATGTTTTCAACATTGTTTTTAATATCTGAAAACTGAGACTTTTCAACATCTTTGTGTTGCATGTTTTTTGTTTAGCTTTGTTTACTTGTTTGCATTCTAGTAATTCTACRTACATAAAACAGAGTACCTTGATAAAATACTGGAGAAAAATCACAGAATATGCAGTTCCGCAGAAGGCAGAGTGCCCAGTTCTAACGATAACCACTTTTTAGAATGTTTTAAGTGTTCTGAAACAAACAGTAAAAATACAGTGCTTTGTTTCTGGAGTTACCTGCTTCCTTCAGGCTTATATGTTCTATACTCACTTAAGGAAATATGTTTATGTTATGTTCTGTAGGGCCAAACTGGCTATTCTAGTAATATCTTTCCACGTGGCTGTAATTGTCAATACATTTGAGTACAACAACATCATGGAAAGAAAAACAGAAGCAGAAAAAATACAACTTGACTTTCTAAAGCATTTAATGCTGCAGTGATGAGTAAATTAAGACAAATTATATTTTAACTGCACTCTCGATTTAAGGCCTGAATYTGAATTTCAGAAACAGCATTTCCCCATCTGATTTCACATTTGGTTGCCATTAAAACTTGCATGCACTGAATACACCGTTCTGATTTTTGCTAGCATTTTACACTCACTTTACTTAGGTAAAAAGGCCGCATGTTGGGGAAGAGGAATGAGGCCCTGGCTTTAGTGTCGGTATTGGCCTATGTAGGATATAGTGGTATTTCCTAAAAATAGTTTTAAACTTATGTTATAGTGAGACATCTGTTCAAAGATGAATGGGTTGAGAAAACAAGTGTCAATCCAAATCAGTCCAATGGGGAAGCTGTTCACTGTGGCTCCCACAGGACAAACCAACAATACCACTTGGAATGGCAAATTTGAGTAAGGAAGGAAAGATGACATGGAAACAGTGAAAAAGGAGGGGTAAACGGAACACTACACAGCAAGGACTGTGACTCTTTGAACAACTTAGTACTGGAAATGGCAAACTGGATCACTGAGCCCAGTCTCCAGAAATCCCAGAAAACAATGTACAAGAGATCTAACATAGAAAGGCCCACAAAAACCTTCGTGCAAATCCTCACTATGCTGTAAAATCTTCAGATTTACAGTAAAAAAGATCAGGAATCTCCAGTACTGCTCCAAAAAGAGAAAAAAGAAGATCATAGTCATCACTAGTTTTCCAGGGCATCTGCAATTCCAAAGGATTCATGAGGTGAATGTGTTTAGATGGTCCCAGGAGATGATCCACATCCAGTGCTATAGAGAAAGGCAAAGGAGGAGATCAACAAGACTATTTAATTGACAAGCATCTTTAGGGCAGTGGAATCCTCCTATCCATCCTTCATTTCAAATTGCAATATATACAAGAGATCATCAGACCTCAAAACTGTATAAACAGGTCCATCTAAATGCTAGATCCGAAACACCATGAAACRGGCAAAGCAGAAAGTAATGTCAAAGGTAGGCACGGCTCCACATACCCTCAGATTCTGGCGCATGAGGATGTAGCATTTGATTGAATCTTTTATTGACAAGTTCCAATTGCAACTTGAGATTCAGACACTGCTCTTCCCGTAGCTCTGTAACTGCAGAAGACGTTTTAGAGGGACTTAGAAGACTTTAAAAAGTGTGTATTGAAGGAGATCATTTAGATCACTACCGCTGAAAAAATTTAATCAATCTAAAGATTCTTTTCATCATTCAGCCTGTTTGTTAACTGTTTTGCCTTCCTTTACCTATGAAAATCAACAGCTTGCAATCTGTTGCAATCCCACAAACTTTATTCAGCCTCCAATAAACCAGATAAAATAGATACTGAGTTAAGAGTGAAGTAGCACTAGGAGCACTTCCAGCCCCCATCCATTTCTGTTCAGCCAGCACATCCCCAAAACTGGCTGATGAAGTGGAACCACCAGGATGTACTAGAAGTCCCATCCCAGTACATTCTATAATGATTTCCCCTCAGCTACGGAGTCAAGAATGGAAATAAAAATGGCTGTCCTTGTTTGAAAAAAAAAATGGGTCCTGAATTTAGAACACAAACATATCCTTGATTTGTTTTCTCCCTTTGCTGAAATCTCCAAGGGACAGGGTCTGAAAACATGAGTTACTTACCACTGCAAAACCACTTTTACCAAATTCTACCCCACTGAACATTCATTGAATACTACAGGGATAAAACAGGGATGGACTTTGTCCTACCTTTCTGCTACAGAGAGTATTTTACTGTCACTATGGGAATAAAATAATCATAAGAGCATAATAATAGCATGTATTTCGTTAGCCACTGCTCTTCACGTGGGGCAATCACTAGCAATTCTCAGATTTAATCTCTCCCCTTCCTCAACCACGCAGCTGATTACTGCTCACACTCCCAGTCGAAAATCCTTGATCAGAGTAAGGCGCATAAAGAAGTCTCTGACCTCAGCTCAGAGAACAACAAGAGGCGACATTTGGTTCTTTGAGACAGGAGTAGATAAAAAGCAAAAATGACAGCTGGAGTCAGGAGGAGCTAGTTAGTGGATTTCTGGCCCAGGAGGGTGCAGGGTRGGGGCCCATAGAAGAGAAGCAACAAGATAGTCAACCAGACTGTTCCTTCTCCTTTTCTAGGTGTCATTTGAGTCAGTTAAGAATGCTATCAGCAGATGTCAAGACCCATGGGGATCCCTGCTTTGCCCCCCCCCCCAAAAAAAAGAAACTTAGAAATAGTAGAAATATTGGAGTAAAAGCAAAAATGAACCAATATCCGTGCTCTGATATGTGGGAATGGATACAAAGGTGAACGCCAACTTGTAATGACCTGTGGTATGTAAATACGCYTAAGTCAGAGGGAGGAATTTTTTGGTGTCTGGTCCAACAGTGCCAATCATTTACAGGATTTGACTGGGATTAACCTGTGGTTTCCACTTCAGGATACAAAGGGATATAACAAGCAAGCACAAGGCAAGCAGCAGCTGTGTGGAGCATCCCCTGCCCTGCTCTGACACACACAATGTAGTCAGAACCGGCTTGCAAACACACCTGGCAAGCAYGTCTCAGTTCTGGGAATGCTCCCAGGAAGCAATCAATACATGTACGCATGCGTGCACGTTTGTGCTTACACATGTGTGTGTGTGCCAGTATGTTGCACTGAACACAGAAGATTCCATCCACATCTAAAACATCAAATCTCCTTCAGTATTCCTCAGGACAYGAGACAGAAACCAACAAATCTTAGTCAAAGGCATTCTGGGCCAAATTCACTGTCACTAGTGTAATTCCCTTTAAGTCCACGAAATTACACCAGGGAGACAGAGGTTGGCTGTTTAACGTTTGCAGCTTGCCAAACTGTGCATCTGTGTTGGTTCTTTTGTTTTGGAGACACAGTTCTACAAATTGTCATTACTAAAGATTAAAAAAAAAATTACATTCTGAGGGCACAATAAGAAGTACACTTTCACACCCCCTTTTCTCCATTCCACACACATATAGATGGTCAGCATATACTTTTTTCAATTTGCAAATTATTTTCTGAGGAGTACAACGACATCAAAGATTTACAAGGTTTCACACTAGAAGTCATTTTCTGTGGAGGAACAATCCAGCAATGAGAGAGCTGGATGAACTTTCCTATCTCTGCTTTCCAAGATCCATGTAAGTGAGTTTTAAATGAGATATTCACATGAAAAGTGTGTGTTTTGGCTTTGTGCATTAGGGCAAGAGGAAGCCCAGGGACTGCAGAATAGAAAAGACAATTCGGATATCTGTACAGATTTCTGTCCACTTTTATAAGAGGAAAGCTGCATGCACTTCAGGCTCACTTAGTGCTCGCAGAGGTTTTTCAATCCAGATTTTTGCAAAATCTGCAATTCCTTCCTTTATAACAATAGTTTTCAAAAATACAATAGTTTGGGGGTTTCACTTGGCTTCCCATCCCATCGTTCTAGTAAATGCACATTCAAAAAGGAGGAAGTTGTATGAAGTCCTGAAAAAAAAAAAACACCCCAATTCCAATTTCCCTTGATGGGCCAGTCAGGAGCCATCTCCTTTGACCACTTGTTTGACTCAAAGGTAAAAAGAAGTTCTTAGTGAAATAAACAGCTGCTAATCAAGATGAAWTTATTTGCTAATGCAGCCTTATTAACTAAAATACTGCATCAGCCCTGAGTATTATTTATCTTGGAGGTGGCAACAATAGAAACCGAGCAACTGATTACACAGCTTCTTAACCAATTATGGGACCAACATTTGTCTCTTATGTACAACGGAGATTTCACTAGACTCTTCAGCCTTTCGTTAATATTTTTCAAGCACCCAATAATATGCTCAGCGCCTTGTCTAACATGCAAAAGTAAAGCCCCAGATCCAAAAACACTTTACAACACTAAACAGCACTCTCCCACACCTGCACCTGGAGGGCAAAGACAAATGCTGTTATAGAAAAATTGTATGAGCACTTAAGAGTCATGGACTATGTTAGTACATGTTTACACAGCGCCTTGCACAGCAGGGCCCAAATGTAGTATGGAGCCTCTGAGCACAGTGTAGGGTTTTTTTATCCTTTCTGAGTCTACAAAAAATCATGCAAGATAATACAAAAGACTCAACAGATAGGGTTTGGGAAAGAATCATTCACCTGTTTTCCTCATAAACGCCAATAGCTCAACACTTGGTTTCATGTTACTTTATCTGAAAGGCAAACCTGTTCTGATGGGAATCAACTCAGCCAAAACCAGAAAAGAAGCCACCAGTATAACCAGAAAACGGCACCAACAATCCAAGAAGGGGAAGTGCTCAGCATGCACCATAGGAAGGAAAAGGGAAAAGAAAAAAAAAGGGGGGGGAAAGGCAAGGAAGAATGCTAATTAAAGACACAGTGTGGATGCAGGAGAACACACAAAGATTCTCCCCCCTCCCCACCCCTGCCGTCCGTATGACAGCGCTGCTTTGTGGAACAGAACAATAGGTACATTATACTAACCTATAATTATCCCAAGAAGAATGATAGCTAAGTCAAGGCATTACATGAACATTGGAATATTGGATACAATCCCGTAAGAAGCAAGGGGGTGGGGGGGAGGAGTCTTTAAAAAAAGATTGAAATCTGCCCAGCACAGAACATCAAAGAGGAAATTTCATGTTCTCTTCACATTTATTTGGGTTTTTCTTTTATTTGGTTTGATGGTTTAAATACAACTCCCTCTTTCATGCATTTCTTGGCTTCTTTATGCCATAATCAGTTCCAGCACTGTAACATCCTCCTTTGATAGCATGGTGGATTTGGCTCACACAGGAGCTCATCCCGGTTTGTGACTGCACCATGTGCACAAGCAGTGAGAGGTAGGAAAGGTGGATGGAGATGTATTTCAGCGCTGGACAAAAAGAAAAGCAAATGGCTGGTGATTCAGTGAATGCATAATCAAGTGTTACCAAGATGCAGGGCACACAGGCACTCAATACCTGCAGCCTCATTCCAATCAGATAGCAAGTACTGAAATACAGAAAGCAGTGAGGCACAACTCTACACTCATTTAAAAAATGCTGCTTGTGCTTACAGTGTTATGCARCATTGGAGAAATACTGGAAGGAGGATTTGCAGTTGAGGTTTTTTTGCTTGTTTTGTTTGTTTTTAAGAGTCAGTAAATTGCATTAGATGACTTTACTCTCTTCTCAAACCAACAAAAAGGAATGGAGTAGTCTATGAATTCTGCAATACCTAAATGTTCCTCAATTTTTTTTAGAGTAGGTAACTATGACAACCTGGTATAAGCAACTGTATCTCCAGTCCACAGAGTGCCCAGTAGGAGGTATGCAAAAAAAAAGCAGACTAATACAAGCACCTTTTCCTTCGCTCCCTCTAGGTGGACCGTGCTCCTCTCTGCAGACAGGACTGATTAAGCCCTGCTTCCTCTAGAGAGGATGTCCAAATGCTCCAGCACACCATGTCTCCAAATGATGAACAAAGTTTAAAAATAAAACCAAAAAAAAAAAAAAACCCAAAGATCAGCCTCTGTGGGATCACAAATGTCATTTGCCTACAGCAGTGCCGAAGCCTCATTGTTCCGAGCAAGGCTCCCCTGCCTAGCATGCTCAGACATACTTTTTCTAAGCTACAAGCTGTTACACTGGTTTGTATAGATAGGGAACTGCCCATCTGAACACTGTGCGATCGCTCAAGGCTGTTGCTAAGTCCACATAGACCCAGAAACCACTGGAGCAATTTTTYCATTTAATAGGAAATACATGGTGCGCTTGAATGCAGGAAAAGACCTGCTATACCTTGCTTTTGTGAAAGAAGGAATCCAAGGTCTTGCTGAGCTCAAAAGGCAAAGGGAACTGGAAGAGACCACTTTGCATGGAGGCAAAAGTTCATTTTGCCCTGTTCAAGGGAGGAACTCCCAGGCCGGGTCTTGGCCACTGGCTCCAGAGAAGCAAAATACTGTCCACGGTCTGTGTGACAGCACTTTGCATTTGCAAATGTAGCAGATCCTGAGCCAGTGTGCTCCACAGCTCCTGAAGTGCTTCAGCTGAATCCGGCAGAAATTCTGAAAGCAGAYTTTGCACACCCAAAATCTTCACTATGTTAATTTGGGGAAAAGAAAACAGAGGTACACTTTCCCTCTGCATGTATCTCCACTCTCAGCTCTGCCTAGGCCACAGTCAAAAAGTCAGATCTCACATTCAGGAAAATAAGCGATTATTAAGCACTTCCCCACTCACTTTCCTAATTGGCCTCTAGTCTCTGCTCATTTTTGACTGCCCCAAACCACAGGGAGGAGAATGGAAAGGATATGGCATGTTACTGTGTTTCATCATGCCTCCTCATATGGAGGAGACAAAAAGGCAGGAACATCTGCAGGGGAGATAAGCAGCTGTCTGGCTCCRTTCAGCATCATGGGAGCCTCTCTGTTCTCGCTAACAGGTGTTAATACGGACAGTGGCCAAATACTGCTCTCAACTGGACCAGGTTAAAAAATCAGCCTAACTCCATTGAATCAGAAGAATGACTCCCAACGTCATGCTCCCGAAGTTGAGAGCAGAATCTGGCACCTAGGCAATCACAGAAATAAGTTAGAAGTGACAGAAATTATCCAAGATAACCAAAACAACAGKGCATAGATACTGCTTATTTATACAGAATGCTGGATAGGGCAGTGATGATCCTTCTCTCACTCTAGAACAGATAAACTCAATAACAACCATCTTTATTTGGACACTATGTAACGGAAAACTTACCCTTGCCATTTCACACTTCTCTCACTATAGACATCCAGCTGATCTCATAACCCTCCTCCCTCTACCACATCCACACATACACAACTATCCTCTCCATGCAGCGCAGCAACTCRTATTTCATCTGTATCACAGGCTTCATGAGTCTGTAACTGTGCCCACAAAGTGTTGTCAAAAAGCCACCAGCTGGAAGGGATACTGGAATGAAATCTATGCGGTTCTGTGGCCTCCTGAGTGACTCAACTCTGACACTTAAACCCGCTAATGTGTGAAGCATTTTCTGGCAAAGCTGGTGGGTTACTATGGTATTTTGGGAGGGGGCAGGAGCTTGAAAAGATGTCTTCTTTGGGGAGGAGCAGAAGGAAGGAGACAAAATGTAACAAAGMAAATCCTCAGCAGCTTGACACTCAGTGGACTCCTCAAACTTGCTATAACGGGGGTTACATTTCATCATAACCAAAACAGCTTCCCAGAACAAAAATAAACTCGTGTGTTCCTGCCAGGTGGATGCACAGGACTGTCTTTTGATAAAACCATTTCCTAGAAGAAGTAGTAGTTTCCCTTCCTCTTGCCCCTGCTTTGGCTCGGTCAAAGCAACGTCTGGTGGTTTTATTTTCAGGCTTTCCATATTTTCATCAGAAACCAGTCTATCATCTCCTATATCCTATTTTGACTTAAATCACATGAGAACCAGTGAGGAATCTGACAGATGCACCACAAGCTTTCTTATGTGGAAACTTTCAAAGACTGAAAATCAAGTTTTCAGCATTCCTACTAAACTGGGGGTCTAGGTAGGTTTGTCTGAGAAGCACAGACAGCAATGGGGCTTCCAACAGAACTCCAGGGAGCTACTTGACTCAGGATGCCCCACATTTCGATTCCCAGCTCTTCTAACTTTCAAGAACTTGTGTGTGTTGCTTCTCTTCTGTTGTTGCTGTATCCACTCAAAGCTTGCTCAAAGAACACCACTACAGCTGGCTACCTGCTGTCACAGATCTATGGTTAACAACCTGTGGGAAAAAGAGCAAACTAAGTTTTTCTCAGATAAGGCTATCTCAGGAACTATTTTAAAACAGTAGTAATAGAGGGTCCCAAGACAGAATTAGGACTTAAACTGGTGCTCTTTTAAGAATTAGAACTTTAAATAAAAAGCACTGAAAATGTAGTCAGACTAAGAGAAGACAGAAATAATAATAGGCCAAACACTGGAACTGGGTTGATTTTGACACAAGTAAGGATTTCAGACTTAATTTTTGTGACAATCTCCTCCACTCACACATGCACAGTGTTGAAGACAGGAACATCTCCAGAATAAAAGAGAAGTAGACACAAAGCTAGAGCTTGCTCGAGTCACATGAGTGAGCGGGATATTTTTGCAAAGTGCCACAATTTCATGCTTACAATGTAGTCATGGCCTGTCTACTTGACCAGGGGAAAGTAAAAGAGTATCTCTTATATGGCTGGCAGATTAAGGAAGATAAAAGGAATCTTCCAAAAGGAAATCAGTATCTGACAGTCAATATTATATTCAGRAGTTTTTGAACTGAGAACACTTTAGAAAAGCAAAATGACACAGGACTTAAGACATATAGCTGACTAGGAGGAGCTTTGGAAACACTAGTGAGCAAACTGAAGAACCAATCTTCTTTTACTGAAAACTGATTTCATCTTTTGTTCTTAACTTAGTTAATTCTAGGGGATCTAATGAAGATACAGAAAGAGAAGCCATTAACCAAAACAGATTTMAACAAAATTACTGCATAGGTGTAAACTTTAGTGGAGACAGTCTAAAGTAACAGGAAGGGTGTCTGCTTAACAGAGGAATCAAGTGAAAAATGGGTGGGCCCCCTTCTCTAGACCTCTCCCAGCTTTCATTAACACTACAGTATTTCACATTAAAAATGAAATAAAACACCACTTCTTCATACCTTACGACATCACCAGCAAATTCTCCCTCTGTCACTGTGGTTCATTTTTCCCCTTCTGGAGAACAGACAGAGTCTAGAGGCATATACCAAAAAGAAACCAGGAAAATCAAGGTAGGGAACAAATTCCACTACTGAAAACCTTTCACTGAACATCCTGCTCTTGTTCTCTCAGCTAAAGGATGTTAAACCAATTGCTTTGTACAATATTGCCTACTACACAGGTGCTACCTGATATAACCTACTGATACTTAAAGGTAGAGTCTCATTGAAAGTCAACATTCTGCAACTCACATAGCGACAAACTTGCAGCCAGAGAGCCCTGGACAGGACAAGGTGCTGCTTGCTTCTTTGCACACACTGTGCCTCTGAACGCACATCGCCTGCATCCGGTTTTTCACCCCTGAAGGCCGAGGACCAGAACCTGTGGCACAAACCCAGCACTCAGAGATTCCCATTTTGGAAGGAAGGCATGCACCATCCTTCTGAAAAACTTGCACAGTTCCAGCCAAGTGTAAATGCTGCAAGCTCTCTTAGTTAGTGCAGCCACCTGGTTACAATCTACCAACACTGCCTATCTCTATAAACCTTCCTGCCTGAGGACTTTGCCGAATTAAACCTCAAAGGAGCCCTTCAGAGAGTTATCTGCACTTTTGCTGATAGGGAAGCTTAAAGGCACAGRGAGGACATAACCCATCTCCAAGCACAGGACCTGTTACACTAGCTTTAACACCTGTACTATTTTAATCAACTAGACATGCTTTATCTCCTTCCCTCCCACTACATGGCCACTGTATCCCATAGTCCCATTGCTGGTTTAAGCCAGCACCAGCAGGCACTGACCTTAAAATAAATGTCCTCTACTCTTACCCTGCTACTGTTCCCACCCTCACATGGCTCTCCCCCTCATGCCAGCACAAGCTCTTCAAGGTCACCAAGTTTGAAGTGTTAAAAAAAAAATAATAACTGTCTTTAGTTCTCTGGCCTGAATCACCACTTGCCTGGCACAAGAAAAGGTAGTGTCAGGGTTACGCCACATGGCTGGGTGGCTGGAGGACAAGATTGCTTCTCTCAGTAGCAGCTGTGGGTTAATCCAGTCATAGTACTATAACATAAATCAGCAAGTCTTAYACATCCTTCACTGATCCATTTTTTTGTAATATTTTGAAAGTGATGGAAGCAAGAAGGTTATAGCAGCTATGCYTATTATTTCAAAGTATCTTAAAGATGTTCACCCTCATTCTCAGAAGTCACGAACTTGTTACTCTCTCTCATTTTACTCTGTTAGCGTCTCCAAAGTTGCTATCATCCATGCTGCAAATCAAATGTGATCATACATGAGCTCTGAAGAGGATCCAGACAGTTTTCCCAGAAACAGGCTAGTCACTATTCCTATGCCTGCTATCCTGGGCTTTCGAAGCTACGAAGTGCAGCTTTCCTGCTATTCCTTCTTGCAATGCCATCACAGTATCATCTCCTCTCATTCTGCACTGACAACGATGCATCTTTCTAGCCAAGGCTATTCAGTTTCTCTGCTTGGAATGCAAACAGGCCATTAATGTACAGGCCATTTCAAGCACTAAGATAATAAAGAACACGGGTAGATCTCCCACTAAAAGATTACCCATGATACAAGCCCAGAAGTGACTTCCTTTTCACCTAGATCATATTATGAGGGTGCCCCAACAGAAAAGCCTCTGACCAGGAAAAGAGGCAGCATTTAGTGAGAAAGCAACACTAGAGCGGCAGCACAGAAATTCTTTCCAGGCGGATAGTCTGGATGCAACTCGCAACCACTCTGTCAACAGGCAGCACAGTTATTCTTGCACATTTTTCAACATAACATACCAGCAAAAAAGTGCTTCTCTTTCAAAAGGAACCGTTCATAAGCAGCAGCCATAACACTTGTGATATTATTCACAAGCACCACAGTAGAATATAATGGGGCTTCACTCAGCTTAGAAGCAAAAATACATTTATTCTGCTTCTCTGCTCCCTCTCCTCCTTCTCATGCTACAAAAACCCATTATAATAAATCAGAATAGTGACTCAGAAAGAAATCTTTATGAACAGTATTTAATTAATGTTGCTACTAATGTAGACTACTTAGGCAAAACAGGACTTAAACAAAGAACCCTGAAGGGAAACATCTTTGTCACATGTCCTCTTCTAAGCGCCATCATGGCACGGACAGAGATTGCTACTCCCCTCCTAATCCCCCAGGTCCCAGCCAGAAGCTAACACCTTTGCTGCTAGTCAGGGGGCTTGTGTGAGCAATCCATAACTTCATCAATTGAAATGAACTCTAGCAAAGATTACAGTTTAAAAAATTATTTAGATTAGCATGAATAAAGAATTTAATGTGAGTCAGGGAGACCTAAAAGGAGSTGCTTATCTGACAGACCAAGCAGAGGGACAAAGACAAGCTGAAAGAGCTTCAACTTGCTTCAGCTGCACAACTGCAGCTCAGAGTATGTACATATATTGCCTTGGCCAACAGCCATCCAGCATGAGGCAGATAACTACAGTCACATGTTCAGTTCAAGTGTAATGAGTTCAGCCTTTCATCAAGCTATGATATGTAAACAGTGTGGCTATAAATAAATAAATATTCTTCTCCAATACTCTTAGTAGACTCAACAACATTCTGTGATACATTAAAGAAAATAAAAAGACAGAACCTTTGCTTCTTCTGGATCAGCTCACACTGCATCAGATACAACCACCAGGCACCATCCATGCTGTCTCAGGCATGTTACAGGGTATGAGGAAGTCTCAGAACAAGACCTTAACTGTCAAAGCCCTATTGGCTCCAGAAATACACCAGAATCCCCAGGGCTGCTTCACAATTATAAAAGACTTCCCACCACTATGGTTACCGGTCCACCATACTTGCCCTCTCTACACTACTGTACTATGCACTACTAAAGCACCTATTTCAAAGAAGGGCTGTGTTTCCATGAGTTAGTTCGAAACCCCAGGCAGTACTGAGTGCATAGCTGGTAGTTGATGAAGCAACTCTCTGCCCTCAGTGAGTCACTGTTGAACCAAAGCCCAAACTTGATGCTAACGGAACACTTTGCGGATGCTCAAGTTAGCTCTGACGTGGAGGTCCTGACACTCAATTGAGGGAGATACTACAGAGCTTATCATATGAGTAAAATACACACCAGGGGCAGATCAGACTCCACCAAAACTCAGCAGTGAATTGACCTCATGCAAACAACAGAGAAACTTATGAGAAGGAAGAGGAGACCTGTGGTGATTTTGGATCCCTCAGTTCACAGGACAGCCCACGAACTCTCTTGGGAAAAGCACTTACTTTCTGCTCGATCCATAAGAAAAAGCTCACAGCAATACCTTGCCTGTTTACAGTGGGAAGGGAAAGCTGAAGGGATAGCAATGACCAGGATCTCTTGTAATACAGCTTTCAGCAGAAGGAGTATGACCAACTTCAAAGTCACATTCCCGTCAGAAAGTTTTTTAAACTTCCAATAACACAAGTCACGCTGAAGGTCACTGTAAGAAAGACACTGAAGAGAAAAGCTGACGCATCTCTGTTTTCTTACACTGTAGTTTTGACCATTCTTTGGATTTCCCTATTGTTCACACCTTTTATACAAGCAGGTGAGAAAAAAAGTACAGGAAAAACAGAAAAGCAATTAAAAACAATTATAAGACAAGTGTAATGCCTGACTGTACTACTGTTCTCAAGTTTCATGTTGGTAGTCCCTTTAACTATTCCCATTTAGAATACTTTTCCATCTTGTTCCTTCAAATCTGGTGCGGCCAGAGACAGATAACATATCTCCATGTGGTAACCACCGTTATAAATATTTCATAATGTACATATACTCATGCTCAAATAAGTCCTGTATAGGAAATCCATAACTAAATAATAGTCTATAGTCAGCTCTGTGAACTAAAATAGAGTTTCCTCTCAAATTCCTGCATTTGGGGCAGGCACACATAGCTGGCTAATTGTTTTAGGACAAATTCATTGCTTTAGGAAGTGTCATTACAATTCTCTAGCCAACCACCTTGGAACCTCACTAGCAAATTTGATCAGTTTTGATTTGGACACAAACTGCCTGGTTTGGCACTACTGAGCTAATATTCCACTTGAACACAGCTCTTCTCTGGGACAGCTGAAATGCATTCCCCAACAGCTCACTATCCTACAAGAGTGTTTTCACTATATTTTGGCTTTTCTACTCCTCTTTGCAAGTTAGAATGTGGAGGTGATAAAGAGGAAATTTGTACTTTTCAGAAATTTGTCATTAAAGATGGTTCAATTCTATTAAAGATTCAAGTTGCTTCTTATTAAATCTGAACTTGTTTGTACTTATTAAGAGTTCTCTCGAGAGCATTAACCAGCATTTTGCAGAACTGCTTCTGAATGTAACTTTTGTTCTTTACACTAGTAGGACAAGTGAGGAGTGAATGTGGAGTTGCACTTGATCTCTTAGAAGCGAGAGTAGTATCAACTGGTGTAGACCAGCCTACACTAGACCTTTTATTTTCTCTACTAGGGTCATAGATACCTATGAAGATCCTTCAACAAAACAAGTGACCGCCAAGTATACTGTCTTCTTGAAATACAATAAGCTTTAGTTCTGAGGCACTTAGATCTAGTGGAGACTAACAAAATCTGTAGTTTTCTGCCATGTTTTGAAATAAATCAGAAAAAAAACACAGAAGGAAATACTTTGGAGGGAATTTCATGAACCTTACATTCATGCTTTGGGATTTATATCTAGGTTGCATTTGATTTTTGAGTAACTGAGCCATTCACATACTCTGAGCCATACCACAAAAAGCATATTTCTTCAGTATCACATGTGCTAAGAACTTTCCCAAAGAGCGAGTTACCTAATCTAATTGTAATAATTTCTGCTCTGCACAGAAGTCCTCATCTTGCCTCAGCTGGAGAGGTTACAGCACTGCCGTATTGGAAGTTACTTCTCCACTTTTGTTGAAGGAGGTTCCTAATTTGCATCAAGCAAAACAAGCTGGGTTAGCTTAAATAGTTTAAACTGGTGGTCAAAACTAAACCAACTAATTTTGCCTGAAATGAAAATAGTTGCACAAAAACAGCTCTGCTAGTAGGCTGGGGTAGCTGTAGCTTCTGGAAGAGGGGAAGTGACAAGCAGCTTATAAAACCTTGTACTAACCTCCTTCATTAAAAGATGCTCTTTCCAGACTAACTACATTGGTTAAAAACATGTATGTGTTTAGCTCCATTCAATGTCTTTCTGTATGGTCCTATTTTGCTTTAGGTGAGTAATATACTGATCTACCTTAAATCTAGTCCTTACCAATCCACTTGCTATCAGAAGGAACAAGAAGAGTCCAGTTATCTCGCAGAGTCAAGGCCTAGCATTGCTGTAGATGGGCAGGACAGACTGTGGGAAGGTTTGCATTTCTGCTAACAATATGGGGCAGGTTCTTTAGGAACGAGATTTAAGTCTGCAGATCTGGAAATCCAGCAACAGGAACTAGTTTCAGTTAAATTTGTTTGAACTGAGATAGAAAAAGCCTACATGCTTATTATAAGCCTAAAGTGTGTGATCTCATTTATCCTAATGAAGACCTTGCCTCTGATGTGGAAAACATTTATAGGACCACAGGGTATGAGGAATTCTAATTATAAATCTTTGATCCATTATTTGATTTCCAGAGACAAATTTGTTTCTGGTGTAACTCCAATAAAGTCAGAGTTATGCCAAAGATGAACTCTCTAGTTAAAAATTGTTTGAAGAAAAAATGTTACAGAAACAACACAAAAAGAAAGTTCACATAATGCAGTTGTTAGGTGTCTTTTCTAGCATGAAAAACATTGCTGTAGAGAAAATAAAATGGCAGCTGACCCTAGGAAGAAAATCAAGGTACATATTAAGTCCTTGGTATTCGTTTTGCAAAGGATCAGGGTTGTTGTACTTGTTTCACTGGCCCAAAGTACTAGGTGAAAGTCCTGCAACAGAGCTATGTACTTGAGAACGCAAATTCTTGGTTCTCCTTGAAAAAAACCCACCTGTTCAGAACATTTAAATGAGTGCACTATTGACTGTTCAAAAGTGACTGAAACAAAATTAACTCTGTATTTTGCACTTGCTATAATTCCCACAATGGCCATTCTTAACCTTGGCTCAGACATATTCCATTGCAGCAGAGGTCCTAAAGGCAGTGGGAGAGAGGTTTTTCGGGTACATATGGGCCTCTCATGTGACAAAATATGAATTCCCAATCAGATCTCCAGTATCCTTAGAGGACAGAATATGGTGGAGAGTCTGCCTGCTCTAGATCCTCGACTGCAGTCTTCCTACCCCCTGTTMTTATGAGCATGTTCTTACCTCCATGCTTATGAGAGATGTTCTGAGATTCCTGCCAGAAATTGCTCCCCACTATCACTTTTTAGACTAGAAGGCATTAAGGTCTGAGAATGGAAGAACAAACAGTTTCTATTCTGAGAGACTTGTCTTGGCATGGGATAGAGGATGATTTCTGGCATAAAAAAAGGCACAATAGGAGGAATAACTGCAGAAACAGATGATTCATTGGCCTCTTCCTGACATGGTCCTTCATTGGCCTGAGCAAAATCTGGGAAATTAGTCAATTGCAAAGTAGATTCTTCATGGAATGTTAACCACTCACTCAAGAGTTAATCTATAAACGTGAAGCTATTTGTTTAAATACATATTTCCTTGGCCAGCCATTTGCTGAGCCCTGTCATCCAGGAAAGCCAGATTAGATTCCTGTCCCATTTTTTTTTTTTTTTTTTTTTTTTCCCTCCCTGGAGTGACAGGATAATTAAGGAGCGACAGAGACTGGCTCAGAAGACTCCTGTTCAAATACCAAAGAAACAGATGCAGCAAGACAGACAGACCTTCACTGCTAGCTGATGCTCAGAGCAGCTCCCCAACCGCATCATGCCACCATTGGCTTGTCATGTGATGTGAAAGAGATTTTTTTCTTTTATCACCTCTGTAAACCAAAAGAACTATGGAAGTTGTATGAATTTAATCAACTAAAGCCAGGGGTGGGAGCAGACTCACATCTTCAGTGTTTTAAAGTGAACCTTAAACACAGAAAGAAGGAAAAAATAAAAGTAATCTCACATATATAAGAAAAGAACGTTGGTTTTGTCTTGCTAGTGACTTCAATGAGGATGAAATTAGCTTATGTTACCTGGAAAATAAAATTGAGTCCATTGTGCCATTGCTATCAGGCAGGATCAGAATTTGATGCAACTGGGATACATTGATCTTCACCTTACAAAGGCCACAGGACACTTACTAGAGAATAAGGTGATGAACAACAGAGTCACGCAGCTCCCCACAAAACACAGCTTGCTTAGCCCTCCTGCCTCCAGTTTGAGCTCCAGTTGTACAGAGCTCTTCTTGCCTGCTTAACTTCAGACATCACCACCACCCAGCACATCATTAGGACTGTCCGGACCAAACCCAATTCTACAAAACAGCTTTCTACAAAACAACAGCTACTCTAAAATATTATGTCACTGGGACAGCCCACATCTCTAAGGGCTCACCTGGAAGGCTGATGGAATATAGGAGACTGTACACAGTACTGTATGAAAAAACATACAGATATCTCACCTCTCCATAATACAAAACTAGGATGAGTCCTTGCTGGAGACCCTGCAGAGGTTGTTTCTCTGTGCATTGTTTCAGAAGAAAACTACATCTGCCATACTAAGAATTGTAAGGATTAATATCCCTCAGCCTGAAGAAATACAAACCTGATGAATAAAATGTTCCTCCACAGGTTTCTGTCCTGTCCTGTAGTGTGGTCACTGCATGTCCCCATCATACAGTGAAGCTAGACCTTCCGCTGACATTCTGACCGCTGCTCAGAGATTTCCTGGTACTATGAAAAGGTGATTCTTTTATTGCTTAAACTGGGTAGAATTTTCAGATTTCTACACCTTCTTTCTTGAGTTACTACATTTGCACAATGCCACAGGTGGGCATGCCATGTTAAGAAGAAATGAAACAGAAAAAGTCTGAAGTGAGAAATTTGCAATCTAAATTAAGCATAGCATAGAAAAGGGTGACAAAAAACAGTGGCACAGGAGGACACGTAAAACAACAGTGAAAGCTCACAGGATCTGTTCAGCGGGTGTAATGAACTTAATGATTCTTTTTCTTATGTCGCTTCATTCCCCACTTCCCCCCCATTCATAATATTTAAATCTGTAGACAGTGAACTCAGTCTTCATCTCAGTGAAGCAAATGGCAACATTTCAAATGACTTCAGTGGCGTCAGGATTTGGCTTCATATCTGGCATAAAAGGCAAGGGTGGAGAACAGCAAAGGAAAGCTAGCCTAAGAGCAGAGGATTTTGTGAGCAGTTTGGAGGAAAGTTAAGTAGCACAACATACAAGGTCTGGGGAAACGTCATAATATGCTATATGAAAATGCAAGAGACATTTATGGCAGGAAAATGCTGAAGCAACACAGTAAGTTGAATTAGGACAGAAGCTGGCACACGTAATAAGGCAAAGGCAATCAGATACACAAGGTGAAACTCCATTCCTGATTTCATCAATATAAAACCACCGACTTAGTCATAACTGAGAAAACTACAGTTAAAAGAATCAGAAGGATTAGGAGAGAGCAATACAGTGCATTAAAGGCAGGAATGTGGTTTTAGAATCAGATAAGGAGACCAAAAGCCACCACAGGGAGTCAGAGAGCTATAGGCAAGATACCTTGCTGGCCCAGTGCAGAGGAAGATGATTTTTTAGTAAACACTTCCCAGTGGACTTGTGTACAACAACAAAGGCGTAGCCCTTAAAGCTAACATAAGGGGCACTAAAATAGGGGCTAATCTAAAACAGCAAATAGTGATGCTTCCGCCTCTAAATTAAAACAGAAAACAATAAACTAGAGCAACTTTTATTATATAGAGAAAGTCAACACTTTTGCTTGAAAAAGTGTAAATACAATAGCGATGGAGGAATGCTGACAAAGGTAACTGGGGGGGGAACTGTGTGTAGGAATGCAAAATAATATAATTAACAACAACAATGAAAAACAATATTCCCCAAGTGGGAGGGGATTTCAGACCAAAGATCTTTGGGACAGGTTGCAAGGGAAGGGGGAAGAGAATAGCAAAAGGAAATATAATCCTAATAGGATCTTAAAAGTCATAAACAAAAGATAATAATCAGCTGTGTGTTCTCTTCTCCAAACAGACCACAGGGAGTTTCCATGATACAGTGGAGGCATCAGGGAAGAGACCTCAGCTGCATCAAGAGCCACCATGGGAATTAGCACCATCTGCTACACAAAGCAGAGAAGGAGGGGGAAGGGGAAGGGATGGGCAACACACACTGAAACTTGGTAACAAACCACATCTCTTCAGTACAGAGCTGCTCACAGAAGGTCAGAGAAAAAAATAGGCAAGTAAAGGATTTCTTCCAACAAAGAGCACCAGTTGTATATAAATACTCAAAGTAAAAGAAAATATACAGGGTGGTGGTAGGGAATAAAGAAGGAGAATTATACCATTTATTTCCTGGTGTATACTGGCACAGTTCCAGCAAAGTCCAGCATAAGGTGACCAAGATTTACAACAGTTTGAGGATCTGGTCCAATGAGTTTATTTTCTTGCACTGCTGCATTATGAATTTGGCAGAGTAATTTCCTGTTAAAGGTCCTGTCACCATTACTTTATYTGGAATCAGCAGCACTAGTACAGAGGTCCTCCAGTTGCTGTAGACATTGTGTTTACACCAGAAAAGGAGAACCTGTAGAGGTCACATTTTGTTTAATGGAAAGAACACAACTCTCCATACATAGAGCCAAATTTTATTAGACTTGCTCAGTTGAATAGTTCCAGGATTGCTGATGAGAGCAAGGCACCCCAAAGTACTAGTCTTGCTAACCCAAGCAGTCTCACTGACTTTAATGGGATTAGTCATATAAGTAAGATATGCAGGATTTGTCCCGTAATGCTGAACTAGGTAATAGCCTCATGCAGAGTATAACCATTAAAAGAAAACTTCTCCAACTTCATTCAGTACTGCAATATGAAGTTTACAGGTAAGCGCATGTTAGAGACAGAACCAGTACCAAAGCCCTCAGTTACAATAAACTTTTTTGGAGCTTCTAAGACTGGAAAATGACAGTATTTTTGGTATTAGAGGAACCCAGTTACTTTTTTCATAGATAAGCGAGTTATACCAGGCTGGATGCAGTTTAAGTACACATACTGGCAGCACAGAACACAATGAGTGTTCACCCTCTGGATGCTACTTATATACAAATAGCAAATAACTGATGAAAATGGTTTGTGTACCTGATGCTGGGCTCCTGGTTCCTGGCTGCCACATGGGAATTACAGCATTCTTTACTAACATACTTTACATCAGTCAGTCATGTATTTTTGTTTGTAATTTTAAGCAGCTCTACTGTGTTAGGACTGTTAGCATCCTCAGATAGACCCAGGAAAGAGAAAATATGAACAAGTTATAAACCTGTAGAAGGATTTACTTATCACTTTTGTTTTCTGAAAAGCTTTCTGTAAGTGTCTAGTTAAAATACAGGTCCTTTCCATCCATCTCATGAATACATACTTCTTGAAGCACAACACCAGCCTGCCTAGACCGTAATCTGATATGGTCTCTAAAATACATTATACAAAAGGACCAGACAATGTCAAATGTCAGGTAGAACCTTATTTTCAAAAAGTTTAAGGGAACTGAACAAAATATCAGCCGAGGCACTCTCCAAATTTGAGAGCAACCAAATATTAATTTTAAGTAGTTCTCAGTTTCAGTAGAAGGCCTACATCCACAAAAGACAGATCCAAACAACATTCAGTTGTTCAGTTGCTCTTCAGTGTGCACACTAACTGCACATTGCATGGAATCCAGACTAGACTTTTCCAGSAGGGGAATACCTTTAAGCCACCAATTTACCACTTAAATCCCTGCCAGCTATTCAATTGGATTTGTAATTGTCTACTCCTTCTTTTCRTTAGGAAAAGACTATTCCAAGACAAAGCCCTACCCAAAGCATTTACATGTATTATCAGCTCAAGATAAACCTTCAGTTCCACTCACCACTTCACTCAACCAACAGGCTAGAAAAATACGAAGTATCTTCACAAAGAATCATAGAATCAGTAAGGTTGAAAGGAACCTCTGGAGATCATCTAGTCCAACCTCCCTGCTCAGCAGGGTCACCCACAGYATGGTAGACAGSGTTGCATCCAGGCAGGCCTTGGATAGCTCCAGAGAAGGAGACTCCGCAAGAAGGTCCTCCTTCTTGCCCTTCTTGAAGACTGGAGTGACATYGGCTTTCTTCCAGTCCTCAGGCACTTCTCCAGTTCTCCATGACTTTTCAAAGATGATGGAGAGCGGCCTGGCAACAACATCTGCCAGCTCCCTCAGTACCCGTGGGTGCATYCYATCSGGGCCCATGGATTTGTGGATGTCTAGCCTGCCCAGAAGGTCTCTAATCCTATCCTCCTCAACCAAAGGAAAGTCTTCCCTTCTCCAGACTTTCTCCCCTGTCTCCAGGTTCCGGGATTCATGGGGGCTGCCCTTAGCAGTGAAGACTGAAGCAAAGAAGGCATTCAGTAAAAGATTTTACCTTGTATTAGAGCTCTGCATGGGTTTATTAACTTATGGTAAAAGTGTCTCATTCTTCCCAGTGTAGATATCGCCATTGCCCCAAAGAAGACTAAATTCGCTTTTCCAGTATGGAATATACTTTGTCCAAACAATTTTAGAAGTCAAATAAATAAAAGCATATACAAGCAATGGACCATGATGCAGCTTCCTGACAAGCCCCTTCTTTACTGCAAATCTGAAAAAAATAACGTAAGAGGATTTATCCACTTTTACATATACAGCTTGGCTTTTTGAATTCTGAATCCAGCTACCACTGGAGTTTGCAGAAGGGGTGAAGGAGACAACCTGCCAATTCAAATGTGGCCACAGATAGAAACAGCACTCTGAGTCATCAAGATTGCTACAAGAAGAGCAGCAGTATTCAAGTATCGCAGCAAGAGGAGTAATGGAACTGGAGTAGCTGCCTTGTTAGTCAACATGTCTACACTAGGATTGCTTCTGTAGCAACTAAAAGGGGTTCTTTAGATCAAGTGTTTTAACACTCTCAGGTGTTAAAATACCTATGCACTGAGGGAAATAAAACAGAATGTAAACTCGAGATGTGCCAAAATCATCGAAGGGATCTACAGAATGGTTCATATGCCAAAAAAAGCTTTAATGCTAGGAACAAATTTAACAAGGGAAGGCCCTCGGGCAGAGTCAGGAAATTGAAGCATACCAGCTTCTTTTCTCCCTGCCACTTCGTGTCTCACACAGAACAAAGGATCACAACGTCAGAGACGGATGAAAAGAGAGGTGATACTGGTCATTTGACTAACAGGAGAATGAAACTGTGCTACTAGTGATGTCTGGGTTACTCTGAAATACTCCAAAAGCAGTTATGCAATTGCACTAACCTTCAAGCAACATTAGAAAGGAAATATAAGGCTGGCCCCAGTTTTCAAGATTGGCCCCAATCTCTGCAGGGTAGAGAACCAAAGTACCTCTAAAGGAGCAGAGTCCTCCTTTTCCTCCTACAAATCAAGCCTATCTTTAGCTCCAGCAGATTGAAAACTATTTGCTGGGTATCAAAATAGCGCATGCATAAATGAGAGAAACAGGATGTGGCAAAACGACCAGAATCATTTAAATTTTGTTCTGAATCGAGACTCTGCCAGCCTCCATACCATATATGCAGCATTTCCCCTGCAGGTGCAAGAAGTTTCTGAAGGATTTGCTCTTGCATGTAGCATCCCACAGACTAATATTTTAATAGATGCAACGGTTGATTAGTTCAATTTTTTTCCGGTGTGGGGGGCAGGGAGGAAAGAAGGAAGAGGCGGTGGAGAAAAAGACATGTAAGCTACATGTTTGGGTTTTTTTTTCTTTCCTTCTCATAGGTCCAGCTGTATAGACAGTATGTGGTAATATAACAAACTACCTGTTCAAACCATAAACAAGTTAAAGCAAGAGTTTGAAGGAGAAGCCAGATATGAGATATTTCACAAGGSAATAGTCTATTCTCAGAGAGGGATGGGAGAACCAATCTTCATGACAGAAGATAAAACACAGCAGATAAAACAGGATCTGCCCAAAAGAAAACACAAACTGAAATGATGACCTAGCTGAAGGAGCTGAAGGATCAGGCTAGGAGAGCAACAGCCAGGCAGGTGCTATTCCAAGAGCACACTGCAAAAACATGAAGTAAGGAGATCCAGATTGTCTCTCTAAAGGACACAAAGGTATTATTCACGTACCTAAACAGCATATTCCCCACCTCAGCCTCCACGGGGGGGCAAACTTTAACAGCCACTCTGTAAACAAAATTGAACACAGTGGAGTTTTTAAGAGAACCTTGTCAGTGGAAATAGGAGGTTACTGATACGTGTTGAGATAAAACTGTAAAAAAAGGAAAAGTGGTGCCTTCAGAATGTCTTCAGGTCCTCCCTCTGTGCAGCCAGGCCTATTTGAAGGCTTTATTTCCATGACTACTGAGAAGCTTTGGTGAGCCCAGACCCTGTGGTGAAGAGTTAACTGATTTATAGATGCTTTAGCAGAATACAGTTGTTCTCTGCCTGTAGGTCTCCCTTCAACCTTCAATCCCTCATGCATTCTTCAATCTGGTTTTCATTCATACACTTATTCAGGCTTGGAACTATGCCTGTCACAAATGTCTGAAAACAGCCCATGAATTAATAACCTCATTCTGGTGGCTTTTGGACAAAATATCAGAATCTAAGCAAGAGATCCCTGGCTTTGGAGAGGACTAATTTGAATGTGATGAATAGGGAAGAGGAGGAAGAAGAAGATGAATGCTGCTGGTCCTCACTTGCCTGACCAGGAGACAGACTGATCTATAGCTCTAAATTCAGCTAAGCAGGTAGTTCAGTGAGTGACCTTGTGTCAGCCACTCATCTTCCTTGCATTTTTATTTACCCAACCATAAAGTGGGGCAAAAGCAAGCACCTTTCCTGAAAAAACAAACAAGCTAGCTTCCAAACCAGGTGAATAAGTTATGGAAAGATAAATATATTCTGACAAACAAGAAAGAGCCTCATTTTTTTTTTCCAGTTTGAGACAGGCTATCATCATCACAGGAATAAAGGGTCAACTAATAAAATCTGCACAAATCCCATTCTCCTTGCRGCTTTAAAGAACTTTATAAGCAGAAGCTGGAGCTCATTTTCACCTGGCCACTGTGTAGCCAGTCTGTTGTATTATGCCCATTCCACAAACAGGAATCTGGAGCACACAAGCTAGTATTTAGATTCACAGAAGCTGCCATTGGTTCTCATCTCATTTGCAGTATCACAGCAAGTTTAAAGCAGCTCTTACCAGTTCTCAGGGTTTTATTTTGTATTTTGTGCGATGCRGAGTTTTTCCTCAAACCTCACCTCCACATACAAATTAAACAAAAATTGTGGCTTTCATAGACATTAAACACATTTCTAACTCCTGGATTTGTAGTGAATACCTCAGACTTGAACCCTACAGCTGAAAATCCACTAAAAAAGGTAAATACAGGCATTGAAAGAGACATCATTTACAAAAATAATCATAGTTTTTGAACCTACCTCAAGGAGAAAAAAAAGCACCTGCATGTGTCACATTTTTCAGACTGGCAATACTACTGCTCAAGTTAAAGGTTCCCCTAAGCAATGGCCCAAACAGTAGTAGTCATAGCTATATAATATAGGCTTCTGGTTTGTTCAACATAGCAGACATGTAGAGAAGAACTAAAATTAGAACTTCTTTGATTCACATTTCTCAATTCCTAAGCCTGATTGGGAAACAGCTTTCTCATCTTGCTGGATGATTTGGAGATTTCTTGCCCTTTCCCACAATAGCATGAAAAATTTAAATCTTAGAAGCGTGCATGAACTGACAATGTATAAAAAAAAATGTCTTAAAATCAATTATGTTGTTTCACTTTGATTTTAACCTGTGGGGCCTTTTGAATTATGAAGCCATTTCCACTTAAAAACAAATCAATTAGAAAATATCAAATCAAATAAATGTTCTAACATTCTCTAATATTTTTCCCCAAAACAACCTCAGTTCTTTGATTTAGGAAATTAATCAAAAATCAACTGTGTTCCAAGAACTGATTTGATTCTGATGAATCAGCATATTTCAGTCTGAAATAATTTGTTAAAAAATTCTCCAATTTTCTCTAGTTTTCAAATCTTTGACCCAGGAACTCCCTGCTCCCACTACCCACCTCATAAATTAAACAAACAACATCCTGCTCTTGAGCAACAACTTAAACAGAGAGTTCAAATAACCCTTTCTTTAATTAGAATGGTAAACCCAGCATTTAGGTGGATCCGGGATATTCTCTCATTATAGACATGTGAATATATCAGTTAAAAAAATAAAGAAGTGTTCCAGTGTGAGCTTCCTTTTTTTTTCAAGGTCTCAGAAGCAAGAAAACTAAGAATACATGAGAAATCTAGAAAAGGAAGAAGCTGCCCTACTAAAAGACTCCATTTTCAACCACGCTTTTCATTTTGTTTTAATTCAGCACTTCCCATCCAAGACAAGTGATACCACTGCACTGAAGCAAAGTGTACACATCTATATTAAACAAAACCACAATCATTAAAGTTCATTTCCCCCCTTTTTACACACAGCTCTTCATGATAGTGATCTATTCTTATTTATATGGTGCTCATAGCATTGTGAAGTGAGTAGAGGGAGGTCTTTCAACTTAGCTTCATGTGGACAAAGAGCCACAACACTGGAAACATCATTAGAATTACCTCCCTTTGAGAGAAGCCACAGGCTTAAAAAGTGTTGTGGAGCATAAAATACCTTCTCATTCCTTTGAATGAAGAATCCCTTGACATTCTTAGGGCAAGATGAAGAAGTCCTGTACGACCTTGTCTGTAAGCATTCTGTAGATAAGGGAAAGACCCTGTCACCACCAAAATGTAAGGAAGAGCACTTATTTTCCTCCCTTATCACCTACTCTTTGCCTAAGTTTTATACTTCAGTAAATGTCAAATCCCACTGAAGCAAGCTATTTAATACTAATGGAAGACTTCTCCTCCACCTCCCAAATCTTAGAACTCCTTTTGGAATCCGTCCTTGGTGAGGTACCCTCAGCACGCTGTCCATCTGAAGCAATAGTGTGCACGCATGCAAATACATCTACAGACATGCAAGTAATCTCTGGTAATCCTGACATGTACATAATAATTATAGTTTGTCTCACAACAGGTCCTTTTAAGGCTTTTTAAAAGTATGAATCCATTAACCCTTAAAACACCCCTTTAGTGTACGTGAGGTTTATCATTCTCCTCATATAGGAAAGGAAACTGAGTTACTGAGTAATTAAACAATCTGTCCAAGCATAATAAGGATGCAACAAATACAAGTTGGGTGTTCTGACTCATTATGCCTGAAATCTAACTGCTAAGCTAAGGCTTCTCATGCCCATTTCTCCAGGTACCTTGCAGAGTTCATTAACATTTTCAGGAAATGCATAATCTGAATTGTTAAAAGGATTTTCCTGCAAAACTTGACTCTGGTCTCTCTAAAGAGAAGAGGAAGGAGGCTTTTCTTTCATATGCTTGTATCTTAGCCTCAGTTTTCCTGTCCTAATGGTATTCTCAGAGTTCAAGGGGAGAGAGAGAGAGAGAGAGAGAGAGAGAGAGAGAGAGAGAGAGAGAGAGAGAGAGAGAGGTTGCTAAGCTTTCTGGATCCTCAACCTAGCAAAGGAGAGCTATCTTCTTACAGCTTCAGGTGTTCAGTGATAAGTGGAACGTTTCATGTTATCTACCTTTACCACTGTCAGGTAAGAAGGTCAGAAGCTTCTGTTGCAGTTTTAAAGCCCTGCTTTCACAGCAAATGCAAATGGTTAGGCAACACATTCAAAAAGAAACACCATGTGAGGTAGAGAGGGGAGAAGAGAAACGTGGTCAGGACTTAACAAGGAAATGTGGTGAGGACTTAATAAGGTTCTTTTCAAATTAAGAGCTCCAGGCAGCCACCATTATCGTTGCATTGCTACCTACAGTGCATTCAGTTCAACCATCACTGTTCTGCAGTTGTACTCTTTTTTTCTGATGTTTTTCTTAGATGATGATTTTTTATTTCTCCATACAGTACACTGCAGTTTTTCCAAGGAAAATTATCTCTGACCCAAGTCTTGGCACTTAGGAATAAACGATCAAAAATGAGAAATACAGCATCCTATCCCAAGCAAAACCTGCTGCTTCCAGCACACACTGAAAGTAGCTCTCTTGACACAGTACAGTGCCAATAAATCAACAAAAGTAGAGCCTACAGTTTCAGGCGAAGAAAATCTAACAAACTTAAACATCCTGCATGTGTTCTTTATTTTGAAGAAAGGGAATTAAGGTAATATTAGTCTGTTTCTAAAATGTAAGATTTGCAAAAAACCCATTATTTTCTACTTACTGTTTCCATTGAATCACTCTCCAGAGTGTATTATAAATTCCCCAAACCAAACACTTGTGGCCTGGACTGCCTTTACTTACCCTAGTTAAGAATATGATTTAAGAAAGAAATTACTCAATAATATGTATGTCAAACAAACACCTCAAACACAATAGTCACCAAAGGTAATATAGGTTGTAAGTAAACATTGTTGTGTTTCACCCAGAGAAAGGACCCACAGGACTTTCCTCCACCTATCCTCACATTAATGAACTTAGAAAGAGAGGACAGAGACTGCATAATCTCTCTGGGCAACCTGACTCACTGCTTGACCATCCTCATGGGGAAAAAGCTTTCCCTTACATCCAATCTAAATCTCTCATTTCAAAGTATGTCCATTGTCTCATTCTGCCACCATGTAGCACTGTGAAGAGCTAGGCTCCATCTTCCTGATGACCTTCTAACAGATGTTGGAAGGCTGCTCTTAGGTCCCTCAAAGCCTTCTTTTCTCCAGGCTGAACACACCCAGTTCTCTTAGCTACTCCTCACAGAACATTGGCTTCAGCTCCTTTATCTAATTACATTAGACTATGATTTCTCAAAACATTAAAAAGTTATTTTAATCATTTCACGTGTTTACTGAAAAGATGGAAGACCAACAATGTCACCTTTTAGACTATGGCATTTCCTAGGTTACACGTGAGGGGCAGTCAAATGTAATAAGGGTACTCACAGAGAGGACCTGACAAAATGATGCAAGCAGGTGAATCAGTGTCAGGAACACCTCAGAATGACTGTTATGGAGTTGGTTCTCCAAGGAGACTCAATGACAGTCACAAGGAATTGTAATATATACATACATATATAGAGAGGGACATTTAACTGCTTATATACACACACACACATATATGTATTCATACATACAAATATATATATATTCATATACATACATATATATAAAAATCAATTATGTAAATAATATCCAGATAGACAGAGGCATGATTTGTCATGTTTAACCCAAGCACAAGGGCCAGGAAATCATATATGTAATTTAAGTCTTTCTAAGTCTCGGGCCTTTGACTTCCCCCTGCTTTCTCTCAATTCACCAATTTTAAAAGTGGGAATAACATCACTTGGCCCATCACAGGAATTTCCAGTATTAGGACTGATGCAGTGCTTTGAAAATATGAAGTGCTGAGTAGCGGCTTAGTCTGTGCACCTTAATTCAAGGCACAAAGTGGACAGGGAAGTGTATCATAATTACACACTTTTTTGACCATTTCTGCACTACATGGAGAGTCACAGAGCAGTGATTAAATAAGCAAAATCCCACCCAATATGCACTGGATTCAGTATAAAGCATGGTAAATCTCCTCGCTGGCTGCACAAATTCCTGGACATGGAACTTCAAAACAGAGCTCCTTTCATGAAACTATTCTCCCTCCCATAGTTCCAGTGCATGCAGTATTTAAGCAGTGACTGTACGTAGGTGTGCTTCCTAACCATCAAATCTGTAATGTCCAGGAGCAAATATAGCGCAAGTTGTGGTTCCTTCCTCAAGGAGGTATGTTAGGATGGTAGTGGCAGCAGAGGAAGGAGTCTCAGAGACCATGCACGATGCAGAGGCCTCCTGAAGCAGAACTACCTTGGCTTTCAGTGATATTTCACTGAAATATCCATGCCAGTTTTGAAGCCCTGTCCTTGGCAGGAGACAGAACAAATTAGGGCAGTAAAATCATCCACCGAATTTCTGTAAGAAACTACACATCATCTTCTTGTACAGTTTTTACACAGTGCCCCTCGAATCCACAATTGGAAGGGGATGTCCTTAAGACACTGCAACATTGACTGCAAACACTGACCTTCCAGAAAACCTTTCCCAGCACTGAGCTGCTTTTATTCTCCTCCCCTGAAGATTAATGGTGTGAGGCCTTTACTCTGCTTCTATGCACCTGTGAGTTATGGGCTGGGCTCTTGTATCCCTTTGTCTCATATCTATGATGTGAAAGAAAATAATATTTGCTTTGTATTTGCTACTCACTGTTGCAAAAATGAGAAAGCATGGTAGAAACAGTCATTTAGAACAACACGGAAGAGTTGATTCTTAAGTCTGTATTTCACATACCATCAGGGCCTGAGGCTAGTCTCAGCCCTCTTGGCACACCTTGTTCTGTCATTAACACCTGGTTAAAATGTGACAAGTTTCAATCTGAAACATTTTACATGCTCTCTTGTTGGGCGAATCACCATGTAAAGAAAGCAAAGGAGGCTGAGGGTCATTTAGTAAATCCTTGATACTGATTAATTCAGGAAAAAAAAGCATAGAAGAAACTACTCAAATTACTATAGCATAGAGGCATTGATGGTAAGAGTAGGAAACTACCTTTATAGTATTTAGTGATGTTGCATGTTGACAACTGTTGTTGAGCAGTTATAACTTAGTGCTTGTCACACAAAAGAAACAAGAACTCTCTCTACCGGAGAGAGTCCAGCATAGGGCTATAAAGATGATCAGAGGGCTGGAGCATCTCCCCTGTGAGGAACGGCTGTGAGAGCTGGGCCTCTTCAGCCTGGGAAGAGAAGACTGAGGGGGGATCTGATCAATGTGTACAAATACCTTAAGGGGGGGGAGGTGTCAAGAGGATGGGGCTGGACTCTTTTAAGTGGTGCCAAGCAACAGGACACGAGGCAACAGGCACAAACTGAAACACAGGAAGTTCCACCTGCATATGAGGAAGAACTTCTTTACTGTGAGAGTGAGAGAGCACTGGAACAGGTTGCCAGAGAGGTTGTGGAGTCTCCTTCTCTGGCAACACTCAAAACCCGCCTACATGCAATCCTGTCTAACATGCTCTAGGTGACCCTGCTTGAGCAGGGGAGTTGGACTAGATGATCTCCAGGGGCCCCTTCCAACCTCAACCATTCTGTGATTCTGACACTGTCTCTTGCTCTTTCCAGCTAAACTGCTCCCTCATTTCCTGCTTCCGTTATTCATTGGGAGGAGTGGGAGAAAAAGTGGTTAAATCCCCAGAGCTGTAGTATCCATTTAATCTCTAAAATCCCAACCACACAGAGGGGTCTCCATGACTCACACACAAACCCCAGCTTGGTGGCAGGGATACAAACATAACCAGCTCAGGCATTTATTACCAAAGCGGTATTATAGCCCTTCACCCCACTGCAGTCCTTTCCAGACTCTTCCCATCACTTTTCCGTTCTGGGCACAGAAAGTAGGCCTTGCCAGAAAGACCAGAAAGTAGGTCTTCTAGATCTGAGCCTTCTTCTCCAGGAAAATCCAAATGTTATGCCCAAGGATATCACACCGGGCCCCACAAGCTATCCTCTCCTCCAAGGAACTCTGTGGTTTGCTAGCTGGCCTCATGCTCTTCACCTGCTAGCGTACGCCCATTCTGCTACTTAGCAGAGACCAGGACCAGAAGTAACTGCCACCAGCAGGTTCTTTGCGTCAGAGACTATACAACAATTAGTGCAATGAGATCACAGTCTAGTGGGAGCTATTTATAATTTATAATATTTATAATACTGATTTTTAGTTAATAATAATTTTTAAAGGAACTAACTAAAGGAAATGTCATTCACTGGTATTACAGACTTTCTCTTCCTGTCTTCATTTCACTTCTGTCCTACAAAACATTATGATACCTCTTTTTCTACCTTACCAGGTCTCTTTCCAGTTAACTTTCTCTATTTACACTCATTTTTCTTCCTTTCAGTCCCTGTTTTGTGTTTCCTATCCATTTGTCAGTGCATCCTCTGTCCTTTTGTCAGTCACTTTCCCATGCAGATATTTCCCTTGCAACCCTCCTTCAGTAAAACATTTCTGCCTTAAAATCCAGGAGGTGATCCTATCTGCATTTCCCTGTGCTGCCATACCTAKTAACCAGCCTTTACCTCTGCATTCACACCATCCACAGGGCCTGAAGGATTGCCTCTGCCTCCACCACTGTACTCTTCAGTAGTAACTGAGGAGAACGACAACACACGAACTTACATCTTGGGAGAGTCCCTATCATAATTACAGGGAAACTAAATGTTTCAAAAGGAAAGAATCTGCATATAGCTCACTCTGACAGATGTGAACACCAGTTTCTTCAAAGTAAAATACTACAAACGTTTTAAAAGATCAGTTGCCCTCACACCTGCAGTCTCTTCCCCTGACTTGTTCTCAAATTGAAGCAGCACACGCATGTAAGTGCACACCCATGTGCGCACACGTGCTTTCTTTCCAGTTCTTCTCTCAACCTTGACCTCTGGGCCTGCTTCAACAGTGGCAACGCACCACTTCACTTTGTTGGAGATTTGTTTAACTTCACTCCATCCCACTTGCAGCTTTCCAGGAATTAAAGAAATAGGATATCCTAACAACTGGAAATATTTCTRTTTTCCTCCACTAAAAATAACATCAGTTCAGCAAAACCTGACAGCATTAAGCTTGGAAGACTGGCTAGTCACTCGGGTGGAATGTCCCTGGATTCCTCAAAAAGAAGGATTAAACTGCARGAGGAGAGTCTTCTTAACAATTCCACAGTGTAATCAATTATCTTAAAACTACCAGAAGACAGTTTTCAGATATCCAAAACGCACGGAAAATCTTTTAACTTAGACCAGAACTGAAATTACACACAAAGAAAGGTATGAAGTGAAATTAAGGTACAATACTGCTATGAATCAAAATACTGATATACTTACACTTATATTGAATAAATACTTATATTGAACTAGAGTTCACTTTTCTGTTTTAGTACAATATATTTTGCTCCATTTTTAGGGACACTTCAGGCATTCAAAACATCCCTTAGTACTTGGATCAAAAGGTGGTAAACTAGACTGGGTGTTTTCTTGTGTGAGTCTTTTTTTTTTTTTTTTTTATCAGCTATTCCACCACTTCATAACTGGATGCCTTTGGTTACTGGGCAATAGTGCAACTGTGCAATGCACACAGAAAATCAGAAGCATTGAGTTAGCAGAACAAGGGAAGTCTGAGACAGGGCCACCCTCTGAGCATCATCACCRGCAACATAGACTGGGGTGAATGCCCTTTGCACAGAGTTACTGTTTGCATTCTATAGAATAACTGTTTGCTAAGTCATGTTTAAGTACCTCTCTGCACTTATACAAAGAGCAAAAGGACATGATGGCCTTCGCACAGAATTTACACGTGRTGAGAGGGAAATGATATAAAATAGAGGGAGAGAGCTGTTGTTCAAACAACTGTATTTTTCCAGGTCAAAAAGTAGCTGTAACTAGCACACAAGTGGTTTTGAGTGTAAGTGGAAACAAATTCCAGGCATGAATGAAATGAAACCTGTGGGTGAGGGTGTTATACTAAATCCRGACAGCTTACTATTGCAGTCTTAAATGCAGAGCATTGGCAGAATTCACCCAAGCATTACCTTGACACAGGCACAGATTTACTGGGGGAAGAGAATGGCATTTAGGGACTGCCCATTAACACTGCTTAGTGAGACATCTGAGCTCCATGCCACATGATTCAGGATGGCTCTCACAGCTACCCCATTCTAATCATCCCTGCAGACCGTCCTTAGGCTTTCTGGTGGATGCAGTTTCTTCTACTACAAGTTTCTCCTCTCCTGTTTCTATCCATGCATATATCTTCCCAGTAGCCATCTGCAGCAGCACTGTGAACCGGCCAGCAAATGCTGGAAACATTCAGTAGTACAAAGAAGCAACTGTACATTTTCTTTTGCCTTCCTATTTGAGATGGGTACTTGGATATTTATTGTTACTAGCCTTGGTACCCAGTAGGACTACTCCACATACAAATACTGCTGGAGCTGTTAATTCTTTTGCTGCAGCAAGATTTTCAGTAGGAACCACATAGTCCTAGTTGTTTCATTTTAAATGTGTCTGGAATTTATTGGTGAAATTTAGAGAAGCTTTGCACAAACACCTGTGTCCTCTTCCCACACTTCCGAACCCATAACAGCTTTGAGGCAGAGGGCTGAAGCAATTCCAGTACTTAAGTCCCATTAGTAAAGGAAATCATCTAGGTCTCCTTAGTTGTGTTGTCAATATTTGTGTTTCAGCTCAAAAGATCTCTCAAAAGTTAGATTTCTAAGAACTCAAAGCAGCATCTCAGAGCTTCCTCCTGACTGTCGAAAGGTGTGTTAATACCTAAGCAGTGCACTGAAAAAGATGGGCTTTTTCATACATTTTAGCCAGTGTGTACAGTATCCTGGAAACATCTACAGATGCCTGAGTAAGAGCCTAATATGCAATTGTTTAACAATTCTGTTGACCTACTGCAGCAGCCACTCCTGTGTAAAGACAGGAATCCTGTGTAGAAGCCCCAGTGTGGGCACACAGAGCAGATCAGAAGGCCTCCTTCCCTAGTGTCACACACTACAGGGTCTGTTGTGAGTGGGGAAAGACAGAAGGCAGGGCTCAGATGCCCATATGCCTCAACTATAGCAGAGCAGCATAAGGACCATGGCAATCAGATGCAACAGTAACTAGAGCCAGGAACCAAAACTGCTTCCCAGAAACTCAGAAAATAAGCAGATTCTAGTCACCTCCCCTGCCAGATTTTATTGAAGCCAAAGAAGCAAAAGGCTTAAATAATCTGTTCTAGTTTTACAGTGAGTGCAGAGCAGATTAGGAAGGGAAGTTAGAGCATTGTGTCAGTTTGTTATTTACATGGTTACATACCTCCTCCTGAAACTTGATTTAAGCAACTAGCAGTTACCTGGGACACAAGGGAATTTTAACCACATTTCCCTGGATTTTGATATCATCTAGCTCAGCGGCAAGTGCTAAGGCAGGTACTGGGGCATTTGATATATTTAATTTTGAAGGAAAGCATCTCTTTGCCTTCTTATCAGGATTCAGATATCCTGGTGCACAGCACAGGGAGAGGATAACCATCTTACATGGAAGTGCCATCAGCTGCCTTTCATTACAAATAATAACTTACAAGATACATCTACACATGATCACAGGAGCAGAAGGAGAGCCACATGGAAAAGCAAAGGTCACCCGTAACAACGAATCTGAGACACGACTAGGAAATTCATCCCATAAACAGCAAACTAGTGAGAGCTAAAAGTACAATGCTTTCTCTAGTCAGATCAGACCACTGGAGATCTCCTGGGGTTAACCTTGCCAGCTCTAACTCATCCCCCTCAACTAATCAGTAAGTAATAACTGTAACAATAGCTAATATGAGTTTTCCCTACAGAAGGAATCTGAATATAGGTTTTACTTCTTATCCAGGCTGAATGAGTGTCCTATGAATAGACATTGAAGACAGCAAGTTTCCTAACTGCATGTCTGTTAAAAACAAATCAACATTAAACAAACTCAACTTTTAGCACTGATTTAGTACTTCACAACCATTAACGTCAAACTGCTCTTCAAGGAGGAACATGCAGGAGTTTATCTGTTCTTTGCACAAGGAAGAGAGGGACAAAATGATACAGAATTTGGCTAGAAACATACAGAAAGTCAGTAGGGTGTAGCCAGAAACTGAACCCAAGTCTCTGCACTACAAGTCTGGATCATACCATTTCCTCTGTATAACAGTCACAGCATATGTTTAATAAACAGGTTGTCTCAGGTTGTTGCAAGACCTCGGTGAACTGGCACACAGATTTCCCCCTAGGGCTGACACGAAGGAGTAAATATTGCAAAGAAGAAAATAAAGCTTTGGTTTATTTAGCCAGTAATCATGATTCCATCTTGCATTTCTGGGTCTCTTATTTTGAAACTTCTCAAGGCCTCTCTTGCAACAGTGCTAAGTACTATGCGACTGCTAGAGCCCTTGAAACATAAAAAAGGCCATACCAGTTCAGACCAAAGGTCCATTTAACCCAGGATTCTGTCTCAAACTACAGCCAATAAGGAATCCCTAAGGAGGCCCATAAAAATATATAAAGCTTATAGTGATATTTCTGGCAGAATACACTCTCCCAGCCTCTAGCAATTTACAGTTTGGATATCTCAGCATTCAATAGCCCTTGAAGGATTTTTTTCTTCCAGGAAGTTGACACTTTCTGAACTTCACATTCACTACATCCCTTTGTAAAGAGTTCTACATATTTATTTAACATTTTTTTTAAAAAAGTACTCCTTTCTGTTCACTTTGAAACAGCTTCTTGATAGTCTCATTTGATGTCCTAATCCCCATCTGCCTCTTCCATGATGTTCTTGATCCTATACATCTCTCATACCCCTCAAAAATCTTTTTACAGACTCAAATCAGTTTAATAATTCCTCATAAAGAAGCTATCCATGCTTTTGATCATCCTGCTTTCCTTCTCAGTACCTTTTTGAGTCTATTGCATCCTTTTTTAAGAAGGCCAAATTGTTCAGAGTATTTGAGATASAGGAGACCTTAGATTCACATAGAGGTCATAATAATGATGTTTGTTTTCTATTCCTTTCAAAATAATTCCTAACATTCAATATGCCTCTTTCTTTTTTTATTTTCTTCTTTTCTTTTTACTGAGTTAGTGGATATGGCACTGGATTTTGATAAAACTATCTATTTTAACTCCAAAACTTGTCTCTTCAGTGGCAATAACTAGTTCTAAGCTCATTGCTGAATACTTCAATTTGGGATTGCTTTTCCCCACATGTGTTAATTTACGTTTATCTGAAATGAACATAATCAGACATTTTAATCAGCCTAATCATTCATTTATATGAGGTCTTTCTTCAATACTTCACAGAAACCTGATGCTTTTTTCAACCTGGAATATATTTAGTATTCTCAGCTAACTTTCATAGAATCATAGAATCAGTAAGGTTGAAAGGAACCTCTGGAGATCATCTAGTCCAACCTCCCTGCTCAGCAGGGTCACCTACAGCATGGTAGACAGGGTTGCATTCAGGTGCGCCTTGAAGATCTCCAGAGAAGGAGACTCCACAACCTCTCGGGGCAACCTGGTCCAGTGCTCCGTCACTCTCACAGGGAAGAAAYTCCCCCTCGCGGTCAGGCGGAACTTCCTGTGCTTCAATTTCTGCCCRTTGCATCTAGTACTTTCGCACGGGACAACTGAAAAGAGTTGGTCCCCGTCCCCTTGACACCCTCCCTTCGGATACTTGTACACATTGATAAGATCCCCCCTCAGGCTTCTCTTCCCCAGGCTAAACAGGCCCAGCTCTTGCAGCTGTTCCTCACAGGGCAGGTGCTCCAGCCCTCTGACTATCTTCGTAGCCCTACGTAAGACTCTCTCCAGTAGCTCCATGTCTCTCTCAGACTGGGGAGCCCACAACTGGACACAGTACTCGAGATGAGGCCTCACCAGGGCTGAGTAGAGGGGCAGGATCTCCTCCCTTGACCTGCTGGCAACACTCTTCCYAATGCACCCCAGCAGACCATTGGCCTTCTTGGCCACAAGGGCACACTGCTGGCTCACGGTCAATCTGTCATCCACCAGCACTCCCAGGTCCTTCTCTGCAGAGCTGCTCTCCAGAAGGTCAGCCTCCAGCTTGTACTGCTGCCTAGGGTTATTCCTCCCTAGGTGCAGGACTCTGCACTTGCCCTTGTTGAACCTCAGGAGGTTCCTCTCCGCCCAGCTCTCCAGCCTGTCCAGCTCTCTCCGAATGGCAGCATAGCCCTCAGGTGTCTCAGCCACTCCTCCCAGCTTGGTAGCATCAGCAAACTTGCTGAGAAGGCACTCTGTCCCCTCAGCCAGGTCACTGATGAAGAAGTTGAACAGGATGGGACCCAGTACTCAGCCCGGGGGGACGCCACTAGCCACAYGCCTCCAACTAGACTCCACGCCACTGATGATGACCCTCTGAGCTCTGCCCTTCAGACAGTTCTCAATCCACCTCACTGTCCATTCGTCTAACCCACACTTCCTGAGCTTATCTAGGAGGATGTTATGGGAGACAGTGTCAAAAGCCTTGCTGAAGTCAAGGTACACAACATCCACTGCTCACTGGGTAGATGATCACAACATCATCTACCCAGCCACTCATTCCATCCTAGAAGGCTCTCAGATTGGTTAAGCAGAATYTCCCCTTGGTGAATCCATGCTGGCTACTCCTGATCACCTTCTTACCCTCCATATGTCATCCAGAATGAGCTGTTCCATCACCTTTCCAGGGATGGAGGTGAGGCTGACCGGCCTATAGTTGCCTGGGTCCTCCTTCTTGCCCTTCTTGAAGACTGGAGTGACACTGGCTTTCTTCCAGCCCTCAGGCACCTCTCCAGTTCTCCATGACTTTTCAAAGATGATGGAGAGCRGCCTGGCAACAACATCTGCCAGCTCCCTCAGTACCCGTGGGTGCATCCCATCCGGGCTCATGGATCTGTGGATGTCTAGCCTGCCCAGAAGGTCTCTAATCCTATCCTCCTCAACCGAAGGAAAGTCTTCCCTTCTCCAGACTTTCTCCCTCACATTCAGGTTCCAGGATTCACGAGGGCTGCCCTTAGCAGTGAAGACTGAAGCAAAGAAGGCATTCAGTAATTCTGCCTTCTCTGTATCCCTTGTCACCATGGCCCCCTCCCCATTCAGTAGTGGGCCCACATTTTCCCTCCCTAGTCCTCTTCTTGCTGCTGATGTAGTTGAAGAAGCCCTTCCTGTTGCCCTTAACGTTCCTTGCAAGACTCAATTCCAGCTGGGCCTTAGTCTTCCTCACTGCATCTCTACATACTCTGACTGCACTCCTATAGTTCTCCCAAGTAGCCTGTCCCCTCTTCCACATTCTGTGTATTTTCTTCTTCTGTCTGAATTTGGCCAAGAGCTCCTTGCTCACCCATGCAGGTCTCCTGCCCCTTTTGCTGCCCTTCTTACTCATAGGGATGCACCGCTCTTGAGCTCCGAGGAAGTGATATTTGAACTTTGCCACCTTCTTCTCCACCTTCTTTTCCAGATCATTTACAAATATCAGGTGGCACAGGCCCCAGTACTGATCCAACACAGCCTGCATAGGTGGTGACCTGAGAGGACCAATCAGTTGTTCCTCACCTGTGTTTCCTGGGTTTTAACCAATTACTGTGCCACTAGACTTCCTAAGGCAGTTTAGCTTCTTTACAAGCTTCTAGAGAGGAACATTATTTAAAGCTATTTGGGAAACAGGCTGACTGTCACTGTGGTTGCTGAGGGAGAGTGGGATCCTGGCCACAACTGGAGGAAGGCTCTAGTCCCCAGCCTCATTCCCATCATTCCCATCTCTCCTATCCCTGCCAGCAAGAAGCAGAGAAGCAGGCCTAGTTCTCCCTTAGTTCTCCATTCCAGCTCTTCCTACCTTTCCCTTCCCCATAGCCAGATCAGCACTGGCCTTGGCCCCTTACCCTTGCAGCAGCAAAATGCAGTTTAGCTTGCACTGCCAGGAAGCCTCAAGCCACTTTAGAGTACCAGCATCAGCAGTTTCAGGAAGTACTGGCACAATCAGAGCAGGTGATGCCTTGTGTAAGCATGCTGAAGAGTAACTTTGCATTACATATATTTCTCTACTATATAAATGTGCTACTCAGCTATAGCTTACTTACACCAGAAAAACAAATGTCTCGCACAAACTTTGTTCCCCACTTTGTAGCTACAATTTTATTATGATGTCACTTTTTATCACCCTTCAAACAATCTCCACTTAAGCAAAGGTCCACTCATCCCAGGGCTCCGTTCAGTGGCATCTTGGAACAAGTAAGCATTTTAATGCAATTCTATAAGCAGCATGCTAATATCAGTCATGACAATCAGTTTTACTGTAGTATTATATACTTTATAAATATGTAAAAGGAAACAAGTGAAATTCAGAGCAGGCTTGTCAGAGACCAAAACTATTCCATGTAACTCCTAGGTAAATGGTGCTTCTTATGGGTCAGCTGTACTTTTGGCCCTTTTCTGGTCTCTCTCTGAATGTACCCCCATATGATCCACCCCTGCTGTGTGAAAGTCCATTGATTCCCCTGACTGGGCTCAGGTTCCAGTCTACATATAAACCTTTTCATATTGATCCACTCTTACCCACTTCAAGTTTCTCTTCCTCTTGAGAAACCCCTACAGAAATAAATACTGAAGCCAGTAACAGCCTTCCTAAAATAAAATGTAGTTTAACTGTAATAGTAGCAACAAGGTGGAATCTAAAAGAAAAAAAGATTTTGAAATAAAATCTAGTTGTGCCTACTCTAGCTGAATTCTAATCTTCTGGGATGATTCAACACCAGGTATATCTGTATGCCAGCTTGGTCCCTGCCAGTCACTACCCCAGCAAGCACCATTGTACCCAGAGAGAGTTCCTCCCCCTTCCTATTTGTTGGGCTTTTCTGACTTTGTTAATCCAAAACTGGTTTTGGATTAACATTGGAGATTTCTATGCCAGCTGTCCAATTATCACTATGTAATACCACTTGCAGGCTTCATTCATGGATTCCATAGCTCTTGGGTTTGCCCTGCTGATTCTTTTGTTTCTTTATTTTTCAAAATCAAAAGCATGTTATTAAATTAAACTCAGAAATTATGCAATAACCATCCTTCACAGACAGCAAATAATGAAAGAGTATATACAGCATCCAAAAACATTGCAGAGGWGCTCCAAATCTATCACTGGAAAGAGGAAAATTTCCGAATAGCACCATCCTGAAATAGTTCAGTGAAGTTAGGAAGTGGTTATAACAAACTTCTGGATAGGAATGTACTAGGAAATTTAACAGTCATGGGAATCTGTTTTCAACTGCTATCTCCAGACTGCTCTTTACCAGCTCTAAGTATGGAACCATCCAGGGTAGGCAGATCTCATCTGACAGAAATTGTTGTGCAGGTATCCCAAACTGAGAAGTAACTACTGTTCATGATATTAGGGCACAAGAGGATAACTTGAAATCAGAGGGAATTAATCGTACAGTTGGTATTAACATATGGATGAAACATTTCTTTAAAAGTTCAAACAGCAACTATCAGCTGAACAAAGTTGGCACAATGATGACAAATGAGTTTTGCAATTGTGCTATTTTTACAATGTAATACAGATACTGTATAAAAGAACAAATGTTGTGTATATGTTCAATGCCAAACCTAAACTGTTGCTAACAGTGTTGTTATGATGTGATTAAAATGTCACCATCATTACTTGCTGAAAAGAGTTTTATTTTTCTCCCTCAGCAAGTGTTTTTATTACTGGAGCTTTACCAGACATGTTTGTGAGAAAGAAAGGTGAAGGAATAACCCAACTCAAATATTTAAAAGCATTTAACCATTCTGGCTCATTGACAACTGTACTCTCTCTCTCTGATTTTTAAGAGCTGCTGACGCCTCATGGAAAAACTTTGAAAAACACGGTATTGAAAAACAATTTTGCCAATGTGTCACATTTTCTGTCTTATCCCTTCCTTCGCTCCTCACTAGTAGGAGAATCTACATGAAAACAGAACCTTGATTCTTTACGTACAGAAAATTTGGATGTGAGCTCTGCCAAAGCATGTGGGTGTTTGGATCCTGTCCGTTTAAGAGAGGCATTCAACTTCAGATCCAGGCTCAATCTTCGAAGTTCACAATAAATGCTTAGATCCAGGATTTTGTTCTGATCCATCTCTAATACTAAGAAGTCATCTGCTGCCTGTTCTGCATATTAAGCTACAGAGTTCTGCTGAGGGTCTTAYAGGTGGCAGCTCAGGTCAACATTTGCTGCCAAAGTATAACCATAGAGGTCTGCTGAATTTCGTAGTGGGGGAGAGATTCTGAAAATTTAAGGGGAAAAAAACAGAATTTTCTGTGGTAGAGAGATTGCCTTGAAATCTGTCTCTCACAGTGACATAACTTCATAGACTTCAGAGAAATCACACTGACTGTCAGTACAAATGAAACAGCACAGTCTCAAAAAACTCGCTGAAACAAACTAAGTGAAACAGATTGGTGTTTGCACCAATAGATTGGTGCAGTCCAATAGACTATATATAATGGATCAGAAACGGAAAGCTAAAGTTTTATAAAGCTGATTTTTTCACTTTCAGTGCATTGGAAAAACAGATTTCAGTTCAGCCACAAAAGCTCCTGCTGCCTTAAAAGCATGGAAAACACAGATTTGTCTCAGATCTCCCACTCTGTGAATTACTATGAGTAGAAGAGGACAAACCAACCATCTTCCCCTCTTCAGTTCACAAAGATGCCAAAGCAGACATAACTAAAAAAATGTGCAGAAAGGCATGTTTCTATGTGACCTTGCCCATCATTTTATCAAAACACTTCTACCTTCACTGACATTCACCCCAAGGATGTTGAAGCAAAGCAAGAGAGGAAGACCAGCACGCAGACTTCTAGTCTGCTCCAAGAAATGCTTTTCATCAGTGGTTTTTCATCAGTGATCCACTGATGAGTGGGATATTTGAGGAAGACTGACAGATTTGTAAGCATCCCAGTTTTGTATTTCACTGCTGCCAAGTCACAAGACAAAAATACACATCTAGTAGAGGACTAAAAATCTAGAAGTTTGAAAGCAGCGAGTTGACAAACCAAACACGCTGGGAAAAAAAAGTGAAAACATTATGCTAGATAAAGCAGCCTCGAGGTTTCTGAAGTGTCACCAATTTGATCCCCTTGAATTGTGCAGTATCATATTACTAGATGACTTCTTGCACAGACTTCAAAAAGGCTACTTAGTTTGAGCAAAGAAATCAGAATTTGCCCCCACAACACCATGGTCCCTTCTGCTTAAAACTGGAGACAAGCAATAATTGCTACAAGAAATGAGAAAAAATAAAATAATAATAATAAAAAAAGGACTAATTCTCCACTGTCTTGCACCTCGTGTGGTCATTTACATCTGGTCAAAGCGAATGTGAAACACTTTCAAGCCGCAGAAGCAGTGACTTACACTCACTTCCATGGCATAAAGCGTAAGATTGAAGAATCAGGCCCTTTCTCACAAACAAACGTCCTCGACAATGAATGAAATACAGGATGTGTAATTTAGAAAGGTTGCCATAAGGCAGCAGCTGCTCTTTATAGAAGAATCTGCTTCCGATCTCCCAAGGTTCTCAAGCCATAGCCTTGGTAATAACATGCGGGGTGCAAAAGATGATGACCAGCTAAGGCCATCGGTTTCCTTTCTGGGCAGGAATCCCAGCATAACAGATACTTATGCATATTCTGTCCTCATTTTATCTAATTACAAATATCTCTCTAGGGATGGGGAGGGGAAAAAAGGTTTGATCACTCGATTTTAGGCCACTTATGCAAGGGATTTCTGGGATATGCATTGATCCAAAGAGTATTGTAATATTTTAAAAGTTCCCAGACCTCTAGTTAAAAAAAAAATCATTTTTTCCTATTACATGAGTTGTTGAAACTGACCAATAGGAAAGAGTTGAATCACATAACGCCATAACATAGGTATGTTTAAAATGCCAACACACTGATTAACTAACAATATCATTTCTTCCTTGGCATCACCTGTAAATACATTCTTTCTTTCCTATATTATGCGCACACACAAATATACACATACTATGCATACACACTATTTTCTCTGAATGGGATCCATAGCATCAGAGGAAAATGGAGTAAAGTCGTTTGAGAATAATGAACTTTTTGCTGCTCATGTGGGTTTTACTTAATGGCTGCAACTCTGATGAAAGACACAACACATACATTGTGAACTGTTAAAAACCACATCTGGGCATGGTCTAATTAAGTGAAACATTTTAATATTTAGTGGAATTGCTCCTGCTTGCCCTAGGTCAGGCTGGCTTAAAGTTTCCTGCAGTCCAAGAGTAGGTACAAAATTGTACACTTTCATCACTATCACAAAGTTCTTCAAACCCACTCTTGAGGAGCCCTCCTTAAGTATTGGAAGAGTGGACAGTACAGCAGAACTTGGCAAATTTCTTTAAGATAAAAAYACAAAAAGCATCTGAAGCCTGTGTGGAAAGACTGGAGATGTTATTGGCTGAATAATTAAGAAAAGGACACTAGAATTAAGCAGGCACCCTTCAAGAATGGAAAACAGTAGTAATAGAAGAAAATAGCATCTTAAAACCATCAAGAAGCATTGCTATAAAGGGAGAACTGCCGAAGTCAAGAGTTAGAACTCATGAAAGCTATTAAACAAATAGTAGATACCCTTCMGTCATCAAAATAAAGGCGCACAAAGAAATTTCAGCTGCTTTACAGTGAGAATGAGACATAGGTTAAACATAATGTAGATACAGGCTAAGAACTAAAGGAATGCTGTGCCTCAGTTTGCAGTGGGATGYCTGAGGTGGAAGTCACAAAGGCATTCCGCAGTCAAGTCACAAGACCTGAATAACCTCTGCCCAAGAACTGGGACATGAAACTACACTGCTGCTAGCAAGTACCTCAGATATATTTAGCAAATCATGGTCAGTACCATATTTCTGAAAATAGAAAGCAAAAGAAAAATACCTATCTTTTTAACTGTTCTAAAATCTTGCAAACTATTGCAATAAGGATAATTGAGCCTGAGTTTATTCACACCAAGTTTAAGAGCAATATAATCAAAAACATGATGGAACAAGGAAAAGATGCAAGAGTCATAGCTTATGCCAGGGTAGCTTGACATCTTGCTTTGATAAAATACTGATACTGTAGATATCTATTTCTCACAAATTTGTACTTTCATAAAACAGTTGATACAGTACTATATGAGGAATTGGAACTACTAAAAATGAAGAAGATTATGATTAGTGCAAGGGTGATGATATGTCTGAAAAACTACAGAACGATGCTTGGATGCAGGGAACGTGGTAAGAGACAGTAATTGGCTGAAGGGAGGTCACTGCTGGAGTCCCAGAAAGGACAGGTCTAAAGACTAAACTTCTTTAGTATTTTCATTAATGACCTTGGCACAAAAAGTAGATATGCTGATAAAAGCTAATCAGCGATAAAMGTTCAAGGGACATCAAAGAAGTTAAGAATATTGAGGAAAAAAAGAATTTGGTGGAATTAATTTAATACAACTTTCAGTTAAAACCCTGGAGATCATTAGTTCAACAACAACAAAAAAAGAGCACAAGAAACATAACAGTACCAGCCTATCAGAGGATGACTATGAAACACCAAGGGRATACAGCTACCAACAAATACAAAGGCAAAGTACTCCCGGAAGAGGTAAAAATTAAAGTCACTGTTGAGGGCAGTGGCAAGACCTCATCTGGAACACTCCGTACAATTCTTTCCACTCATATTCAAGAAAATTATTCAAGAAAGTTGAATGTGAGTAATCCGAGCTGGAGCTCGGAAGGTGGAAACAATAACTACTCCAAGGATCAAGAGAAAGGAAAAGATAGCACAGCTAGTTTGGTATATCAAAACTAAAGCTGAGAGGGCTTATGATGGTGTTGTACAAAGGCATGATGGTGGAGARGAAGACATAGAGGGAGCAATACTATTTAAACTAACGACCTCATGCTGGCACCAAAACAAATGAGTATAAACTGGTCACAAGTAGGTCTAGGCTAGGGATTAAAATGCTATTTCAAGCCATCAGAGCAGTGGGTTTTGGAACCCTCCCAAGAGGAGTAATGGCAACAAACAGTCCAAGTGGGGATTTAAGACAAGGACTTTTCAGTTTATGAAAGGGATTATCTGACATGGTACCAGGGGACTGGACCTAAGACCCACAAACCCTCTTCAAAACCTACACTGCTATTAATTGAGCCTCTGTGGCCAATTTCATCCTTGTCTGTTCATTTGAAAGTACCCACAAAGGAACCAATTAGTGCCAACTGGGATGGGAGCTTTTATGATAGAGTTACTTGTCCACTAGAAATAGAACCAGGATCACCTACACACTCAAGATATTAAAGCCTCTAGCTTTAACAGGTACTCTAGCCCAATCTGAGCTGGAAAAAAAAAAGGCAAAAAAAAAAAGTTCAAGGCTTTGTTGTAGTCCCTCAAGTGCTTTGCCAAGATACTACAAGTGTCAGTGTTCAAACCCTACCTCCAGATATAGAGAGGTGGACAGAATTCCTTTCAGAGGTGCTCTACATCAAATCCTGCAGGCTAGCATCTCCAGGACACTCTAGCCTTCAAGAACTCACTACTGATCTGTTCATTTGTGTTAGCCACCTAGCCAGAAGAGACCTCTAGGCTGTGGGTGCTGCCTGGAAAACTGTATGAGAACCGCTGTTCAGCTTAAGAAGATCATTCTCATCAACAAATCCAAAATGTAAGGGAGACAAAATGAGACAAATCAAAAGAAACATCCAGGTTTACCAAAACCCGCTCAGAATAAGACTGAAAATTGCATGTAATTTTAGTATCAGTGTAAAACCTTAACACTCAGCACGTCAGTTGGTGCCCTCTTGGAAAAAAATAGTATTTATAAAGACAAAAGCAAAAGATCAAAGTCCTACAGTCCTGAAAATAGACATTTTGGAGGGAAAAAAATGACAGGTCTTGATTGATAACCGTGCTATAGGAAAACTGCACATAGGAAGCAAAGGCTTGTGCAGGAAGTTACCATTCCAAAACCCTGCTGCAGCAGAAAAGGCACATGTGGCTGCTAGAGCAGAAGATGGGCATGGTTAATTGACAGGGAAAGTTTAGCAGAGATGGAATTAATGCAAAGAGCTCAGAGTCCATGCATACAATTCTGTTACCAAGGCAAAGAACCATTTGGCTTGAATCGCAATCCATTTTCCAGTCAGAGCCTTTCCCAAAGCCAGCATGCTGACCTCTCACTGTTCCTCCTCTTCCTCTCTGAGGGATGAGTAAAGGAGAAGGTAGCTGGTAACAACAACCTAGGAAACAGCCTGCACTTTGAGGGCTGGCCAAATTTCAACTTTGCAAGGTGTGCATTCAGCAGTGAGGAATTCTGAAGACATATCAGGAAATCAGCCCTTCCCTCTCCCAYTCCAGCATTTTGTAGAAAAGCTAGTTATGGAAACAAAACTACAAAGTTAATAACAAGGGAGGAGGGAATTTACTTTGACATCTACTCAGCAGAATAAAGCCCTGAACCAGGTACATCTGCAAGCTAGTGGGATGAAGAATTTCAAAAGTTACTGCAGAACTGCAGCAAGAGCATGGAAAAAAAAAAGCAGGCCCAAACAATTATTTTTTCAGATTAAACTGGGCTGCAAAGGAAGATACAAAAGACAAACACAAACCACAGACCAGATGACAGAGACGAACTTATGCGGCAACATGCTGCCAGTATTTTGATAAGTAGCACCCACAATCATGTTCCTTCCAACTTGTATCTCAGGGTTACTCTCCTCAGGAAGAGAGGACCAGATTTGGGAACATGCTAATTTGTTTTGCCTTTTTAACAAATGGCAAACTTGCACACAGTTTTAAGTAGCTCTGTAAAATAAATTGAGTCAAACTGTTCTCATGCCAATGACTTCATTGAATTTGATGCATGAATTAAACTGACAATGTTGTCTGCTGCATAGCATGTATGTTTTGAAATGCAGGGAGAGTATATTTTCAACTACTTGTCACTTGGTGCAATCTGGTTCATTTCAGAGGTAAAATATTTGTACCCCAACAGTGACTTTATCAGTTCCAGGCATAAACCACTGCCTTTAAGGATGGCTTAGCAATATTCATCAGTGAACTCCTTCCATCAGCATTAGGCAGACRGTCTCAACTCAGTCTACCACTCTTCCTGCATGTCCCCAGTTTCAGTCTGGCTACGGAAGGCTTCCCACTCCCTTTCAACACATCACTCATCTATTGTCTAACACGCAAKACCAAAAGCAAAGCAACGTGGCTTCTCTGCCTCTGTGTCTGTCAGGGGCTCATGGTGTGGCCCTACCCATCCAGCGCATATAATTTCTCCTGTCAGAAGAACGGCAAAAATAATCCCACAAAATGGATCGTAATGCTTSCTTTAAGTATGATTAGAAAACATTTTCCTGCTCTGGCACGGAAGTGCCACATACTTAATATTACAAAGAACAAACAGTTTTCCTAATTCTTTTATCCTGTACCTCCTGCAATCCTCACTGTAGGATATGCAAAGAGAAAATTGCTAYTAGGAGAAGTTTTGCATAGTTGCTTTCTGCTCAATTTGAAGAAATCTCACTTGGGGGAGTTATTCACAGTAGGCAAAGAGAATCTTTTGCTGGGAAAGAGGGACTCTCATTTAGGCCTGTATTCATATACAGGAAGTTAACTACATTTTAACAACATGTAATTACATTAATGCCTCCTTTACTCAGCCTGCCTTGCATGAGAGTCATACCTGACTGTGCAAATAAACTCATGACTTACCCACACCATACAACAAGTCAGAGGTCAGATTTAATTCAGCTGGCTCTGATCTGCCATGCTGTAACCACAAAACAAAGCTGCCTTGCCCTGCRCACCGATGCAGAACACAGAAGCGAATCTTGCTCTGAGCACAGCACCAAAATGCATCACCTTAAACTCCCAACCTTCCTCCACCACACTGTGTAGATCACAGGGAGTCCCAGTCCAGAAGCCATTAAAAACACTCCTCCTTCTTCGGTCTGAGGGGCCTGAACTAAACATTTCATTTTGGGAAATGACTCAGGAAGAACATGTTAGGAAGCAGAGCAACAAACAACAAATAAGGAGGATATAAATCCAGATAAAATATTAAAATCATTAAAGGGTTGCTGTTCCCTGAAGGTTGGAAAAAACGAAGAGAGTTAATTAAAAGCAATCTCCACACAGTGCTGAGCCAGCCTGCCCTGATAAATCAACAGCTAGGACTGTGCTTGTAGAGGTCAATGGGGGAAAGAGGTTGGGAAGCAGGGGAGAGGAAAGCTAGGAGAAGACAGAACTTTTAGCTGAGACTATCAACAAAAAAGAATCAGTCAGTGACAGGAAACTGAGGGAGAAGAAAAGGGTTTTCCACACATTTCCTACCAAAACTTTTTGCTTAGATTTTTGCCTGAGGAATGCCTGTTTGCCATCGACATTACACCAGCTAGCCTGATGAAGTTAATCTTCATTTGTGTCAGCGTAGGAGAAGACAGAGAGGTGACAATTCTTCAGGGCTTCATCCTCCCCGAGGAGGTATTACCGTCACATTCATCCACATGCCATTTGACCACTRAGGACTAACATCACCAAAATTAACAGAGCGGCACATCCTTGGTAAAGAAGTACTTCCTAAAAATCAAGGTTTGGGAATCAGTCAGATATGATGAAGCAGTAAAATAAGCATCTCAGTGCTGCAGCTGAACCACACCTGAGGAGAAGGAGCTCATCACAGAGCGCTTCCGTCACCAACCCTTATCCATCGCATCTTGCAAGCCTCTAAGCCTGCACTGGTCCAACTATAAAAGTTGCTGACCTCTGAATTAAAACTGTGCCCCTAAATTGTTCCGTATTTCACATCAACAAGCATATGCTGATGAATTGAAAACTGTAAGAATAGACAGTCCATAAAAATCACAAAAATCCACAGTCTTCAAAACATCCCTTGCTAGTTAAAAAAAAAAAAGAAAAAAAGGCAATCAGGGTAAACTTGTAGATACAAGTGGGCTCATGTTATAATTTCTGATATGGGACACTGGTGTATAATTTACTTGAACGCTCAATAGAATATCAGCCACAAGCATTATGCACTTTTTATTCACGGTCAAGACCAAAGGACTTTAGCAATTAAACAGCCTTCTGAACCACTGTTTCCATTATTCCTTCCTCAGACTGCATAGGTTTTAAAGTAACCGTAAACATGAAATATATTTGGGCCCATCAGTGACTAACCACAATCTGTCAGGAAACAGTACTGGGGCCAAAATACTTGAAGAGTCACAAATCCATGGATTACTTTGTCTGGACCATTTTTGCAGGAAATGGAAATATGGATATTACTTTTCCCTTAATGAAATAATATTAACTTTGTGYCTCCATTGTAAGTTTCCCAACAGCATAGTTCACTGAATACTGAACTGTCTGGGATACGACCCCAGCCATTTCAATTTTTCCTCCTAGCTCTGTGACTAGACACACGTTAGGCTGTGGAGCCATGAGACTGCAAACATGCTAGAAACTYCAAAGTTCTTCGAACCAGATCAAAAATGTCATGGCTACATGACATAAAGCACTGAACTAGCATTCACTCGCTCTTCCAAAACCTGAAAAAACACTCAAAATTTTTGAAAAGGTAATTTTGTTCCAACGGGCATGATCTATTTTCCTGTGGTTAGCAGGGAGCCAACTCAAAGCACAGAAGAGCATAAGCACTGTATTCTGCGTTTTGGCAGCAGTAGCATGCCCACATCTGATCAGATCAAATCTGCACCGCCAGCTGATACGGGAGGACAGACTGGAATTAGCCAACATAGAATATGGCCTTATTTCACTGCTCTGCACCTAATTTTCTTTGCACTGTCCAACCTATTTAGACTTTTGAGACCTACAAGGCAAGAACCATTAAACCATGTGTGTGTAAAGATTCTAGCACAATGTCTGAACTGGGGCCTCCTGGAGCTGTTTAAATAACAACTTAATGATCGCCCCAACCAGGCTGCCCTTTACAACATGTAAAGGAACCAAAATGAGGGGGGGTCTGGTGGAATCTTGCAGTGGAAGATGCTATAAATTACATGGGGTTCCTTTCCTTTGCATACTTAGATTTTATATTCATTTATAAAATTACCAGAAAGTACAGATAGCATTATCAGATAGGTATGAGGACTGATGCAACTCAGTGTTGTATGAATGGAGAGATGATCCTCACTCAGATTGGATCAGTTCCTTCACAGGGGATTGCAATTTTAAATGACACTTCCAGCCTTTCTCACCAAAAGAGTAACATTGATGTAGTCAGTGTCCCCATCAGCACCTGAGCAGGGGATTTTTTCCCAGCTGCAGCTCAGTAGAACGCAAAATCCATGACTCAGGATTTGGCAAGCACATGCTGCTGATCACAGCCACCCAGTGAACACTCATCAGTACCCATCCTTGCCCTGCTCTTGCTGCTCGAATGACTCCCTGGAAAGCCTCCCCCTCAGATAGTGCTGGGAAGCCAGAAAACCTCCCACGCAGCTGGAATTGCAAGTCCCTCACCGCACCCAGCTCAGGCAGGTAACCTGACAACTGAGACGCATGCTGACATACTCCTGCTATTCCCATGCTGGAGGAGATGGCGGTGCAAGAATGGTATTTGCCAGCAACCATTAAGATGCCACATTATTCTTTCTTGAGACATTTGCTGGGAATCTGTGATTAAAATATGCTCTGCTGGAAAATAAACCATATGTAACAATTAAACAATTAAAGAATGTGTCATATTTCTAGTAATTTAGACTACTATAGATAAATAAGAATTGTAAATATTCAGCATTCAAGCACTCACTTATGCTGTTTGTTTGTGTGTTACTTATCAATTATCTTAGACAGTGAAAGCAGACTGGATAGTTTCTCTTCTCTTTTGAAAGGAAAATCACTTTCTGCTTCTCATGCACTAGCCCAGTGTAATGGGGTTTGCTTCACAAACTGTAGAGAAGTCTTTAAAAAATAAAAAGAAGCACTTCTGTTTGAAAGAAATTGAAAAATATTAAGACAAGATTTTAAAGTATGCTATCTCCAGATCATGTTTAGTGAGATTGCTTTCCTTAAAAGAAAAAAGAATAAATAAAATTGGGACCTATGCTAAAGAAGCAATTAACACGACTGAGTCTGTCTGTGCTGGGCAAAACTTCCAGGCARGGACAAAAGAGCAGTACAGTCCTAATGAAGCCCTCAGCACAGGCCTTAAGCAATGTTGCCTTGGTGCTGCTTCTCCGCATGTGGGAGTATGTCACCCAAACCAGAGACTCCTCAGATCAGAGGTCTGCCTGTCCACGGGGAAAAAAAAACAGAGCTTCCAAAACAGATTCATTCTTCTCCTGCAAGTCCTCAGGGATAAACAATGCAGGGATGGTTCTTGCTCAAGGCAACATCACATACAGACAACACAGGGATGAGCCCAGAATAAATACCAAGATAGTAAAATTGATCTACCAAGCAAAGAAATTCAGCTCTGACATGAAAGAYAATTCAGAGTAAGAAAACATCAGTCCAAGCAAAGGGCAATTTTAAAGAACACATTATTCCCAGACAATGGACACCTTGGGATGTCTCATTTCTAGATACCAGAGGTATGGCCAACTGTCACAAATTGCAGAAAGCAGATACACAAGTTGGACAAAGTCTGGTTTTCAGAGCAACCTCAGAATACAACTTCTGGTTTTAAGAAGGCAGGCTGCACAGAGGCTGAGCCATGTTGCTTTTACCACAGTTCATCCTGACTTTGACTAAAGACAACTAAAGACAATACTATGTTTCACTTTTTGTTCTGGASGTCTGCATGGTCTGGGTAATTACTCCCATTTGGATACTGCAACATTAGGATCCCAGTCCACTGGATATGTGCTTGCCTTGAAATTATTTCACTTTCAAAAAGATCAGATCTTTAGGCCTTTGTAGTCACCTTATATCCCATCTGAGTTAGTTCAATATTACTTTCACACACCACAAATAAGAGGTTTTTAAAACCTTTTTTCAGTGACATTTTTATGACACAAGCTCCATCCATCCATACAACCAGACGGGCTGTGAAAGGCTGGAACACCAACAAAACAAGATTATAAAAGCACTACAACAACTAATCATGCATAAGTTACTCATGCGCCCAGATAAAACGCTGTAACTAGTAACATAGAATTTTTCAGACACTTCCATATTCAAACCAGCATATCTTCAGGTCTTCATATCTTGGCTTCTCCCTTAAGACAACTTTGGGGTTTATGCCGATATTTCCCTGTACACATACAGCAATATTCATCTATCGTTTTCTCTGAGGGCTGGTGGTGGGGTATAGAAAAAAGAGTTGCCATGTTGACAACAGTTTTGGCCTGAAATGCATTGCACTTTGGCTTGTTTATGTTTTTAAGTGACTTCAGTGCCACACTGGACAATTCACAGAGACTTTGATAAGTGATTTAATGAACCCAACAACCTTATTAAASAGAAGAAAATTCCCTTTTGTAAAGCCACATTAAAAACACCTTTGCATCACTTAGAAGTACTGAACGAGCAACGTAACTGTCTGTCTATTTTACTGCTTCCACCTGCTGGAAGAGGCAACTGTGGATTATACTTTCACTTTAACATAAAAATCAGCAACCAGACACTTTTGCTACAGCATCCAAAAAAAAAATCAGTCTTCATCAGCACTTAATGACAATTTGGGGTTGATTCAAGGAAGGATAACAAGACGTGGAACCTTTCAGCCTGAGTCCCCAGCTTGAACTGAAGTTGAGTTATCAGTGACGAAATACTCTTGCCACTCGAGAACATCCCACACTGCTCTGTTGCCTACATGAAACAGGGATGGGTGCACAGACCATTTCTTCACTAAAAGGTATCTCATGCCATAGAGTTCATCGTAATACGAAAGGCCAGCTGGCAGCCCAGGGACCAGAGGTGGCTCTCAAGGCAAATTTTTCTGAGAAAATACAGCAACTAGAAAACCAACCATTGCTGTGTGTGCAAGGAAATGCAGGTACAGAACAAGCCTAGCAGGGTTTACCAGGTCAGCTCTGGTGTTGCACGCACAACATTGCATTGATCTGGTCCCAAAACACCCGGCTGGAAATAAGTGCCCCTAACCACACCAAAGTTGTCCAACAATATTGTCAGCAAGTGACCTGGTCTAGCAATGGAGACTTAGCCTTTTTGTCCCAGAGGCAGTCTTAAGCAAAAGAAAGGGAAAACACCACCGTCGCTACGCAGAGGCCAAACCACTCAAAGGCAACAGCTCCACTTGTGAACATTCAGGCAGAGAATGACAATGTGAGTGAATCTCACATGCAAAAAAGCAATAGCCTAACATATGTTCCAGTTAGTATGTTTAATTGACAACCTGAAATAAAAGTCAGCTGCAGGAGTAAAGACAGAGAAGAGTGGGGGAATCAGCTCTTCTGCTAGATAAGACTTGGTAAATTACAAGATCTTAATTACATTAAATGCATTATGGTACCATATGCACATCACTAATAAGGCAGAAATTGAGAAAATGTGACTAAATGTTAGGACTGGAAGTTGCATTGCTGAATTCTAGACTTGGTATTTGAACTGGAAAGTTTCTAACCACTTTGTCTTAGTTTAGGCGTCCATAAAGCAAAGGCAATAATCCTTTCTCCATAGGGGTGTTGAGAGGTTTAATTAATTAATGTTTACAAAGTCCACTGAGGTTTTAAGTCATTCACAATACTTCTTTAACTGTATTTGTTTCCTTTACTGCATTGTTCAAATCTCTCTGTATTAAGATACCCAAAAGAGAAGAAATTGGAAAGTAAAACTATGGAGTTTATGAAGTATACAGGCTACTGGAAAAAACAACCCAACAAACCTAGCATTTCAAATCCACCGCTGTCCCATCGGAAGTATCTGAATATCGCCTTTTTTTAACAGATTAAGAAGAACATGTTTATCCAGACACCTGCTGCCTTTCCCTTGCAGATCTGTTAAATCTCTGATATTTTTGCCTTTAGCACCATGTTGGTAAACAGCAAGGTATTAAATGGCAGAAATAACGGGCAGTTGTGTCTGATTGATTGGATTGCCAGAGGAAGTGGAGATGAGCAAAGGCATGAAAGCACCAAAAGACATTCAGCTAGTGAGAAAAGGGAGATATGCAGAGAAAGAGGCAAGCTGAGTGTAAGGAGTTGTCGGTCATTAATAAGGGACTCCATGGACTGAGCTTGCTCTATGTAATGCATTCCCACAGATGCTCAGGTACACTGGAATACATTATCCCGAGAGGACTAGTCTAGCATGAACAAGGCCACATATGTGTCCAAGTGCCGGAGAGGAACTGAATATTGGACACACTTTAAYGCATAAGCACACACAGGGAGCTGCGTGATACCTGAGCTAGGATTTTTCAGTCTCTACATTGTCCCCCATCTCAGAGCAAAACCTTTGTGTGGCCAGTTTCTGTAGGGGGCGTCTGTGGCTTTTGAGATACAATCAAAACGCAGACAGAGGAAATGCAAATGTCATTCAGCTCCCTTTCATTGTCAGGAAGGACACATGAGGATAAAATACTGTGAACTGCATCTTTTCCCCTATTATGTGTCCTACTGCTTTTGTCCTAATTTACCCCATGCATAATTTATTTACATGTGTATTGTTTCCCGATCAGCAACTTTAAAGAATAAATGAAAATTATAAAATGTTTTATTAAACAAGTTGTTAATAAAAAATGCAGATGGTGTCAGGCAGCCAGCACCAATTCTGTTTCCTCTGCACAGCATTAGTACTTTGAAAAGCACATACAGAAAAGCGACCCAGCACTTGATGTCTATTGTTTCCTCTTCCCAAACCCCAGGGGCAAGGGGAGGGGAAGGGAGCTAATTAGAAAAGGCCTGATCCTGCCCCCTCCGACTTTAGCAGCAGCGGGATCGGGCCCCCAATTCGTTTAGGCGCAAGCACACGTTTGGCAGGATCCGTCCTCCCCGGGCAGCGCGGTGCCCCGAGGCCCCCGGGGCTGCGGAGCGCGAATCGCCGCCAAGTCCGGCGGCGGGGCCGGGCCGGGCGGGCGGCGGGGCCGGGCGCGCTCCCAGGCGGCCGCCGCCGCGCCGCGCCGCGCTGCGCGCTCCTTCCAGGCAGCTCCCGGCGTCTCCCCAAAGGCTTCCTCCCTCCTGGTAATATTTACACAGGCTCATAAACGTACGTGGCATTTTACAGCACAGGTGAGAAACTGTACGGTATGGCCCCGAATATTGCTGTCGTGCAGTTTAAGTTCCCGGTAATGAGCGGGAGTAATCTGCCTGGGTCTGAGCGACGCACGGCGGGGAAAGGGCATGGGGAGAAGTTGTTCTTAGGGCAGAAGTATTAAACGTGCCCTCAGACGGGCGGCACGCCGTCTGTTCTGTGCAGTTTTCACAGTATGTTCAGGCCCTCCCCCCGCTCCCCCGAAGATGCACGGACTTCTTTGATAAACCTTCTGACAACTGCACTCCCCTCTTCGGCAGATTTTTATAAGGTGCTATAGAAAGGTTGGCTAAATGAAAGCAAAGGTTTTCTGCCAGGATGGAGCAGGAGAAATGATAAACATGTCAGCACCCCCTTTCAGCCTGAGGCTTTCCTTCCCTCCAGATTGCAGAGACAGCGGCAGGAATCCCTGGAAAAAACGTCAAGTGTTTTTCCAACTCCAGCCGGAGAGAGTTGAGTCGAGGGAAAAAAAAAAGAAAAAAAAAAGAGAAAAACCTCGCAGCCCTAATTTCATCCCTAAAAACTCAAACGTATAAAAACACCCACTCAGCGCAGCCAGAAAGTGCAAACGAAGCGTCACCGCCAGGTACTCCGCTTTCTTGCTTTATTAGCAAGAGCGCTGCCCCCGTTAGCAGAAAAGTCGTTTGAAAAAGGTTAAGACAGCTCCTCTCCCCACATACGGTGCCAAATCCCACTCTCCCTAATGCCTTCAGGGATTAACGGTGTGTGCTGCAGACCATAAGGAAAATAAAGGACGCGATCCAGAAGACAACTGGCTCCCGCGTTCCCTCTCTTAAATCGGCCTTAATTCGAGATCGGAAACCCTCGCATATTTCTGCAGCAGAAGCACCTGCCCCCTCCCTTGCGCTCGCACTCGCTCTCTCTTGCTGTATTTCCCCAGCAAACAGTTGGCCAGATTCTGCCCGCGCAGACCTTGACTGCGTGTGCCCACCCTCAAGACGGAAACACGAGCAACTCTTCGCCACTTTTAAAAGCGAAAGCCTGTCATATGCAAAACAGATCTCCGGACTTCCTGCCCCAAATCAACCCTCAGTAATCCCGAGTCATTCATTTAACGTGCCTGTCTCTCCCCCTCTCCCTATCGCTCTCCCTCGCGCGCAGAGACACACAGAAACCTACGCGCAGTTGCAACGCCCCTGCTGCCCTGCTTGCAGACGGTCTGCGCAACCCCCCTGCCGTGAGCTGAGAAGCGATGCGGCCGAACCGTTCCCCCTCTTTAAGTCATCCCAACTCGGGAAAGATTTGCGAAAGAAAACTCCGACCCACGGTCGGAGCGCGGGGACGCGAGCGCTGAGGCGCGCCGCTCCCACGGGCGGCGCGTGCCCGCCGGGCGCGGCCGCGGCCGCGGGGCGAGCGAGCCCGGACAGCGGGCGCGGGACGCCGCCGGGAGCGCGCGCGCCCCGCGGGGTCCTCCGCGATCCGGCCGCCGCCGAGCTCCGCGCCGCGCCGAAGGCTGCGGGCAGCCCCGCCGCCGCCCTGCCCCCGGCCCGCGCAGCTCCCGCCCGCCCCGGAGCCAATTAGCGGAACGCAAATGTAACAAATTTTTCCCCCTCTTAATTTCAGCCCAAGACGTTAGTGTGTGTTGCACAGAAAAGAGAGTAGCGCAGGAAGAAAGGAGGGCGGGAGGAGAGACCAGCTGCGAGGCTGGAGGCACCTAGCTCAGGCTGGCAGCGAGCATCGGAAAGGCGCCTTTTTTCATATTTAAACCACGCGGAATATGTACATTTTTGATTCCTACTTACGCTTTCAGGGGGTTGTGAATGACAGTCGCCATTTTGCTACAATGTAACAGAATATTGTGTCTCGGAGTTCTAAAGGTTCGCTCAGGGGAAGCGGCCAGCCAATCAGAGGGCGGGATCCCGGCCCGCCGCCCAATGGCGCCGCGCGGGCGGGGCCCGGCTCGGCTAGTTATTAGGGGAGCTGTCAAAGCCCAGAGGTCACTCCCTTTCTGTGGCGCCGGGAGCGAGCAGGTCTTAAAGGGGCAGCGCGCGCCCCCGGGGCTGCCGCCGCTCCGCGCGGCGCTCGGAGCGCTACGGCGGGGAGCGGGGGGCGACTTTTCTTCCCAGTCATTCGGCTCCTTCCTTACGGAAACCAAGCGGAGAGAGAAGCGCAGGAGGGAAAGCTCGGCTCATTCATTGTCTTTTTGGCGCCGCCGCCGCCTTTCGCTTCCCAAAAGGCATGCCCCTTATCCACGTGCGAGGGTTGGGTGCGTGCCATTTTATCAGGAACATACATTTACAGGCGTGCTGACATTCGCCGCCGCACTCGAGTCGCGAGCTTGCCGTGGTTATTCCCAGTTCGCTTCCCTTTCCTTCGGGCCGTTCTCCTCCTCAGGGCTCTCGGAGCTGCCGGCGCCCGCCGCGGCTCCCGGGCAGCCCCCCTCCCCCAGGAATTTCTCGGTGTCAGTCATCCAGCTCCTGCAGCCAGTGCACTGGTTACATAATGCACAGCGGCCGAAGCCGCTGCCTGCCTGCGCTCTCTTTTTCCCACAAAGCAACTTCTGAAGCGATCATCTGCTTCAGCATGTTGAGACCTGGTCCTGCGATCTTTCGGAAAAAAAAAAAAAAAAAAAAAAAAAAAGAGGGGGAAGAGCTTTGACCTGCATTTTATAGGGCATTTACTTGCGCTGTAAAGGAGTAATTTGGAGGCTGGACTTCTGGAATAGACAGGGTGTAGTTAGAGTCCATTCCTGGGGAAGCAGCAAACTCCAGGAAGTCTGGGCTTACCTGCAACTAATTAAAGGAGCTTGCAAATGAATTATGTAGCATGACCTAAGTGATTTAAGAAGTGCCAATCCTGATCTCACCGCAACTCAGAAGCAAATCCATTGAAGTTCATGAAATTATACCAGCATGAATTTGGTATAAACAACAGCAGAAGCAGACCAAGAAGTTTTCCTCTCCTCTATAAGCTTTGTAATGTCTCCCTCTCAAAGGTCTTGCTTCCCTTCAGGCATCCTCTAGCCCTTAAAAAAAGAAAAAAAAAAAGTACAGGCCTGATTCTCGGTTCTTTGCATTTATATAATCAGAAGAAACTCAACAAAAGACATCTAAAATACACTGCTCTAAAAACAGTGTAAGAAAGGAGAATAAAGGACCAACTTTATTCAGCACTTACTGAATAAAAGAATGGAAGTACYTGTGCTTGTGAGGTATTTGGGTGTTAATATAATTGGAAATAGCAATCTTTCTAGCTAAAGGCTGAATTTAAGATGACCAAGAATACCAAAACTTCTTTATCTCTTAACTGTTTATCAAAATAAAACCTCCTAATAAGGAGGTAGAAAATAAAGGGGATGGAGAACAGAAAGATAACTAAATGACAAGATACAGAGAAGAGGAGAAAAGAATAATGCACCAGTTTCCCATTCATCGCGGATTCTTCAGAAGTTTCGAAAAGTTAAATCTCAGATTTGTCCAGCACCTCTCTTTCTAACACTGCGTACTCTGGCTGCTAGGTCAACCTAGCTGCCGTGCCAAGCTTATATCCCTGGAGGGAATCATCTCTTCCATCAAAGCAATTTAAGCCATTTGGTTACAAATACTGCTTAGGAGAAATACGCTCTCTGTAAGCTGGAGAGTTGCCAAGATGTTGAGATATATCTCAAAACACAGTTCTGGGAAGCAATCTTTAAGAATGTTTCCATTATCATATTACATTATGTTATTTAATATAGTAGTAGCCCAGGTGACATTGAATTTGACTACAGATCCTCCTGTTTAGTACTGTTGCACTGTTCACAGGAAAAGCGAACCACAAACTGCCAAGTTTTCATAAAAACACAGCTGATGTACGCACCAGAAAGAAATGAACAGGTTAGTGGGCACCTGAACTAGTGATCCTGGACGTCCTCATTTCTTAAGATTACATCCTACAASCCAGACTTCTGACAGAAATTCTCCCCTAGTCCAAGTATTAGAAAAACAGTGTTTCACAGTACACTACGCAGTGACAGGTATGAATTACTGTCGTAGCCAAGGATTTGTTCAGATAAAATTTTAAAAATAGGTACTACAAAAGTAATGATAATATACAAGAACTAGACTGGAGAAAAAGCATATAGCAAACTGCTTTTAACTATTTGTGTAAAACATTTATCGTGCTTTTCTGGCTATCTCATGTTCACACTGATACTAATCAGTCTGCAGGATTTGTATTTGTGGCCCCGAGAACCTTCAGAAAATGGCAACTGCATTTATATGAACTTACACCACAAAGTGCATATCTTTGCCTAAAAACCTATATCACATCCCACTATCATGAGGACTGCTCATTTCACTTTCCTCATTGTCCTACTATTCACCTGATGGTAAACATCAACCAAATTTTGGTATTTGGTCTAGGACTGACAGTATCCGTTTGTGGATCAGTGATGATTATGCTGCTCACAAAAGAAAAAATAGTCTATAACATTGTCACACTGCAGAACTGGAGGCAGATTTGAGCTACTGAGAGAAGGTGGCACCACAATTCAACCAAGCTCTAGGAAGCCCTGATATACTGTAGTGTGAAATGGTGACATTTTTAGAGAATTGGAAAAAAGCTGTTTGAGGTCATTTTTAGAAGTTTAATGAGTCCCTCTGGTCCTGTACACTTGGATGTATAGGTCCATTCCTGCTCTGCAAGGCAAAGAGCTCTTGGTGCAGCTTGGCAAGGAGTGTATTACAAAGATGGGATTAAAACACGCCCACGCTTCCTTGCTGCTCCTGGCTATTCAAGCTTTGGGCCTTTATCAGCTACYGGAACTGCAACAAACAGTGGAAACAAACACAGATGAGCTCAGGTTGTTGACACTATTTCCCCATATTACTGGCCAGGAGCGGTGGTCCATAGTACTATGCTGTTCAGAGGAATCTCCAGGAAGCCTAAGGACAGAGTTGTCACATCAGAACAGCAGGAAATCTGACATGTGACAACCAAGACATCAGGCTTTGCTTATCTATCTATATTATTTTCATACAGAGTGCTTCACATAGAATGCTACCACACTTAGATTCCTGTTTTAGCTGTAAAAAAGGCATGCAAATACAGAGCACTGACTGGTATTTTGTTTGTGATGACCTACATAACTGATTGACATAGTCACTCTTTGTGAGTAAGGGGATCATCACAAACCTAYGCTAATAAAACTTTTATACCACACCGCGGAGAGCTCCATTTTCACATACACACCATTCCACCAACTACTGACCATTTATAAACTAAATTTTTTGGCTCATTTTCATTCTAGTTTTAGAGCTACTGTAAGTCACTAATCAATACTGTTACTGTTGATCTACATGGCATATGAGCTGAACACCTCCAAAGCACACCCAGTCACATATACATTAAGTTTCAAGCTCTGGATTTTTACATTTCTATGTAGCTGCTGATAGTTTTATTCACACTCAGCTGAAAAATACCAAGGAGACTGCACAAAAATTAAAATGCTGTTAAAATATTTAGCACTAAAAATTTAGGTGGGCATATTTTTAATGAAAGCTTGCCAACCGTTTGGGCAGCCAACATTTAAATTTTAAAAGGAGGGGTAGATTTTTACATAAAATTATTATATATAAGTCTATGGCATTAACACAAAGCCTAAACATTCTGCTCTAAGGGGCTAGAGAGAATAAGGTTTTTAAAGGTAGAATCCACATCCTCATATTAGGCCTGGTATACGGATCTGCAGCTTGCCTCTACTCAAGTAAAAGAAAGACAGTGCAGTTTCTTTCCATTGGAAAGTGTAACGTCTCATGGATCATATGGCTACCCTTCYGATCCACCTTTATTTCAAACATTTTTACGATCTACATAATGCAAGTGCATTGCTGTTTTCTGTGAGGTGTAAAAAATGTTGCTACTCACCCTGCAAAGCCTTATTTTCACTGAGCATCCTCAGCTGTGAAGGAGTTTTACTCTTTATAGTCTCACACCTCCCCTTTTGTCTTGTTAAGTTTTAATGTACAATTGTGTTTTCTAGAGGGAGGAAAGATTAGGTTTTTACTTACACATACCTCAACTTCTGTGAATTGGAAAGTGAAACAAACTTGACACTGACATGAGAGCAACTGGTCTAATTCTGCAATGGAGGAAAATACAAAAGAAATAGTTGCTGGTCTACCAGAAGCCACGTGCTTTTTCAGCTTTAATATCCCCAGATACATATAGTAATATGTGATTGTATTTTGTTCAAGTATTGATATTCAAAGGACTAGATTCATATAAGGTGCGAGCAGGACAGCATGCTATATGACAGAAGCTCTCCTAACTTTAGGTTAGAGCAAAACAGGGTCCCACATCCACAGTTACCATGCAGTAGATTTGAAATCTTAACCCCTTTTTATTTATTTAAAGCTTTGCGGGCACSTCTCCTGCACTGTTTCTCGTCAGCCCGCCTCCTCATTTTCTTTGATCTTTACCAATAGTTGAGTTAGCTGAAAGAGGAGGGAAAGATATCAGTGTCAAAGGTACACACTCACCAACCACCTACAGACACATCACTAAAATCTTAGGCAGTCAGCATAACAAAGATAACTATGGAGCTATACAGAGTATAAATTGGTGTCACTGATTCATTCTTTGCAATTTTGGGAATTGCATTTCTAAAAGGTGATCTGAATTTTTATTGATTTTCTTTTACTAAAAAGTCCCCTCTATAGCTATAGCAGCATAAGGATGCCTTTAGGCTATCTTAATTTCAGGCCCAATTCTTACTTCGAAGTCTTAAGTTTGTATTTGCCATTCGATTTGCAATTGCATTACACCTGAATTACATCTATGCTTGGGTCTGGACTCAAGCCCCTTTATTTTCAAGTGGAACGTTCAGATAAAACAAGTATATTCTAATACTAAAGATGAGTCTCGACTGCTAAGACATACATTCAGACCTCGATCAGAAATTTTCAAAAGTCTTGGGAAACAGAAGTTGTTTCAGATTTTAGGTTCTAATTTAAATTTGTCTATTTTAATAGAGTGTTGAAAATCAGTGATATTTAGTCTGGTTGCTAGAAGATTATTTATGTTACTATAGATTTTTCTTAAAACTCCCTCAACGATAGGAAAGAAAACAGCCTTAAGGACAAACTGCCTCAAAAGGGGGATACAAATCCTTATGGTGGCCACTGCAGTGGTGAGTAGTAGAAATAGGCATCTAATAATACAGACGGATATGGGCTCTCAGGAAGGCACATATGCCAGCTATTGCTGTCCTCTCCCTGAGACCAGTCATCATCATAATGCAGATGGGATAAAACTACAGGAATACAGAGGTATTATCCTGAATCATCTGAGATAATGCTTCCTGTCTCTATCTGTTCCTTGCGTGGGGTAAGAAAGAGTTTCTAAGGTCCTCCGAATCTTGGCAGGAGCAGATGGTATATATTAGGACATGCCTGCATGGACAGAGGCAGGCTGGCCCTCTCTCCAAGCTACCGCTAAACCAGCTGCATCCAGATGCTAGATATCTGCTCCTATATGGATCCACCCTAAGTGGCTTGTAAGGTAGCTAAAGTCTGATATGACTCACATAAAAAGTTCTTCATCACCACTGTAGATAAAGTCTGAGTGTTTTAACCACTTTTAAACACAGATTTCAAACGTGGCCTAAGAGTGGCTTCTTCTAGCCCATGAGTAGAAAAAAGAAGGTATTACCTTGCTAATCAATCTTCTCTCTAATAAGCACACATGATAATTATTATGACTCCAAAACAATTTAACATTTAGATTAAGTGTTATCAATTGCGATAGCGCTCTACCTGAAAAAAGTTAACAACTCTGAGAAAAACATGATCATTCAAAGAAAGAGTTAATTCTGAATTTTGCTCTTGATTTGAACAGCTTCAATTTCACTTCATTTACAAATGAGATCACCTCAGAGAAAGGAATGTGTATTACAACTGTGACTATATGCTGATTCCTCTATGGGAAATTTTTTAATAAAGTAGGTAGAGGTGAACTATGCAGACAAGGCTTGAGAGTAACAATGTCTTTTCTTTCAGTACTTCCTTGTTTATAATATGTATTTCAGTTTTCATGGAACCAAGGGAACAAATACTATCTTAAGTAGGCTAAAACAGGTTACTTCTGTAGTGCCTCCAGAAGTTAAACAGTTTACAATAAAACTAGTCTATATTTTTAATGCTATTGAAAATTAAATTCAGTTGCTAAATTCACTGTTAATATTTCTTAGTTTTTTATTATTTGGTGAAATATTGCCAATACTTTCATTTCAAAATAAATTTAGTAAGATCTTCAATGCTTTCACCCTTCTCTTCTGTATAAACAAAACCAAACGACCATGCTGTGCCTTTCAATTTTTCCTTTCCTTCTGTTTTTGTTCTGCTTTTTTGTTTCCTTCTGTTTTGTTCCAAAGTCAAAAAAGTTCAAAAAGAAGATTAACCCTGCTCATCTGTAACTTAAAATATCTTCCACTTTTACAAAGTTCAGAGTAAGAAAAATAAAGATCAATGAGGTGGTTGAAGTGAAAAGAAAAAAAGCCTAAACAGCAGTTTGGAGTGACACGAGATGGGATACAAAGGCACTAGCTAATTTCATTGCACTGATTGGCCAAAGAGGGGAGGATAAAGTAAGAAAGGGAGAAATAAGATGACTTCTGTTCAGTTATGTTTTAAATTCTGCTAAATAGAAACAGCCTTAAATGTTTCATGAAACTGTTTTTTTCCATCTTCCATACAACTTTACTTTGGTAGAGGAGGCAAACGACAGAAAGGCACTGACTGACTGCCTAAAATACCAATATAGACACAGGCCTAACTATAGGCCTAAAGCTGGCAGACTTCAGTGGCCATTGCTGCACTGGTACAACATAAAACTGATTCTGGGAATTTATCAGAGTATGTTACTCCAGCCTAAGTCACAGTGGAGCTAGGCTGGATTTACTTGCCCCCAGGTCTCCTCAGCAATTTCTACCTGTGGAGCCAATTTCACACAAATTTCCCTAGTCCACAAAAGCTGTCAAGCCAGATCTCCCCTTCAGGATTGTGCTGGCATTCCTTACCCCACGATAGCTGCACTGGTAAAAGCCCTTACATAGGAACAGCTTTGCCAAGGGTGGAGCTTATTTGCTGGTTTCATTAGTTTTGATGTTTTTTCCTCTCTGAGGGTGGAGTCGCTTTGCTGTCAGGACACCTTCTGAAGGCAGAGGCCACCTCGCTGATAGGAAGCATTGCCATTCTCCTAGCACATCTAAACCTTGGATCAAATCTTGTACACAAGCTGACTTTTGCTTAAACTGACAGGCCTTTGCTGTCACTATTGCTCTGTGCTGCCTCAACAGAAAGCACCTAAGAAGAACTTGTCAAAGCCTATTATGAAACTCTGAGTAAAGAACAAGGCTGATGGGATACTGCTTTATACAAGGTGTCTATTTTTGCTATTAAACATGCTGCTCATTTGGCTACTTCTATGACAATCCTGTAGAGTCCTTATGTAACTCCAAGAAAGACTGCCTAGTACAGGATTTACCTCACATATGCATAGGTCCAGATTTTCATTTTTCATTTGTATTATTAATATGGGCCTACTGACTTCAGTGAAACCATGGCTCCTGATTCACACCGATATCCAGGAGAACAGGTTTAGATAGGCATCATCACAAAACCGCAGATAATAGCTGTTACTGGTGAGCTCAAGGAAGCTACAGAGGTTCAAGCTTCCTAACTGGTATGGCCAAGAATCACACATTCTTTCTCCTATGTTACTAAAAGTAGCACTCAAGAATTTAATCCAGTCTCAGATCTTAGGCAGGAAGGATAGAAATGATTGTTACTGAAGAGCCTGGAGTAAAACACAAGTGCAAACAAAATAGCATATCACATAAAACTTACACTATCTTRCCAACTGTACCACTTGTAGAAAATCCAAGTTCCCTACCGTACTATTCCTTCCAGTGTCTCCTTGCATTCTGAATGGCTTTAAAGGTGAAGAGCCAGCTAAGAGCAGTCCAGCCTCTGGATCTGAAAAGAAGGCACCAGCATCTTCAACACTTGAAAAAAATCATACCAAATATTGTATTACTATATGTCTGAGGATACTTCAGAATATTTAGAATGTCTTGGAACCTATACTGCTCAGGAATCATCAAGCACTAGATTTTTTTAACTTAGAAAAACATTGTAAAAATGGAGTAGAGACCAGTCACCTAAGTATAGTGTCTTACCCATGTTGAATTCTGCATTCGCTTGCAAAATCCAAAGGATTTGCCCATCTCACACACAGCAGAATGCTCCCTCTCACCTGCTGTCTATGGCTAAAGCCCTTAGGAAACATGATTCAGAGGCATTAGAACAACTTTGATAGAATAAAAACATTTACAAAGAGCAATATTGCAGTTGTGCTGCAATGCTCCAGCCTGCAGTAATATCATTTATCAAATTATTTTCTTATTGAAGATCCTTCTTGCTTGCTTCCTGCAGGCATCAGCATCTCACTACAAAACACAAATGGAAGGAATCCAGCTTCCAGGAATTCTGTGCAGCCAGTGGCCACAAGATTAGGCCTTAAGATTGCACCTTACCCACTTCACAACTGTCCAGAAATAGTATCAACAAGCATAACCTGCATTCTTTACCACTCTCCTTTAGCCCTGCAATAGCTTCTTGTTCTCTTCTAACCATTGGCCAGTTCTTCTCTGAATTCTTTTTATTAAAACCTTTTCTCTCCCTACATAGTAATAATTTCTTCCAGCAAACAGRACCTTCCACTCTCATCATTCTTCTAGGCTGAAACATTGGCCAAATCCAACTAGGGAGAAGGAGAAGGATAGCACAGAATGATCTGAAATGCAGTTGCATTTGCTGTGGGTGAGAGGTGCTTATTACTTAAGATCACTCTCGTATCAGACAAGCGATGGATTCCCTTACTCTATTTATATACTTGGAATAATTCACCAGCTAACACTTTTCCCAGCTAAATAAATGCCTACCTCCTGAAATGGATTCAAACTTCTGGGGCACTGAGGTTACACAACAAGGGTCAGTATGCAACGCAGTGTGCCAGACAGGCAGCTGTTTCCCTCACTCACACTCCCTCCTTCTGATTATTGAATATGAGAATCCCACTTGTATTCCAGATACAAACGTAAGCATGTTATATTTCACAGGAGCTTGGCACTGTTCCAAACTGCAGTCCTAGGGACACCCAAGCCTGCTCTACTTGTTAGCATAGCATCCAAAATGCTGAGACAATAGGTGTTTATTTTTCAGTTACTGCATATTGAGCAGAATACATGATTTTTATGTGYRTRTRTATATATATAYGTGTGTGTGTGYGYGYGYGYGTRYRTATATATAYACACACACACACACACTGTAATCCATAAGCTYATATATATATAGCAAACTGCTATTTGCCAGCCATATTCTTACACAAATATCCTAGTGCATCCACTTAATGACCCTTCCTAAAGCTTATGGGAAGACCTATGYCATTTTCAAAAATTGTAATGAGAAAATAAGGCTGCAGTTCAGCAAGACACTAAYGCATTTATCTGTACATAATCACTGAGGCCATTCATTTGCTAAAGGTGAGCTACACTACTAAATAGTTGTGGAAGCCAAACTGGGAAGAGAAGCAACACATTGATCACAGGTATCAGGTAGTACTGGGGTAAGACAATACTGGAGAACAGTTTAGGAAGCCATGGCTGCTAAGCTGGGATATTTGAAAGAAAGGGTTCTAGAATCAGAGTAGAATTATACAGTTGATGTAGAATCACTAGGAACTAAGAGCCTGTAACTAGAGGACRCTGAAAGCATGAAGCACACATTAAGCAGACTGAAATATCTGAGTGCTGCAATATAGCTATGTAAGCCAAGATTCATACATGGGACCCTATGCCTAGTGTTTCCTATTGGGTGATTCTGGGAGTTACTGGATTTAGGTGCCAAGTTTTAGTCTTCTTGAGGTTGAATGTTTGGGCTACGGACATCAGAAAACAAACTAACCTGSCAGCCAGATTCTGTTCCCATTTGTAAAACGCAATTCTAGTGTGGCTTGGCTTGGTTCTGCCAAAGTTGGATCCAACAGGAAAAGAGGTTGTCCAACACTGTCAGTCAAATCATGTTCCTACTGCTGCTAAGATTATTCTTCATTTAAAGCAGTATAAATTAAAGCAGAATCTCATCTGTATTTAAAAAAGTTTTAAAATGTATATGCACTGCAGCAAAAATCTTCTCTCCAAAATTCTYATGCTCTGTTTTCATGAAGCCACCCCAGCAGAGAAACTAGTTTTGTCTAAAGTCAGAACTGAGTTAAAAGTCCTGACCTGAGAAGAATTAACATTTATTTATATCCAAGAATGCAYACTTTGGCCCATATAAGGTATTTCTTTATGAAAGCATAAATACTTTAATAAATGACCTTAATAAAAATACTCTGAAAGATATCAGCTAGCAGCAATAACAGCATGCACATCATTCTTCTGCCCTATTACACAGCAATTGCTTAATTTATCTGCTAACTCCCCAAATAGAGGACACACAAGTGGGTGTGGCAGAGGTAAAACTTGATGTGGATTACGCACAGTAAACACCGACGGCCGTGAATCATTTAAGGTCACGGATAATCCTCTACCGAATATGGCCCCCTCTGCT